>NC_133619.1:275035079-275385913 GCF_048593235.1 Sminthopsis crassicaudata | reverse complement strand
AGAGTTGAATCAAGAGGGATGAATGAAGTTACAAAGAGAACAATTAAAGTCTGATGTCAGGAAAAACAAAACAAAACAAAACTATCTTAACCATTAGAGCTGTCCAAAAGTGGAATGGACCACCTTGAGAAAGGCTGGACAGCATTTGTCAGATATGCTTTACAAGGAAATCCTTTTATGTATTGGGCAACAGAGGCTTCTAGATGGCACCATAATGCAGAGTGCTTAGCATGGAATCAGGCTCTTTTTCCTAAATTTAAATCTGGCCTCAGTCACTTACTAGCTATGTGACCCTGGGCAAGTCACTTAACCCTGTTTGTCTCAATTTCCTAATCTATAAAATGAGCTTGGAAATGTCAAACCACTCCAGTATCTTTGCCAAGAAAACCCCAAATGGGGTCACAAAGAGTTAGACATGACTGAAATGATTAAACAACATTGGGCTGCCTTCCAACTTTTCAATTCTGATTGGTAGTGTGATTTTTGCTCCTAATAGTCAATTGTTAAAAATTTTGGGAAGAGGAATGACATAGATTTTCCATTATACAGAAAAAAGATTATTCTTTCTGTAATCGAAGGATAGATAGAAGGAAAGGATGGAGTTTATCTGGGGAAGACTTTTTCTCCCAACAGAAAGGGATATCCCTTAATTTTCTAAACAATGCCTATCATCTTCACACACATCCCAGAATGTTTTTAGGGAGTTTTAATCTCTGGTCACATCTTTATTCCTCCCTCCTTTTGCTGGAAATAGGAGTTGAGAGTAAAAGCCACCCAGCATGTTGGAAATAAAGAGATTATTAACTCATGAATTTTTAGTCTAGGACAATTTTCCTCAAGTTCACAAGGCCCTTCTTTCCTCTTCTTCTTTTTTTTTTTTGAGAACTTGATATTACATATTTTTAATAAAATGATAAAAACTCTGGATGTCCAAATAACCTCTCATCATCAGGCTGAAAATGGGTACCTCCAATTTGTTAAATTCCTTGTTTTCAAATAGAGGCTGCTATTCCCCAAATGCACTCTCTAGATGAAGCCATAAAATGCAGCATACAATTTTTGTTATTGAACATTGGCTATATACACATATATATATATACATATATATGTATATGTACACACACACACACATATATATATATGTATATACATATATATACATATATATATATATATATAAAAGCAAATTAGGATAAAGAAACAACTTAAGAAAATGAAAAGAAAAATTTTTTACATTTCTTTTTTTTTGCTGAGGCAATTGGGGTTAGGGTCACACAGCTAGGAAGTGTTAAGTGTCTGAGATTATATTTGAACTGAGGTCCTCCTAACTTCAGGGATGGTGTTCTATCTACTGCACCACCTAGCTGGCCCTATTTTTTATAATTTTTACAAAGGCACAAGGTGAGGGTGGAGAGAGTAAGTGTAGGGAGGGGTACAGTGCAGAGCTTAAACCTCAGATGGTCTCTCTCAGCCGTTCTCTTTCTGCCAAACCTCAGTTTTCCTCTCTCCTTTGATCATCCATTTTAATCACCATCATGGTCTTGCTTCTCTCTCTCTCCTTCCCTCCTCTTTCTCCTTTCCTCCCTCCTTTCTCTTTATCCTTCCCTTCCTTTCTCCCTCTCTTCCTCCCTCTCTCTCCCCCTCTCCTTCTCCCTCTTGCTATTCCTCCCTTCCTATCTCTCCCCTCCCCCCTCCCCTCCTCTTCTTCCTCTCTCCCTCCTCCTTTTCCTCTTCCTCTCTCCCTTCCTCTCCCTCCCCCTCTATCTCCTACTCCCTTTCTCTCTCTATCTCCTATCCTTTCCCTTCTCTGTTTCTTTCCATCCCTGTTATAGACTCATTCCAGCTGTCTAGGTCACCATAATCTCTCCCAGTTTAACCCAAACTATGGGCTAGATCTCATATTTTCCCAAGCCAGGACAGTCTTACAAACCAGAGGATCCTTAGTGAAGGCCAGACCTTTGCTGCACCTGCAAAGCAGCCAGTCTGTAACCTGTCTGAATAGCCTGTTATATTCCTCCCTAGGGTTTGGAATTTTGCAGTCTCTTGCAAAATTGCTACAGTACACGTGGCACCTGAAATTATATACTACAGCATCAATATACATATCAGCACTGAGCAGTACAAGGATGATTAACCCAGCATCCCAGGTAATCACCTTAGGGTACTATTCATAGCAAATATACATCATCAATACATGCAAGAGACGGAGCACAATGTAAGGCATCATTTGACAAGCTGCTTCAGTCACTACAGGTCTAAATCTCATGCAGAATATATCACATGCATATGACACAGGACTTCATGCATAGCCATACAATACAAGCAAATGTGCATAACAGCAAGCAAAATTAAGCAGGAATAAAACCAGAAGGCCTATAAATAACCAAATGTACAAAGCAGTAAAACCATGTGCACGTGGCTCACAGAAAAACTCAGGCTTCTTAACAAAGAATGTAGTTACAAATCGTAAATGAAATGGATACCAAACAAATTAAGGTCTGGGGAGAAAATAACAACAAAAATCGAGAGATACTTAAATGTGTGGTAATTAATACATGTATCAATGTGTAATTACATGCAAGACACACGTCATTCAGTCATATCTGACTCTTTGTGCCTCCATTTGGGGTTTTCTTGACAAAGATACTGGACTTATTTGCCATTTCTTTCTCTGGCTCATTTTACAAATGAGGAAACTGAGGCAAATAAGGTGAAATGACTTGTCCTGTATCACCCAACTAGTGACTGAGGCCAGATATGAACTTAGGAGTTTTCCTGATTCCAGGTGTGGCACTCTCCACTGCACCACCAAGCTGCCCCACATTACATGAATTAAATTAGCATTATCATCTGACTACTTGTGTATTCAATCAGCAAATATGTATTAGAAATCCACTGTATGCTAGTCATTGGGCTAGGTACGGGGATATAAGGACAAAGAATGAAACAATCCCTTCCTAGAGTGAATTTCATATACAGCATAAAAATAAAGTTAATGAAGATATATAAGAAGTAGTTAAATGCAAGGTTGCTTGGAAAGGCGGGCACTCAGAGTTGGAAGAATCAGAAAAAGCTTCATGAAGAAGATGGTGCTAGAGGTGCACTTTAAAGCAAGGGAAGAACTCTAGAAGGCAGAAGCAAAAGGAGGACAGTTTGACTATCCTTTAAATCATAAAATACAGGAAACAGAGTTGTGTCCAAAGAGGTTAGAAAGGGGCCAGACTGTAAAGAGCTTTAAGAGCTAAATAGGGGAGGAAGATTATGGAGGGTGCACAGGGAGGCAGATAGGTGGCTCAATGGATAGAGCATCAACTTTGGAATAAAGAGGACCTGAGTTCAAATTCATCCTCAGACATTTACTAGCTGTGTGACTCTGGGCAAGACACTTAACCAGATTGCTTCCAAAACCCCCACAAAGAAAAAAAAACTAAATAGAGAATAAATTTATAATTTATTCCAGAAACAATAAGAAGACAGGGAAGTTGAGTACAGAAATTATATGGTCAGTTGTGCTTAAGGATAATTATTTGGTGGCAGTGGTAAGCCTTGAAGTAGGGAGACCATTTTGATCATTTTACCTGGTCCAACATAAATAAGTATGGCAGTTAGTGTTAACCCTTAGAACCTGCTGACTTATTTGGGCCTAAATCTGTTCAACCTGATGGTATGGACTGGTTTGCTATCTTCATCAGAACGACAGTCCTGCCTTCCTACACCTGAGCTTGTAGAGGACCCAGTTGAGCTATATTCTGTACCGTAACAGTCTGTATCTCAGAAGTCACAATGACTGAAACAATAAAATGTTTTGTCTTTGGATTCAGGCTTCTCCCATTATTTGGACTGATTGTTAGCATATGATACAGATAGTTTTTTTTCATCCAAAATGTCTCTTTTTTTGAGCCACTGTCTGGGTCAGATAGTCTTTGCATGACTGGCAGACAGTCTCTTTCACTTAGTGTCCCTCTGTTGAGTGTCCATTAGTCTCAACTTGCCAATAATGGAATCTAGCTAAACCTACAATTGGCAATAAGTGACTGTGATGAATTTGTCTTCCCAGGGCCCTGCCAATCTTTGGGGCTATTTTGTAAATGGACAAGTTACCCAATCTCCCCACAACTATTTAGCTTTTCCATCGAAATGATAACTTATAAATCCCAAGAACTCTCATATTTTTCAGCAGAACTCTGTCACCTTGTTGAAAGAATTGACACTGAACTTCGGTTTGATATAGTCATTTATTTCTATTAATGTTATTCTGAGCATAAATTGTAGATGGGTGGGAGGCAACTTTCAGCTTCTCTGTCAGTTTAGAGAAAAACAAGTTGTGAAGAGTCTTCCATCCTCAATGCACAAGTCAATGAGGAGATAGGGTTTGGGTGGAAAGATTAGCAGTTTAGGTTGAAGTCAATAGTGTGCATGTAATAGGAAAGTCACAAGTTGCTTCTCTCAGATTTGTTCTGGTCTTAATATCTCCAACATGGTCATTAGTGTGTGACTGAAATATTCAAGCTATCTGTTTCCCTATGCCTTCAAAGTCATCAAGTCAGGAATTCAAGAATTTGAACTATTGGTAGTTGGAGTTCAGGACACAGGCTCAGGCTAGGACACAAGTCTTAAGAAGCAAGAAAAAATGTGATGTTGGCTTTCTACCTCCTTGGTCCACTTCCTATTAGAACCAGTAGCTATTAAATAGAATGCCAGATGAGAGTACCCATAGAAAAAAAAAGAAGCGAGAGAACAAGAGAAAATGAGGTGAAAAGAACAAGAGGGAGGAGAGGTTCAGGAAGCAGTCAATAAAAACAATAAAAAATTACTTTTTCCTCAGTGGTCTACAGGTATAAGGACGTCTACTCTAAGTACATGTCCCCAAATCACCTACTTGCTACCACATAGAAATGATATAGTTCCTTCCTTACCACAGTGGAGACACAGATATTTTGGATTCCTAAGAGGAATTTTTATTTTTATCTTTATTGCCTTTTTTCTTTTTTAATGTTTAAATTCCATGACAATTAATAGATTAATTTAAAAATAACAAAATGAACTGAATGCTGTGTATTTATCATAACCAAGTTTAGTCCTAAAGAAGAGAAGAGGAAATTTCACCTACTAGACTCCTCTGCAAAGGTGAGTTTGACTAAATTCATAGATACATTGCTTAATTCTATTTGATTACTTTTTTCTTATTCTTTGCTATAGAAGATCCCTGTCTGGTTGTTGTTGTTTGTCCTTTATTTTTGAAGAGGACAAATGGCATCATGAAGATGATGTCTTGACTTGAATATCAATTGGGTAGGAGTGAGGCAGAACTGCACAAAGTTGTCAACCTCTCTGGGTAGGAGGTAGTCGATTTAAAAAAAAAAAAAAAAAAAAAAAAAAAAAGGTAGCCAAATGGGAGAACGGGGCCCTGCAGCCCACAATGTTCAAACAAGGCAAAGGGGAATCAGCAGCTTGTGCTCCTCTTACCTTGCAATCTAGGAAATTGTTAAGAATGAGAACTGAAATATAAAATCTTAGTCTTATCTGAGAATGATAATGTTATCAAAAGTACCTTCAGGGCTCATTTTGCTCATGATAGAATGTAGGATGAAAGTAAACAGTTGCTTTGCTGTATTTTGATATGTGGAGATCATAAATTCTCAATATGAGCCATGAGAGTGACTCTAGACCTTCTTAGTGTACATCCACATTTTGGTGATGCAGTAGATTTGCTTCTTGATAGTTGGGACCAGCACTAGTTGTCCTGACCTATGGCTAATCACTCAACCCAGATGAATCTGTAGGAGAGAGTGAGGCTGGTAACTTTGCACAGCCCACTCTCACTTAAATATAATTCACTTGCCAGTGAAAACATCACCCTCCTGATGTCACTAGTCCTCTTTGAGAAAGGACAATTAACAACAGTCATGTTATCTTCTGTGAACCTTCAAAATGATGTGACTCCATGGTGAGGATTGGAAAGAAATCAACTACTTTATACCTTACCCGATCCTGCAGATAAACATTTATCCATGACACAGTATCTCAGTGCAACACAGAAAGGTTATGTGCCAAAGCCCTATTACATGAGATTTATAAAAAATAAATTAGAGGTCTTCTTATAGGGAAGGCACTAATATATGGTAGGGACCAGAAAAGGTTTCCTGCAAAAAGCGGGATTTTACCTGAGATCAGAAGGAAGCCAGGGAAGAGAAGGGTTAGAAATAAGGAAGGAGCGTGTTTCAGACCAAAATTGGGAGATAACATGTTTCACAAAGTTAAAACTCTGGAAATCAGAAGACTCAGATCCTTCCTCTCCCAAGATCTTATCAATTCTGCCTCTAAAATAGAAGTATAGATTGTTCTCTCCACAAATAAGGAAAATCTTACATAAATTACTGGCTTGAACCTCGAATTACATGTTAAACCACCATTTTTTAAAGTAATGAAACATTTTCAATCACATTGCTCTCACTAAAATTTGAATAATTAATAATAAAACAGTGAGAGGAAAAATAGATTTGAGTATTGTTAATAAGTAAAATAAAATTTAAAATATTTATTTAATCTATTTCCTTTTTGGTTTTGTGTGTGTTTTCTAATGTTTAGAATATATTAATAAGGTAACACATGTATAATTTATTATAAAATAAATACATTGGGAGTGCATGCTCAACATTTTTTATTCATGGAGTTCATGATCTGAAAAAGTGTGCCTAAGAAAACAGGTGTCAAGTTGAGTGTGAGTTACTGGGAGGAATATTGAAATAAGTCAACTCCTACAAAGACCCTCCCAGGCTCTATGAAGGAAAAAGACTATTCCCATATTCTTTCATATATGAGATTCTAAGTACAGATTGTGAGTTCTATTAGATTGTCAGTTCCTTCAGAATAAAGCTTGTGCTATATCTAGGTTTAATTAATATATTATATAGAATATATAAAAACCTATATATATCTATATATTACTTATTATTATCTATTTATATATTGTAAATATAGGTTTTTAGATATCTATATAGACACATATATGTGTAATAAATAAATGTTCATATATATGTGTATATATGTATATCTATTTCTATATCTGCTATTATGAATCAGAAGTGGAACTTGAAGTCACATTTTCCTAGTTTTGAGACCAATTTATTTTCCCTTGCCACAGCTCGCTTCTTTTCTGTTTCTACATGCTCTTTATTATTAGGTGAGTGCTTGCTGAATTGACATCAAGTGAATTGGTACCTCTGAGTAATCAGCCCACATTGGATTCTTTTAACTCTTGGAACACCCCCTTCCTGATCCATTCTTCATCAAGATATTAAAGTAAAATCTTATCGATTCAGCATAAAAAAAAAAACCATATACTAGACCCTGACCCAGATCTTTTCACGATATCTTTTGTTTTTACATAGCTTCATTTTTTTCATATATTCAAGGGCATGCTAGACTCAGCTCTTACACGCAACAGACTGCTAAATTTACTTTAAAATTGGCATACACAAGCCAGGGCTCAATTTATTGATTTGGGGATTTCTAGACTTCAGAAAATGCTGGAGAAAATTTTAATAATGAGAATTTAAATGTGCATTGTATATACATTTTAGGGAGGATAGCTGATTGGCAAACATTTGCTAGTCATACATCCCTGCCCCATTTCCTACCCAGAGAGACTGACAACTTTGTGCAGTTCTGCCTCACTCCTACCCAATTGATATGCAAGTCAAGACATCATCTTCATGATGCCATTTGTCCTCTTCAAAAATGAAGGACAAACAACAACCACCAGACAAGGATCTTCTATAGCAAAGAATAAGAAAAAAGTAATCAAATAGAATTAAGCAATGTATCTATGAAGTTAGTCAAACTCTCTCACCTTTGCAGAGGAGTCTAGTAGGTGAAATTTCCTCTTCTCTTCTTTAGGACTAAACTTGGTTATGATAAATACACAGCATTCAGTTCATTTTGTTATTTTTTTCCATTTACATTGTGTTGTTACTGGGTATATATATTTTTTGTTCTGCTCGTTTAACTTTGCATCAGTTCTGTATGTTTTTTCATGCTTCACTGCATTTTTCATATTCATTTCTTATGGGCAATTATATTCCATTACCTTCTTATACTACCATTTATATAGCCATTTCCTAAGTGAGGGATATCTACATTGATTCTAGTTCAAAAACAAAATATCTTGGCTCTCAAAGAGTTTATAAATTGTACTGGAGGAAGAAAGAAAAGCACAATATCTATAAATAAATACAAGATAAGTTAGGGAAGGAGATAGCACTAATAACTGTGGAAAATCAGTAGAAACTTCCTTGAAACAACCTTGAAAGAAGATAAGGATTTTGAGAGACTGACATCAAAAGGAAGTGCATTCCAGGAACAAGGCCTGGTGATGAAATGTCAAGTCCAGAAAATGGAAGATAGAACTATTTGGCAGTAATATGAAGTTTATGGAATATATGAAGGGGACTACAAAAGACTGGAAAGGTGATCTGGTATCACACTGAAAAAATATGAATGTCACTTCGTAATCATGGAAAGTAAGAACCTATAATAGGGTGGCCATACCCAGGAAGGTGGCACAGTGGATAGAGCATCAGCCTTGAATTCAGGAGGACCCGAATTCAAATCTGGTCTCAGACACTTAACACTTCCTAGCTGTGTGACCCTGGGTAAGTCACTTAACCCCAGCCTCAGGGAAAAAAAAAAGAAAAGAAGGCCATACCCTCTTTAGGAAAGACACACAAAAACTCTTGAGTGAGTTAGAAATGAAGCAATGTCATTAGTCAAGGTGATTGGCCATAATCCCAGGTGACCCTTAAAAGACAGTGAAACAGTTAGTGAATTGAGTTGGGATTCTGCAGGATTCTCAATGAGACTGATAGAGGATATAACAGAGATGAAGAAGAGGATATTGCAAGAGGCCACATGGGACCTGGAGAGTGGAGGCAGCCATCAAGGAAAGTAGGGTCAGGAGAACAGGAGTGAGGTCACATGGGGAAGAATGTGAGTCAATATAAATTCTGTATTTTGGGAATCTTCCTAGACTACAATAGATCCCAAGGCAGTGAGTAATTCATCATTTCCCTCCCCTTCCCCAGACTCTTTCATGGGAGCCTGATATTGGTTTTTTTCTGAGCATGGGTAGGATCTGTTTACCAATTTTTGTTTTAAACATTTACTTTTGTATTCATAAACAGTGTTAAACACAGCCATTTGCTAGTCTGGGTGTGCTTATTGGGAATACAATTGGGAGAGGGAATTGAGGTATGGGATGCTGGGAGAAGAGAAAGAACGGATATTTAGTGCTTAGGTGTTGTGCCAGAGCACTGTTTCTGCCTAGGGGCTTGTAGCTAAAAATTAGAAAGAATTATAGATCCATTTGCTAAAACTTCTTAGAGCAGAGAAGGAATGTTTATGCAAGGAATCAGTCTGGAATAGGATAGAGGGATGAAAAAGAGAGGCTGAACAACTCAGTCTGCTCCCCCATTCCACCACTGCTGCATTAGATAGAGGAATTTGTATCTTATCCTAGAAAAAAGGGAGGCACTGAATATTTTGACAAGAGGAGTGACATTAGCAACATAACTCAAGAAGATTATTTTGACTATGTAAGAAAGATGGGTTGGAGAGAAGAAAGACTAGAGGAAGGAAGAATAGCCAGAATAAGGCTTTTGTGGTCACCTCCAAGGCAAACTATTGGTGGTTATCTTAGTCCGGAAAAATGTCTCACTGACTTTTTGTTGGCTCTGCCATTCTAGAACTCAATATGAAGAGTTATTTAAAAGTTGTTTAGAGGGGAATGAGAGGAGATTTCATCTGGATTGCTGCTTTTACTCCCCAAGGAGCTCACATTCTAATGGGGGAAATAACACATAAATACCTATGAACAAACTATAGAAAGAATAAAGACAATGAAAATTCATGGGGTTGGAAGATGGAATGTCTTGTCTAAGGACCAGCAATGTCCTCATGGGCTGAAGTACAGAAAGACTTATAGGCAATCCAAGTTATTGCAGTGGTCCAGGGGTAAGATGATGAAAGCTTGTACTAGGATGATGGCAGTTTCACAGGAGAGAAGGAACATATTTGAAAGATGTTATGTAAGTAAAATTGACAGGACTTGGCAACAGATTAGGTGTGAGGAGTAAGAGAGAGAGAGAGATAAATCTTATATGACACCTAGATTTTGAGCTTGGTGACTAGGCATGTGTTGGTACTATGGGTAGTAATAGGGAAGTTCGGAATAAGGAATAATTTAAGGAGAAACAAAATGAGTTCAATACTGAGTATGGAGAGTTTCAGATGTTTACAGGATATCCATTGCAAAATGACCAATACTCACTTGGAAGTGCAAGACTGGAGGCCAGTAGAAAGGTTAGGGTTAGATAATTGAATTCAACGATTATTAGCATAGATGATCATTGAATCCATGAGAGCTGGATGAAGATTCTGTCAAAGATACTGAGATAGATAGGTAGTAGGAGAACTACAGAAGTACAATGTCATGAAATCCCAGAGAGAAAAGAATTTTCAAGAAGAAAGAGAAGAGATTGACAGTGTCAACGGCTGTGGCAAAGTCAATAAGGATGAGGCCTGAGAAAAAGTCATTAGATTTGGCAATGAAGAGGTCCCTGGTAACTTTGGAGACAGCAGATTTGGTTGAAGTCAAAATATAGAGAGTTCAGGAGAGAATAAGAGGAAAAGAGGGGGGCCAGGATGCCAGCAGCAAGGCTGCATGAGCTATTTGGCAATATGGGCTAGGAAAGTCACTACATAACTGCTGTTTTGCCTTTCATGATTTGAATCTCAATAGACTGTCCTAAGGATATTAGAAGCCGAGATCCAGTGTAAGCTAGGTTCCTTTACAAGGTAAACTCTCAAAGTGGGGAGACTTAAGATATAGTTCATCTCAACCTAATCAAGAGTAAATATCATAAGAATAAGAAAGTAAAGACATTACTGAAATTCTGACATTACTAGAATCATTAAGGGAATGGCAAGTAATATTTGATATTAACAATTTTCTTTCATTATATTTCATTATATACATATAAAACATTCAATATGTATTCATTAAATTAACCTTCATTATATAAAACAAGGGAGATGTTTTATACCAATTATTCATGTTATGCCATTTTAATAACTGCTAAGCTTGAGCCAATAAGGCTCAAGGTGCAACAGATGCTGGGTTGACAGAATCCTCTCAAGACTCTAGACACTAAGCTATAATACTGTATTTCTTTCTTCCTTGTGGCTCCCTGTGGAAAAAAGTTGAACCTTTCCTCCTGGACACAGGAAAGTCTGTTTATTTTTCTTTGTTTTAAAATGTTTACTTTGTTTTTATAGTGTTGTCCACAAGCTTTTGACAGCATGAATGTATTTATTATAAATAGAAGACAATTGAGAGGGAGTATTCCCAGGAAAGAGGAAGAGGTAGATCTAAAACTTAGATGCTTTGACAGAATACCATCTTTTTCTGGGGTCTCAGAGCTAAAAATATATATTGAGAATTATAGATACAATTTGATACATTTTTCCTAAGTAGAGAAATATTTATACCAGCAAATATATCCATTGATTTAGTGGTAGAGTAAAGAAGGTAAATAGGAATGGTTGAAGACCCTGTCTACTACTACATTTGCATGTGAAAGATTATTTTGGCAGCTTATTGAATAATGGATTGGAAACATCAGAGAGTGGAGAAAGGGAAATGTTAGGAAGCTATTACAGTATCTTTGGCAAGAAGAGAATAGGATCTTAACTAGGCAGAATAGAGAGAAAGGAATAAATGCACAAAATATTTTGGAGACAAAATAAAAAAGACTTGGCAATGTATTGGACAGGATAAGGGCACTGAGAGAAAGGGAAGGGTCAAAGGTAATTGAGATTTGAGCTTCTTTACCTATAATATTGATTCTTCAGTAAAAGTATGGGCATTTGGAAGAGGAACAGCTTTTGGGGTAGAAGGAGATGACTCAATCTATTCTGTATAGTTTGAATTTGATGTGCCATCCAGATATATCAGGAGGACAATCCAAGTAGAGATATCTGTCCAGCAGGCTGTTGGAAATTTGAAGTTCAAAGAAAAGATTAGAACTAGATATAGAAATAGTACGTTCTTAGATATTTTTACATTCCAACTTTCTTCCATTTGAGTCAGGTGGAAGAATAATTAGTATTCATTTGAAGTCATTCAGAGTGGAATTTAACTAACATTAGAGGCTGAAAAAAATAATAGACCTAGAGAGAAAGAAATGATGGTGATGTAAAGAAAGGAAGAATTGTTGTTCTTTTAAGAGGAGAAAGGATCCAAAGACTAAAGGGCTCTAGAGATGTATTGAGAAACTGGTGGACAGATAGCCATGCTACAGTGCTAGGAAAGTACAAAGAAAAACACTAAGGTGCTGAGGAGAGAGTGAAAAAAATTACCACCCTTTTTGTGAGTAGCGAGTCAAGACAGGGCTTGGGAGGTACATATACCAGAGGGGTTCTAAATGACTCTAACACCAGCAGTTGCTCAGTGAGGATATCTGCTTTGTTTTCTCCTTTTTAATACAACTTTTGTGTGTTAGATTAAGAAATGCTTGCAAATGAGGAATTGGTCTCTGTATATTAGGAGTACTGTATCTAGTAATGATGATTTTTATGCTTCTCATACAGAGTGCAGGGATTTTATATGGTTAAGAAGAAGAATTAGTTATTTCCTGGTCACTTATGTTCCCAGCCCTGCTCTCTATGTTGTGACTTTTCCTTTTGTTAGGGACTGTTGACACTGTTCTTCAGATAATGGCTATTCTTTAAAAAAAAATTTGGCAGGATGGAACAATAGGAAAATGGAAGAATTATCTAAGGCACCATTTGCTGCCACTACCTAACTCCCTGGATCATTCCATATCCAGGTCTGAATTCACTTTTTCCTTTCTTTTTTTTTCTTTTATTTTTTTTATTAATTTTTATAATCATAACATTTTCTTTGACAGTACATATGCATAGGTAAATTTTTTTTACAACATTATCCCTTGTACTCCCTTCTGTTCCGAGTTTTTCCCCTCCTTCCCTCCACCCCCTCCCCTAGATGGCAGGCATTCCCATACATATTAAATATCTTATAGTATATCCTAGGTACAATATATATGTGCAGAACCGAATTTTGTTGTTGTTGTGTTGCAAAGGAAGGATTGTATTCAGAAGGTAAAAATAATCTGGGAAGAGAAACAAAACAAAATAAAAAAACAAAACAACAAAAAAAAAAACAAAAAAAAACACAATGCTCACAGTTTACACTCATTTCCCAGTGTTCCTTTTCTGGATGTAGCTGATTCTGTCCATCATTGATCATTTGGAATTGGATTAGCTCTTCTCTATGTTGAACATATCCACTTCCATCAGAATACATCCTCATACAGTATTGTTGTTGAAGTGCATAATGATCTCCTAGTTCTGCTCGTTGCACTCAGCATCAGTTGATGTAAGTCTCTCCAAGCCTCTCTGTATTCCTCCTGTTGGTCATTTCTTACAGAACAATAATATTCCATAACATTCATATACCATAATTTACCCAACCATTCTCCAATTGATGGACATCCATTCATTTTCCAGTTTCTAGCCACTATGAAAAGGGCTGCCACAAACATTTTGGCACATACAGGTCCCTTTCCCTTTTTTAGTATTTCCTTGGGATATAAGCCCAGTAGTAGCACTGCTGGGTCAAAGGGTACGCACAGTTTGATAACTTTTTGGGCATAATTCCAGATTGCTCTCCAGAATGGTTGGATTCTTTCACAACTCCACCAACAATGCATCAGTGTCCCAGTTTTCCCACAGCCCCTCCAACATTCATCGTTATTTGTTCCTGTCATCTTAGCCAATCTGACAGGTGTGTAATGATATCTCAGAGTTGTCTTAATTTGCATTTCTCTGATCAATAGTGATTTGGAACACTCTTTCATATGAGTGGAAATAGTTTTAATTTCATCATCTGAAAATTGTCTGTTCATATCCTTTGACCATTTATCAATTGGAGAATGGCTTGATTTCTTATAAACTAAAGTCAATTCTCTGTATATTTTGGAGATGAGGCCTTTATCAGAACCTTTAACTGTAAAAATGTTTTCCCAATTTGTTACTTCCCTTCTAATCTTGTTTGCATTAGTTTTGTTTGTGCAGAAACTTTTTAATTTGGTGTAATCAAAATTTCTATTTTGTGATCAATAGTGGTCTCTAGTTCTCCCTTGGACACAAACTCCTTCCTCCTCCACAAGTCTGAGAGGTAAACCATCCCCTGTTCCTCCAATTTATTTATGATTTCATTCTTTATGCCTAAATCTTGGACCCATTTGGATCTTATCTTAGTATGTGGTGTTAAATGTGGGTCCATGCCTAGTTTCTGCCATACTAATTTCCAGTTTTCCCAGAAGTTTTTGTCAAATAATAAATTCTTATCCCAAAAGTTGGGATCTTTGGGTTTGTCAAACACTAGATTGCTATTTTTATTCACTATCTTGCCCTGTGAACCTAACCTATGCCACTGATCAACTAGTCTATTTCTTAGCCAATACCAAATGGTTTTGGTGACTGTTGCTTTATAATATAGTTCTAGATCAGGTACAGCTAGACCACCATCATTTAATTTTTTTTTCATTACTTCCCTTGAAATTCTTGACCTTTTGTTGTTTCATATGAATTCTGTTGTTATTTTTTCTAGGTCATTAAGATAGTTTCTTGGGAGTCTGATTGGTATAGCACTAAATAAATAGATTATATTAGGGAGTATTGTCATTTTAATTATATTTGCTTGGCCTATCCAAGAGCACTGAATGTCTTTCCAATTATTTAAATCTGACTTTATTTTTGTGACAAGTGTTTTGTAATTTTGCTCACATAATTCCTGACTGTCCTTTGGTAGATATATTCTCAAATATTTTATACTATCAACTGTTATTTTGAATGGAATTTCTCTTTGTATCTCTTGCTGTTGGATTGTGTTGGTAATGAATGTATAAAAATGCTGAGGATTTATGTAGATTTATTTTGTATCCTGCAACTTTGCTAAAGTTCTGAATTATTTCTGATAGCTTTTTAGCAGAGTCTTTGGGGTTCTCTAAGTATACCATCATGTCATCTGCAAAGAGTGATAGTTTGATTTCCTCATTTCCTACTCTAATTCCTTGAATTTCTCGGCTCTTATTGCCGAGGCTAGTGTTTCTAGTACTATATTGAATAGTAATGGTGATAGTGGGCAACCTTGTTTCACTCCTGATCTTACAGGGAAAGGTTCTAATTTATCGCCATTACATATGATGTTTACTGATGGTTTTAAATATATGCTCGTTATTATTTTAAGGAATAGTCCATTTATTCCAATACTCTCAAGTGTTTTTAGTAGGAATGGATGTTGGATTTTATCAAATGCTTTTTCTGTATCTATTGAGATGATCATATGGTTTTTATTAATTTGATTATTAATATGGTCAATTATACTAATCGTTTTCCTAATATTAAACCAGCCCCGCATTCCTGGTATAAATCCCACTTGGTCATAGTGTATTATCCTGGGGATGATTTTCTGAAGTCTTTTTGCTAATATCTTATTTAAGATTTTAGCATCAATATTCATTAAGGAAATTGGCCTATAGTTTTCTTTCTCAGTTTTTGATCTACCTGGTTTAGGTATCAGTACCATGTCTGTGTCATAAAAGGAACTTGGTAGGACTCCTTCAATCCCTATTTTTTCAAATAGTTTATATAGCATTGGAGCTAGTTGTTCTTTAAATGTTTGGTAGAATTCACATGTAAATCTATCTGGTCCTGGGGATTTTTTCTTAGGAAGTTAGTTAATAGCTTGTTCTATTTCTTTTTCTGAGATGGGACTATTTAGACTACTTACTTCTTCCTCTGTTATATTTTTGAAGGTATTCTTCCATTTCATTTAAGTTATCGAATTTATTGGCATAAAGTTGAGCAAAGTAGCTCCTAACTATTGTTCTAATTTCCTCTTCATTAGTGGTGAGTTCTCCCTTTTCATTTTCAAGATTAACAATTTGCTTTTTCTCTTTCCTTTTTTTAATCAGGTTTACTAAGGGTTTGTCTATTTTGTTGGTTTTTTCATAGAACCAACTCTTAGTTTTATTAATTAATTCAATAGTTTTTTACTTTCAATTTTATTAATCTCACCTTTTATTTTTTGAATTTCAAGTTTGGTGTTTGTCTGGGGGTTTTTAATTTGTTCCTTTTCTAGCAATTTTAGTTGTAAGCCCAATTCGTTGTCCCTCTCTCTATTTTATGCAAATAGGCCTGTAGAGATATAAAACTTCCCCTTATTACTGCTTTGGCTGTATCCCACACATTTTGGTATGATGTCTCATTATTGTCATTCTCTTGGGTGAAGTTATTAATTATGTATGATTTGCTGTTTTACCCAATCATTCTTTAATATAAGATTATTTAGTTTCCAATTATTTTTTGGTCTATTTTCCTCTGGCTTTCCCCTATATTTTTGCCATAAAAATATGTAAAGAACATATGTATAATTTGTCCTAGAAACTAGAGGTGGAAAGGAAATTATATCATAAAAAAAGTGTAAAGTGGTGGTACTACATCTCATGAAGAGGCAAAGGTAACCTATTATATCTGAGAGAAAGAAAGGAGGGAGATGAACATAGTGTATATCAATAGACATATTTGATTTATGGTGAAACTTCTTCCACTTCATTGAAAAGTGAGAGGGAAGGAGTAAGTTAAGGGGAAGGGAATACAGAAATTGTGAGGAAAAGGGGTAAAATAAGGAGAGGAACTTTAAGGTGGGGGAGGGATACTAAAAAGGGAGGGCTGTGAAAAGCAAGTGGTGTTCACAAGTTTAATACTGGGTAGGGGGGTAAGAGAGAAGGAAAGGAGAAAAGCATAAGCAGGGGTTAACAGGATGGCAAGCGATATAGAATTAGTCATTCTAACCATAAATGTGAATGGGGTAAACTCCCTCATAAAGAGGAAGCAGTTAGCAGACTGGATTAAAAGTCAGAATCCTACTATATGTTGTTTACAGGAAACACACCTGAAACAGGGTGAGACATTCAAACTAAAAGTAAAAGGATGGAGCAGAATCTACTATGCTTCAGGCAAAGCCAAAAAAGCAGGGGTAGCCATCCTCATCTCAGATCAAGCAAAACCAAAAATTGATCTAATTAAAAGAGATAAGGCAGTGCATTATAAGCTGCTAAGGGGTAGCATCAATAATGAAGCAGTATCAATATTAAACATATATGCACCAAGTGGTGCAGCATCTAAATTCTTAAAAGAGAAATTAAGAGAGCTGCAAGAAGAAATAGACAGCAAAACTATAATAGTGGGAGATCTCAACCTTGCACTCTCAGAATTAGATAAATCAAACCACAAAATAAATAAGAAAGAAGTCAAAGAGGTAAATAGAATACTAGAAAAGTTTGATATGATAGATCTCTGGTGAAAGCTAAATGGAGACAGAAAGGAGTATACTTTCTTCTCAGCAGTTCATGGAACCTATACAAAAATTGATCATATACTAGGGCATAAAAACCTCAAAATCAAATGCAGTAAGGCAGAAATAGTAAATGTATCCTTTTCAGACCACAATGCAATCAAAATTACACTTTTTCCTTTCTTTCTGCTTTTGAGGAGCCATAATTATATAGATATTTACTAACTTTGTGATTCTGAGCAAGTCACCTAACCCTGTTTGCCTTAGTTCTTCACTTGTAAAATGAGCTAGATAAGAAAAATGGCAAACCACTCCAGTGTATTTGCCAAGAAACCCCAAATAGAATGTCGAAGAGTTGGATATGAATGGACAGCAACAACAACAAATTAAATTTTAGAGATAGCTATGTGATACGGTTAATAGAGTACCTGTCCTTAGAAAGGCTCATCTGGCCTCAGAGGCTACTGAAAAAAATGGCAAACTACTCTAGTATCTTTGCCAAGACAACCTCAAGTGGAATTATGAAGAATGGGACATGACTGAAAATAATTGAACAACAAAAAATAATACTTATTAATAAAATCTATTTTGTTCACATTGAACCCCTAGATTATAGATTAATCAATTAGAAGACAATTCTCTCTCTCTCTCTCTCTCTCTCTCTCTCTCTCTCTCTCTCTCTCTCTCTCTCTTTCTGTCTCTCGCTATCTATCTCTCTCTCTCTGTGTGTCTCTCTCTTTCTCCTTTCTCTCTCTTTCTCTCTCTAATCTTCCTTTTCCCCCTGTTTCTTCTTTTCCCTCCCCTTTCTACCTTTTCATTCTTATCTTCCTTCCCCAATCCTCTCTCTGTACCTGCCTAACCATGGCTTCCTCACCTATCTTTGAGCAAACAAAAAACAGACTAGTAATTCATTGTTTAACTAGCTTTACCTTAATACTGTCTAAATAGAAATGTTTTAAAAAATACCTTTAAAAACATAGATAAATTTTGGATAAGATATAGGATCTCTGAGGAAGAGAGGAGAGGCAAGAATGGAAAATGACATCACCTCCTTGGATTGATACCCGACCAGTTCAGAAGCTAAGATCTGTTCAGATCTCTTAATCAAGGAGTCCAATATTGGTTTCATAATGCAGTTTGGGTCTCAATTCCATATTATTTTCATAAGCTTCTATTGATTTAGTCTCTCCCTCTTCCACATAAACTTTTTTGGGGAATGCTACCTACTCATTCTTTTACTCTTCCTTGGGAGGAGGAAAGACTGAGTTTTCAGTTAGCTTCCAGAGGCTCACAGAGATAGTGAACCCCATATATATATTCTGGAATTTCTCTTGTGTTGAAATAAGAAGCAGCTTTTTTTTTCTGCAAAAAGAATATTGACGGAGCAGCTAGATGGCACAGTGGATAGAGCACCAGCCCTGAAGTCAGAAGGACCTGAGTTCAATTCTGGCTTCAGATACTTAATACTCCTAGCAATGTGATCCTGGACAAGCAACCCCAATTGCCTCAGCAAAAAAAAAAAAAAAAAAAAAAAAGAGTATTGACTCAGAAGACTTGCATTCAAAACCTGGTTCAACTACTTAGCACTTTAGGTCACTCTCTTTTCCCCTAATTTTCTTCATTTGTGCAATAAAGAAGTCTGGACTTTCCTTTTAGAAGATGATAACTAACTAACTCTAACTGTAAACATCTAACTCAAAAATTAATAGAAACAATCAAGAAATTATTACACATGTACTATATGCCAGGCACTATGCTAACTGGAGATACAAAAAGACAAAATACAGTTTCTTTCCTCAAAAAGCTTACAATCTGATGAAGAAGACAATATGCAAACAATTTATACAAAGCAAGCTGTATACAGGATAAATAGAAAATAATTAACAGAGGGAAGGTAACCGAATTAGGAGATGTTGGGACAGACTTCCAGTAAAAGAAGAGATTTTAATTGGGACTTAAAGGAAGCCAGGGAGGTCAGTAAATGGATCAGAAGAGGGATTATAATCCAAGCATGGGAAACATCAAAAGAAAATGCACAAAGCCATTGGGGAATATGATATAAAAATACTTGAAAAGTAGGAAAGGGCTAACTTATGAAAGACTTTGAATGCCAACTATGTCATTTTATATTTGATCCTGAAAATGATAGGAACCACTGGAGCTTATGGGGGATTGGGAAGATGATATTTAGGAAATAACTGAATGGAGGATACAATTCTGTGAAAATTTCTATGAAGCCACCAGAAACTCAAAAAGGTCACAAGTTCAAGCCAAACATCCCCCAGCCAGAGTTCTACACTAACATGAAATTCAAAATTATTAAAAAAGATTGAGAAAAAATGAGCAAATAAAAAAGAGAATTTAACTATAGAAATCTACTATAGTGATAGAAAAGCTCAAGATACAAATTCAGAAGACAAAGATGTGAAATCCTTAACAATAAAAGACTCAAAGAAAAATGTAGATTGAACACACACTCAATGAGAATTTCTAGAAGAGTAAAAGATTTTTTTTTAAGGACAATTTTTTAAAAATCAAATAAGAATGATAGAGGAAAGAGAGAAAAGAAAATCATATCAATGCAAGAACATTTTGAAAAGAGTATTAACAGGTTAGTAAAAGAAGAATAAAAAATGCTGAAGAAAATAATTTCTTAAGAATCACCAAATGGTAAGAGATCCAAAACTTCACTGACGAAAAGAATTGGAATTTCTGAAGAGGAGGATAATGTCTCCATGAGACATCAAGAAATAATAAAACAAAATCAAAAGACTGGAAAAATTAGAAGAAAATGTGAAATATCTCATAGGAAGAATGTGTCATAAACACACATAAGTGGGTATGGAAATTCATTTTACCCAACAGAGAAGTAAAAGAGTAAAGGACTAAGAGAATTGGGGGGGTGGTAGTAGGGTGGATAAAAGAGAAAATAGACCAAGGGAGGCAATGGCCAGAGGCAAAATAGATTATTGAGCAGGAAACAAGGTTTAAAAAGAAGGGTATATAGGATGGAAAGAGATACATAGTAATTATAACTGTGAATGTAAATTTCGTGAATTCATTCATAAAGTGAAAAATTATAAAAGATTGAATTAAAAAACACAATTCAAAAATATGTTCTTTACAAGAGATACGCTTGAAAGAGAAAGACATACATGAAATTAAGGGACTGGAATAGAATCGATTATGCTTCATATGAAGAAAAAAAAAAGCAGGGATACTAATCATGATCTCAGACAAAACAAAAGCAAATATAGATCTAATTAAAAGAGAGAATGAAGAAACTTCATTTTGCTAAAAAGCACTGTGGGCAATGAATTAATATCAGTACTAAATATATATGTCCCAAATGGCATAGTATCTATGTTCTTGAAGGGAGAATTAAATGAATTACAGAGGAAATAGATAATAATATTAGTGGTGGGAATGTCAATATATCCCTCGAGTTCCTGGATAATCTTACTATAAAATAAAAAAGAAATGAGTTAAAGAGAGAAAAAGAATTTTAGAAAAGTTAGATATGACAAACCTCAAAAAACATTGGGAAATAGAAAATAACCCTTTTCTATAACTGTACATGGAATCTTCACAATTAATTATGTATTAGTGCATAAAAACCTCAAATACAAATGCAGAAAAGCAGAATTATTAAATGCACCCTTTTGAAGAACAATGCAATAAAAATCATACTCAGTAAAGAATCTTTGAAGCATAGATTAAAAGTTATTTGGAAGGAAAATAATCTAATCCAAAAGAATGATTGGGTCAAAGAACAAAACATAGAAATAATCAATAATTTCATTAAAGACAATGGCAACAATAAGACAGCATAGCAAAAGTTGTGGGATGTAGCCAAAGCAGTATTTAGGAAAAAATATATACATATATATCTCTAAACACTCCAATCAATAAAAGAGAAATAAACAAATTAGAGAATTGGGCGTGCAACTAAAAAACCTATAAAAAGAACAAATTTTAAAATCCCCAATTAAGCATCAAAATAGAAATCCTAAAAATCAAAGGAGAGATTAACAAAATTGAAAGCAAAAATCCCACCCCAAACCATGTAATAAATAATTTGTTATTTAATTTTTAATTTTTGTTAATAAATAAATGAAAAGCAATTAGATAAATAAATAACCTTATTAATAAATAAAACCAAAAGCTGGTTTTATTTTTTAAAGCAATAAAAAGATAAATCACTGGCTGTTTAGTTCTGTTTTTTTCAGTCATGTCTGATTCCCCCATTTGTAGTTTTCTTTTCAAAGATCCTAGAGTAATTTGTTATTTTTACAGATGAGGAAAAGGCAAACAGGGTTCAATGACTTGCCCAGGGACACATAGCTAGTAAGTGTCTGAGGCTAAATTTGAATTCAGGGAGATGAACCTTCCCTGACTCCAGGCCCAGTATGCTATGCATTGTGCCACCTAATTGCCCAAATCATTGGCTAATTTGATTTTTAAAAAGAAAGAGAAAATCAAATTAGTAGTATAAAAAAATGAAAAGGGTAAATGTGCAACCAATGAACCCAAAATTAAAGCAATCATTATCAGCAATTTTGCTAGACTAAATGCCAATAAACTGGATGCCGTACTAAGTGCTTTGCAATTATTATTGTATTTGATCCTTATAACAACCCTGTGAGGTAGATGTTATTATCCTTATTTTACAGATGTGGAAACTGTCAAACAGAGATTATGTGACTTACAAAACCAGTAAGCATTACAAAATAAGTAGGCATTTGAGGCCATCTTTGAAGTCAGGTCTTGATTCCAGATTCAGTGCTTTATCCACTGCATTACCTCTCTATCGATACTTATCACAAGGAAAATCATTCATTTTTCTTTTTATTAGCTTGAGAGTGGGAGAACTATGAGTCAAGGTGGGGCATGGTAGTGTTGTAAAAAAAAGAAGAAACAAATGTTAAGGAATTTTTTATAAAATTCACAGAAGAGAACAGAAAGTATTTCAGAAAGAGAGATACAAACAGGACAGTATTAGAAATACCATTGTAAATTTATTATATATTCTTTAAACAACTCAATCAGTACTATTATTGAAATTCATAGCTTAATATGCAATTATCTGATTATGTTTGCTGATGATCCATCAAGTTTAAAATTTTTAAAAAAATTATGAGGTTTAGGGGCAGCTAGGTGGCGCAGTGGATAGAGCACCAGCATTAAATTCAGGAGGACCCGAGTTCAAATTTGGTCTCAGACACTTAACGCTTCCTACCTGTGTGACCCTGGGCAAGTCACTTAACCCCAGGGGGGGGGGGGAAGGGGGATTATGAGGTTTGATTGAATGTTCTTTGAGATTCCTTCCAATTCTAAATCTATGATTTAGCCTTCTGATTGGTCTCCCTACTCCATGTCTCTTTCTACCCCCATTCATCTACCATGCAGCTGCCAGAATAGGTTTTCCTAAGCTTCCTTAGGACATGAAGGAGGAGCTAGAAAGGGGTAGCAGAGTAACAATGTCCTCACATGGCTTGGGGTGAGAGTAACAGCTTTCCAGATTACTGCTCAGTAGCCTACTATATACTTCATATCCTAGAGTTACAAATGAGAGCTTATTTGGAGTCTTTAAAAAAAAAAATCTTTAAACCATTTTCCCCCTTTGAGAGTTTGAATACTATTTTATTCCTTCCTATTTAAGCAGAATTTGCCTTGTATTGCTGCTACAAATTCTGGAGATACCCTCACTTTGAAAATTTTTAAATTTTGTGCTTTACTCTTTTATGTTATTTCAATTTCCTTAGATCCTTCACTTTTGGAGTTGAATTTTGCTTATATTTTTCTTGCCTTTTGAGGAAGAATTGTTACTTATTGAATGGTGCAATTTTGATACTTAATTAAAATATACTTTTATTTCTTTCACTCTGAAATCTTACTACCTAATTTTTCAAAAAAAAAAATTCCTTTTTTATTGGGAAAAGAGGATTGGTTTTGACTTTGTTTTTATTTGTTTGTTTTTTAACCTCCCATGGCTGTTTTCTATCTATTATCTCTTTTTGCTGTATTTACAGAATGATGTACATATATGAGTAGTATGATGGTTAACTATAGTTATAATACTTATATGACAATTGTAAACAGAAAGAAAACTATTTAAAATTGAAGACCTGAGGCAAGAGCACTATCTCCCAAGCAAGAAGCACTCTCTAGAGGAGATATGGCCAGGAGACACTCAGTATTAGACTCAAGGAACTGGTATGCTGGAGTCAGTTCTTACCTCCTTATGAGACTCATTTGTAAATTTTCAGTGTTCACATTTATACTTTGGAAACTGGCAAACAATACAAATCAAGATTTGATTTATTATAATGTTGGTTGTTTAGACTAAGAAAGCAATGGAAAAATATTAAAATGGATCAGGCATTCATTCATTTATTTCATCACAAAACTTCCCCCCCCCCCCCATTGTTGTTGTTGGGTTTGTTGTTGTTTTTTCTAAGTAATCTGGTTAAATGACTTGTTCAGGATCATACAAACTAGTGAGCATGTGTCATAGATATGGCAACAAGTCACCTGGGGTAGTCATGTAGCAAGAGTTTTGGTGGCAAGTAATAAGTGTTAGTACTCTCATGATGCAAGTAGAGAAGTCTTCCAGCAGTTTGATGGATCTGGGCAATTGTCACAAGCAAAAATGTAGGAACTTTCATTGTAGAAGGGAACATTCAAATGGATGATATCTGAGATATTTGCCTGAGGCAACTTAAATAGCCTCAAATAAGTGACCTCTTGGAGGCACTTAAAAAGCCACGGGGAGAAATTGTAGTGATTTTTCAGATGGAGTGCTCAGAAGATTGAGAGTCACACCTGCTGAGCGTATGGGGAAGAAAGAGTTTGAGTCATGATAATTCAATTTGCTCTCAGTGATAGTGACCTGCTCAGAAATGAGAGATACGGGTTGTGTTCCTGATCTCTTGGCAAGCTTCTATGAGGTTAGAGATACAGGAGGACCTTTGTCTAAAGAAGAGACCCCAGAGTAAGCCCACTTTTTCTGCTAAAATATTCTGGCTGTGCAAAGCAAAACTGAATCTCCTCCTAACAGGGAAACTCTTCATCACTCATAGACCATAGCATGGCCAGGACTTCTAATCCTCCTATCTCCTGAAGTCTGTCCAAGCTCATGTTTGTTACTTCTATAGCTATCTATCCATCTCATTCTCTGCTTTTTCCATTTGTCTTCAGTCTTTCCCCATGCCACTAAGTCCTGTCTTCTCATTACGAAATATTTCAGCTTAGCTTCAGTATGTATCTTTCCAACGAGTAGTCTGAATTAATTTAAGTATTGATTAATTTGATCTTGCTGCACAAGAAATTCTCAAAAGTCTTCTCCATATCACAATTCAAAAGCATCAATTCAGTAGCACTCAGCTTTCCTTTTAGTCCTTTTCCTCTGCCATAATAAACCAAGATTAGAGAAACGTGTTCTCTGGTTATCCACGAGCAACACCTAGTAGCTCTCTGGTCAGGGCTGCAGGAAGCTGGGAGAGGTGTGA
The DNA here is from genome assembly GCF_048593235.1 of Sminthopsis crassicaudata. NCBI lineage: Eukaryota > Metazoa > Chordata > Mammalia > Dasyuromorphia > Dasyuridae > Sminthopsis > Sminthopsis crassicaudata. The sequence continues at coordinate 275,360,962 of NC_133619.1, read as the reverse complement.
TGATAGGGGGAGCAGGCAATGTCATCTGCACTATCTTCTAAATGCTATGGAAAGCTGCAGGGGGGAGGATGTGGAATGGTAACAAAAACCACCTGTTAGATGGTATGGAAAACTATAGAAAGAAAGAGCCTGGAACAGAAGGGAATCCTACCTTCTGCCTGAGTGTAAGTAACTTAAGCCATTTCAGCTTATTGATAAGAGTTATTTTTAATGAATTCTATCAAGAGTTCCATTTGGGTCTATCCTCATTTATTTACATAGGTGGGGGCATTATGGGGAATTATGTTAAACTTTCATAATATATCAGTTGTTTTTGCTAAACTGTTTAAAATTTTTTTTTCTCTTTATTTTTTGTTCTAAGGGGTGATATTGAAGAAGATAATAATTAAAAAAATAAAACTACTTAAAGGAGTTTTCTTTCTTTTTTTTTTTAGCCTGAAAATAACAATTTTTAAAAAAAATATGTGAGTTTGATCATTTCAGTCATGTGTGACTCTATCTGAGGTTTTCTTGGCAAAGATACTAGAGTAGTTTGCCATTTCCTTTTCCAGCTCACTTTACAGATGAGAAAACTGAGGCAAATAGAGTTAACTGCCTTGCCCAGGGTCACACAGCTAGTAAGTGTTTGAGGCCATTTTTGGAAGTGGAATCTTTCTGACTCCAGGCCTGTTATTCTATTCATTGTACCACATGGCTATCTTGAGCTGGCACTTTAGCTTCCCCTCTTATTATGTGAACTATATTAAATTATTATGAATAATGTGAACTATATCCTTGAAGAAATTTGTTGACAAACCATTAGAGTCTGACACAAACTAAGTTTTCTAAATTTTCTAGATGAGAATAAGAAAGAGGATAGAACTCTCCCAACAAATCTTCACTGTCAGAGTATAACCAAGTTTATACTAGAATCAGCTCAGTGGATGAGAAATCAGCAAACACTACAAATCAGGACTTGATTTATTGTTGTGTCGACTGTCTAGACTTAAAGTGGTGGTGAAAATATTATTAATAATGCAGATTAAACTTAAAAGTATATCATGCATACACTTTTCCCCAGAGGGCCAGTTGCTAAATGTTTCTCAGCACATATCTTTTGTTGCTGTTTGTGATTGTTGGGTCATTTTTAGTTGTATATTTCCTTGAATGTAGAGCTGGGGTCTTGCTCAATTGTGTCTAACTCTTCATGACCTCATTTGGGGTTTTGTTGTCATTTCCTTTTCTAATTCCTTTTATAGATGGGGAAACTGAGGCACTTAGGGTTAAGTGACTTGCTTAGGGTCACAACAGCTAGTAAATGTCTGAGGCCAGATTTGTACTCAGGAAGATCAGTCTTCTTGACTGTAGCCCTGGCATTTTATTCACCTATCTGTGCCACCTCATTGTCCTTAGCACACCTCTATTTACAAGCCCCAAAGCCATGCAGCAAGTGAAAAAAAGAGTGATCCAAATAAGGGCCATAAGAAGTCTGATTCTGAGTTTGCAATAAAATGAGCCTTTCAGATGAAGATCTCAAAGCAATTCACAATAATGCTAGTTTGTGGGAAGGCTTGACATACTTCTTCCACAGACAAGAGCTGGACCAGAACCCCAGATAGTTTCATAGACTTAGGACTCCTTCCCATGCACTCCCCTACCTCCCAACCAAAGTGTTTTACGGTCCAGCCCTGTCTCTTGCTGTAGGCTACATCAGACTCTGGGGATGAGATCTGGATTAACATGAAAATGAAAGGCAGTTCAGTTGAGCAGCTGGGTTCTGCTTTGTCTGAGGAAGGAAGGCAATCTCTACATCAGTCTTTTCTAGCCAATTAGATGACTCAGCACGTCTAATGTTTCTTTAGAGTGCAACCTCAATGAGATGATTTATGGTGAACACTACAGTCCCAACCGGCTCCGTAAGTGATAGAGAAGGCTGAACCCTCTTTGTGTACATTTTGTATGAAAAGGGTGGGGAGAGGGGGGGTCAAGTGTGTGAGAGATGGCTGCATTTGGGGCAACTAACCCCTATTATTATAGTGCTAGTGTTTTTTATCTGAGGAAATTTTCCTCTCGGCTAAAATATTTATCCTTTGGTCTCTCTCCAAGAGAATCATTTGGTTTAGGTAAAAAGGTTGAAAGGGAGAGCTGAGGTAGAGAGCTGGAATTCAGAGCTAATCTACTCAGCTGTTTTGCATTAACATCTTCTGAAGAAACTGAAATTTTAGTTGTCTTCAATGTGAGGGGGCTTGCTGGGAGAAGACAAAAAAAAGGAATTGAAATTTAATTGTCTTAAATGCCTGCACTCTTTGTTCGGAGCCCGTGGAAAAGTTCTCTGCTTAGAGACTAAGTGTGTGGAATAATAATTCCCATTTACAGAGCACTTTAGGGTTTACAAATATTTTCCTCTTAACAACACAGTGAGATGGAAAATACAAGTGTTACCATCCTCATCTTACAGAACCTGAGACTCAGAGAGGTACCTTAGATGGAGCACTGGACCCAGAATCCAGAGTACCAAACCTCAAATCCCATCTTAGACAGTAACTGTGGGACTCTAGACAAGTCACTTAACTTCTATTTGCCTCAGTTTCTCCATCTGTAAAATGGGAATTATAATAGCACCTACCTCCCAGGGATATTATGAGAATCAACTGAGAATACTTGTAGCATGCTTAGTACAGTGCTTGGCACTAATAAGTGCTCTATGAGTATAACAACAATAATATTGTTATTCTTATTAATTATTATTAATATATAACTAACAATTAATTATTAATTGTTATTATTATAATTAATTAATATAATTAATAAATAATTAATATAATTAATTGTTATTATTATGTGATTTGCTTATGGTCCCATGGTTAATAAATATCTGCATTCAGATTTAAAACTAGGTTTCATGACTCAAGTGTGGTGCTCTTTTCCTTTTACGACTCCAATGTGTATTTGAATATTTGACAAGATGGGCTTTCCCTATCAGTATTTATGCATTCCATTAACATTTGATGTGTCACTTTGTGAGGTAGTACAAAGAACATTCAACTTAGGATCTGAGAAAACCATCTCTGCTACTCATGACTATGTCGTAGCTGCACCACCCATTGCACACCTTCACATATATAATACAATGTACAATATACATATATAAACACATACATACAAATATGTATGTATATGCACAGAATACACATGCACGCACATACACATACATTTGTGCACACGTAACAATATTTAACACATACATAATACAATACTCACATCATGTGCATATAGACACATACACATTTAATATATATACAATATGCATGTACATTTATGTATGCATGCAATATAATACAAACAGACATATATACACATTACATACATGCATATATGCAACATAATACACATGTGCAGTATACAATGTGAAATATGTATTAACACAATATACGAACACATGTGTATGCATGTGCACAATGCACATGTGCATACATATATACATGCACTCACAATTTGCAAACATACACATGTGCATGTGTACACATATAATATGCATATACTACTTAATACACATATATACAGATACACAATTTAACACATATACATATACACATGTATATGTGCACGCACATGATCCACATACACACATATACATATATAATATACACATATGTATATGTACATTATATACATATACACATGTGCACATGTATGCATATGTCTATATGCATATGTATGTATACTAAGAAATAATTAACAAAGGGAAGATTCTGGAATTAAGATGGTTTGAAGAAAGCTAAAGAAGGAAGGAGATAGAGATGAGGAGGGAGAGAGTTCCTGGAATGTGGGATAGCCAGATAACCTGGAATGGAAGAGATGGGGGCTCTTGTTTGTACAACAAAGAGACTTGGGAAATGTGCATAGCAATAGCACTGCCCTAGAGGCTTGTTGTAACAAACGAGTTAAAATATAAAGTGCTCTGCAAAACTTAAAAGTCTTATATAAATGCTAGGACTTTTTCCCTATCTATACAGTTATTCCTTCCACATCTTGACTTTCCCCATTGAGGTTTTGATATATTGTGGGTTGGCATAAGAAATTAAGAGGGAGATTTGGGGGAGTTTTGTGGAAGCCTCAGATGATACAAAAGACCAGTGGATGATACAGAACTTATGACCATATACTTAATCCCAATTTTACAGTAAGGTATTATAAAGACCCCATAAAAGAAAAAGAAAAAAAATTCAGACTTCTCTAATATGAAGGGAAAGCCAAAAAATTTTACATGAATTTTCTAGATTGTCAGAGTTCCATGCTCCTAATCCCTGAATTGTACAAGAATAACTGTATATAGCATTTCCAGAGGGCTTCCTTCCCAATTCCTACTCACATTAATGGGCTCGGTTCCCAAAAGATGACTGACTATTTTGCTCTTGAAATTCTAAAAATAACTCTAAGGAGTTAGATCCTTTTTCTAATATAATCACTAATAAACTCCTACCAGTATACCTCCTAAAATCAATTGGTCAGCCTGAGTTAATTAGCTTTTTTAAAAGGGATAGCAAGTTGGCATAGTAAGAATAGTTTTTATAAAGAACATCTCGCCAAATGTCTGGGACACTTTCTCACAAGAACACGGAGTATCCGGATCTCAAGCTTAGAGATCACATGTAGCAAAATAGTAAACAGCTGTTGGTTTCATAGAAGTACTATTCTCTCATCCTGGAGTCTTCATGAAATTTCTCTGAGGTAAGCATGATTCTTGGCTTCAGTTCAAGGGTCCTTACACATTCCAAGTTGTATTTCTTTCCATCATGAGGAGGTAATGCATTCTAAAACTTTTTTTCTTAAACATGTCTAGCTTTGTCCTCTCTCAGCTCTGGCTCGATACATTGTTATTGATCTGGACTTTTTGTGTGTGTGAAATTTATGCATTGTATTTATTCCCTTCCCCACCAAATACATGCAAAAATAATTTTTCTCCCTTTCCCCCTCTCACCCTCCCCTCTCCAAGACATCAAGCAATCTGATAGTTAAACATGCAATTCTTCTAAATATATTTCCATATTCATCATGCTTTACAAGAAAAAAATCTGATCAAAAGGGGAAAAACAAGAAAGAAAAAAAAAGCAAACAATAAAAATGATGAAAATACTGTGCTTTGATCTACACTCATTTTCCATAGTTCTCTCTCTGGATGTGGATAATACTTTCCATCACAAGTCTATTGGAATTGTATCACCTCATTGTTGAAAAGATCCAAGTCCATCACAGTTTGATCTAGTCTTTTTAATGACATGGTCATTAAAACTGAGAGGAACTGTGTCACTCCTTCTAGGATAATACCTCCCAGTCTCTGGCTGCTCTCTATTTATTGATGCAATAATCTAGCTAAAGTGTTATGGAAGCTTGACTTCTCCCTCTCTCCCTCTTTCTCTCTTTCTCCTTCTTTTTCTCTCTTTTCCTTTCTTTCTCCCTTTCCCTCTCCCCTTCCCTCTCTCACTCCTCCTCCAACTTCCTCTCTCTTCTACTTCCTCTCCCCTCTTTTCTCTGTAGAAAAGTTTAACATTTGAAGCAATTTATAGAATGTTTTCTTGTGGACTCTCCTTCTATGATATACATGGACTCACTATCAAATCTAACTGTTTCAACCAATACATTTCACTATCTGATTCCATCCAATGACTACAGGTACTTTACTCTTTCCCAACTTGATTAACTAGGTTGTTTGCCTATAGTTTTTGCCTTTGCTTGGTTGATTAACAGGAATGTTTAAGAACTGTTCATACCTGTTTACATCTTTGCCTCTGAAACTTTAAAAGTTACTTGCTAAAATTATTTTGGTGTAGAGCATCTTGTTGGTTATATTAGCTGCTGCTACTGTTTCATTATTTGGAGTTGAGATATAGGAAATTCCTCTTAGATGTAAAAAAAATCATCCTTGAATTTGATGATCTCTGAGGTCTCCTGCAGCTCTAAACATATGATTTGCAATCTGAAGAACTATTGTAAAATAAAAAAATAATTTTCAAAGTCCAGACATTTTTTACTCCTCCTTCAAAAAATTTTTGCATTGATGTGGGATGGGATTCTAAGATTCAATATTTGGTCCTAAGGTTAAAAATCCTCACCATCAGATTGTGAATGAACAAATTACTTAAGCACTTCCCTATTAGTCCAACTTTTGTTATTGCTTTTCAGTTATTTTTCAGTTATATACAACTCTTTATGAGCCCTTTTTGTTTTTTGTTTTTGACAAAGATTTTGAAATCGTTTGCCATTTCCTTCTCCAGCTCATTTAACAGATGAGGAACTGAGGCAAGCAGGGTTAAGTGACTTGCCCAGGGTCATACAGTATCTGAGGTCAGATTTTGAAAATAAGACTTTCCGACTCATAGATCAGCATTTTTCCAACTGCATCATCTAGCTGTGATATCCAGGTTCAACATTCCATCTACCCCATCTCCTAGCTACTCCATCTGCACCGTTAGGTTGTTTCTATTTTCTTTTATTTTGCTATAGTCAGAGATAGTATTGGTCAAAACATCCCCTAATTCACTTGACGAAATTGCAGGATGTTAAGAATTTGTGTGGCCTATTTGTAGTTTGCTAGACCATAAGACATTTGTGACTTTGCAGCATTGGAGGTATAAGTTGTTCCTCCTACATAGAACTTGGCCACATATGTTCCCTACATGTATGCTTAGATGATTACAAACTGTGAGTGTGGGTTGGAGGTGTGTGCCTTTGAGCCACTAACTAGAAATTACATAAAATGCTGCTGTGAAAATCTTTGAACAGATTTTTCTTGGATAACATTTCACAGAATAGTTTTACAATTAAATGGTTAGGTCATAGGGTATGATTATTTTTGTAATCAGAAATGCCACATATTGTATGATTGTTCTCCAAAAAACTCTCTGTGTCGGCAATTTCATCAGTCACAAATTAGTATACCTGTTTCTCTACAATGTCACAAGCATTGAACTTTATTGTACTTAATAATTTTCCTCATTTTATGGCTACTGCACAGAAATTGTTTTAATTTGCATCTCTTTGACTATTAGTGAGGTAGGAGGGGGCAGCAAGAGTTTGACAGTCATTTGAGATAGCTCTGTCACAGTTGGATCCTATATGCCCTCACCATTAGGATGACTGATTCTGCCTTCCTTCATCTCCTTTTGGAGGTCTCCATAAAGGGAGGACCTGTGTCTATTTGGCAGAAACAGCATGTCAGGATTAGTTAATTATTGAGAGTTCATGGCATCCCATTGACTCAATCTATTAACTACGCTGCAACAAAATGGATTGTTTGCGGGGATGTAGATATGTAATTCTTAAATTAAATTCAAATGTATCTATGATCTCATCAAAGTGATATTCCTTCCATTTATTGAGATTGTAACCCATGTACATATGATTTTTTTTTGCAGTCTTTGTCCATGTCCTTCCATAAATATGCCATGAATAATTCACCCAGTTCAGTGTAAGCCTTCTCCTGATTGTTTTCAGTATTTCTTGGATCCAAATACAACTCTCGGGTCATTCATTTGTAACCCCTCATTCTCATTACCAGTCCAGCTTTGAAAAAACTAACAATAATATACATGATAATAATGATAAAGTTTACTTACATTATAGATAGATAGTGTTTTATGTTTGTAAAGTGCTTTACAAATGCTATCTTATTTAATCCTCATAACAACTCTTGTGTTGTAGGTGTATATATACCTATTTTTATCCCATTTTGTATCAGTGTGGAAAGAAGTAGTGTGGTATTGTGAAAAGAATACAAGAAGATCTTCTGGGTCTGAATAAGTCTGATTAATAGTAATAAAAATAACAATTGCTAACATTTATATAGTGCTTAGTATTTGCCACGTACTATGCTGAATGTTTTGCAAATGTGCTATCATTTTATTTTCATAACAACCATGGAAAGTAAGTACTAAAACTGTTCCCATTTTACAGAGGAGGAAATTGAGACAAACAGGGTTGTGTTACACAGCTAGTAAATGTCTGAGGTCAGTTGATGAGACTTCCTGATTCCAAGTCCATTTGCTCTACACAATATGGTACCCCCCACCTGCCCTTCTACCGTAGTTATCTCCTTCCCTTAAATCCACTTCACTTGATAATTGACATTACTATGTGATGTAATTGGTCCTCTTTGAAAACAAAGGACAAACAACAACCACAAATTAAGTGACTTTGGAAGTCATTTAGTCCAGTTCCCTTATTTTACTGATTTAACCTAAGTGACTTTTCCAGGGTCACACAGCTAGTAAGCATCTAGGACTGGGTTTGAATTCAGGTCTTCCTGAGATCAACATCATTTAATAATTTCATTTTTTGAAGAAATGTTAAGCTTCCTATAGTTGCCTTTGAGTGATGGCCCTAGTTGTCATTAGTGATGTCATTAAAAATAATTAATAATGGGTTTTTGTTGGTCTCATGGTCCATTTTATGGTTTCAAAAGTAAGCATTAAGACTGATATTATGTAAGTGTTAATTGATTTAAATGTGTTCTCATTTAATTTTGATTTTAGATTCCAGGAAATCTCTTAACATATTCAGTCACAGCTTTTCTCTTGATAGATTTATGCTTGATATGTCTTGCCAGGAGGACAATAAGGTACTTGTTGGTATCACCTTTGTCTATTGGTTCATTTTGACCTCCATTTCAAGTTTGACATCTCCAGTATGTATTTCTGTTTAGCATACATTAAGAATTTTCTACTTATTGATTCCAAAGGATATTTTGATATCATTGGAGAAAGATTCTATGAAATAAAGGAGCAACTGTTTAATGTGATTTTGGTTAAGCCATGTAATTTGACATCATTCATGTATATCAAATGATTAATAAAATTATTGTTGCTGACTCTTTGTGAATATGTCGGGGTCTTAGCAAAGACATTGGAATGGTTTTTCATTTCCTTCTACAGCTCATTTTACAGGTGAGGAAACTGAGGCAAACAGGATGAAGTGACTTGCCAGAGTCATACAGCTACTGTCTAAAACCTGATTAATAAGATGCTTTGGTTCAACTCCCACTTTTATTCTGAAGTCTTACTTTGGGAGAAAAGATAATGGACTTAAGACTATGTCCATAATGGCCTTAAACTGTTTGGAAAATGCCATATTTCATATATCAATTATTCTTGATATTATATTTGAGTCATGTTTTGAGTAGAGAATAGTTTTCCATATATATGTTAAGTATTTTAGCATTCTTATTATACCTAAGGTCTCTTTTATATATTTGTAGTACATGAAAGAGTCATGCTATGAAACTGAATAAAAGGTTTTGAGATAATCAACATATTCACTATCTTTAGGGAAGTCTATTTAATAATTATGATCTTGATAATAATTTGGTCTTTAGACTCCTGGGACTTGTAGTATACCCTTTTTTACTCCTTAGCCAATATGTTATTTTCTTCTGCTATTTTTTCATGATATAAATTGTGAATGTTTTACATAAAACACATAAACACATAACTGAGTTTTTATATTCTGTGTGGGACACAGATATTTTCATCCTTTGGGATTAGATATATGATGTCTTCTGTTAAGAAGGGTAGGGAGAGACTTCTGTCTGAATGTATACTGGCATGGCAAAGCAACACTTTGCTAGTGTTGCATATAAAGTTGATAAATAGTGGCGTGGCAGAAACTCCAGATGCAACTTGTAATATTGTTCATTTTCAGAGGATCAGTGACATCATGAGTAATGTCTTGATTGGTGGGCGAATTGGATTTAAGTTTGGCAGCCTTGCACAATCATCAGCCTCATCCTCTCTACCAGAGTCACCAAAGTCCAGTGGCAAGACTGGATGGATGGTGATAGCTCAGGATGCAGTGGGTAACATTACTGACTTCACTGTCTGACCAAGCTCTAAACTCTCTACAATGCTATTTCAGCCTCCTTCATGGCTATTGGAATACATTGTTCTCATCTGCACCTTTCCCTGGGAAAAATTTTCACCTACTTGGGGTAGACATCCCCTAACTCACCAACGGTTTGAGATCTGTTGCTTATCCTCAACCTTGTTTTAGCCATCTACCAAGATAGTTTACCAGGTTGTGGCCTCTGCAAACACTACAGTTTCTTGGAGCCACACATGAGAGTTGGATGAATTAGGCTAAAGGTGGATGAGCTGCCCTGAAAAACTTCTAATAGAGATCTCATGGTAAGATGTAGGGAAGAACTCATCCTAAAAGAGGTGATAAGCAGCAATAACAGAGAACTTGTGAGTGGAACATCCACATCTTCTGAATGGATGGATATTTTACTTGAGATTGATCCCGTCTGAACTTTGTCTCAAGGGCATTTGGTCTAGAGATATATACAGTATGGCTCTTTGCTCGTAAATTCTCTTATTACTGGGAAGCTTGCATTTTCCTAAGGATGTTATAATATGGCTCTCTTGCTTTTGGGACTTCCAAACAAGATCAATGTCCTTTGCTGCTGCTATGCATCAGTTTCATGCTGAGGCAGGTAAATTTCCTGTCTCTTTAAAGTGAGGGTTCTTAACCTTTCATTTTTTGGGTCATGATGGACCCCTTTGGTAGTCTGGTGAAACTTAGGTCTTTTTCTTAGAATAATATTTTAAGTGTACAAAGTAAAATACATACAATTACAAAGGAAGCCAAATATATTAAAAATAAAAATGTAATTTTGTTTCTTATAAAATTCACAGATCTCCTGAAATCTATTTATGGATGCTTTGGAAGACTGGACTCTTGGTTATAAGCCCCTTTTTTATAGGGGCAAAATTTCTTCCCAGATTTCTACCCATTCCAGCACTAATCATACAAAGAACAGCAGCAATCAAGCTATTACAAATGAAAAACCCTTAGAGGCAGAATTTCTGAGTAATTAATAATCAATTCATTAATTAAGCTAGCTGGCAATCAAATTGATGGCCAGTGGTTTCTCAAGGTAACCAAAGACCAAACACATGGAGAGCCTGAAAGCTTTACATAATCCTTGAAGGAGAATTTCCTTGACAACTGAAACTCAACCCTGATAGGAAGACCTTTAATGAGAAGGTAGATTAGAGTCTTCAGTTCTTCCTACTGAAAATGTGGCTTGAGCATGAGACTTAGTCGTCTCCAGCAATTTGGAGAAAGGAATCCCTCTCTCTCCAGACCATCCTGATAGGTTTTCCTTCATAAGCTGCATCATCCTAAACTTCAATGGAGGGATGCAAGGACTAGGACTCTTCTCCTCAAAGTAGGAACTAGTCCAGACAGGATTCTATTTATACTCTAGACAGGTGTAAGGTCTCCTAGTTGAGTAAGGTCCCAGCCAAGATAAAAGAGCATGTTCCTTAAGAGCTAGGACTATTTTATCAATCAGTCATGTCCTTCAGTTTGACTTTTTTTTACAAGGGTTGGACCTAAATGAGGAAAGATAGGAGAATAACCTGGAGCTCAATTAATAATTGGTTATTAATACAATTATAAAAGTTTCTCTTAAAAGGAAATAAAATGATAGTCATGTAAACACAGTGAACAATGGAAGGGTGAAGATAACTGTTCATTTGGATAAGAACAATCTGGCAATTATTGCTTCTCTCTAGAGAGTCAGACTAAGCTTTTCCTAAATTTAGCTTTTTCCCTCTCTCTAGAAGGGAAGAAAGCTCAAACTTGGGTTAGTTGAGAAGTTCATAGAAATTCTGAGTCCCTCCAGGGACTCAGAGATAGAAACAAGGGGAAAGGAAGATTTACTCGATGCACACATCCTCTTCTGCCTCATTCTCAACTCTCAGCATTTTCTCTGTTGCTCTAAAACTCTCATTTCTCTATCCTGCAGGAAAAGCTCATTAAAGTCTCAGATGGAGGGCCAAGAGAAGTAGTGGGCATCCACAATATATACACTATTCAACCCTGCTTGTTGCTCTTCCTAGTATGTGGCCTATCATATACAACTCTTCAAGCTTCTTCCCAGAAGCTTGCAAAGTCAAGTTCAAAGGATTTAGGGAACCCAGGGGCAGATTCTATTCTCTACTTCTTGAGTCTATTGTCTCCATGGCAACATTTTCCATGAGGGGGAGTCTAGGAGCCCAGAGTTGTATTTGTAATTTATGTGTGACTGAAGGTTGTAAGTTATGGATCTCTTCTGACCACACTGTCTTCCAGTTTTGCAGAGAGGCTAGAGTTTCAGTCACCTCCCTGGATGTAACTATTATCATTATTATAGCCACAAGTTACAGGTTTCCTATGTGTTTGTTTGTTTGTTTTTTTATCCAACTTGCTTTTTAGTCCTGTTGGAGTTCTTGCAACTGTCTGGATTACTAGAAGTTTTCTCTCTTTCTCCTCTAATTTTCTTTTTCCTAACAAGTCCCAATGTTAAAGTTTGTAATTGAATTGAACTATATATTTTGTTCCTTGTGCAGCTCTGAGTCCTTGGATTTCTTTTACCTTTTTACTTTTGCTTTCAATTGTTGACTAAGAGAGTCTAGAATTTTTATGTGCTTTCATTTTCTATATTTTGTTCTTTTTTATTGCCTTTAATTGGGAAATAATGGCATTTAAATTTTCAGTATCACATATCAGCTAGATATTGATATTATCACAGAATTCTTTTTGATAAAGTTATCAAGTTGCTTCTGCATTAATGATATTTGATGTCAGTTAAACATCACATCATTATAATTATCAGCATCATCATATGGGTTGATAGACATTCTCCAGGCATTCAGTAAAAAATTCAATAATAAAACTTACAGAAATTACTTTTGATTAAGATGGTATATAAAACTCATTAGAGATACTTAGGACTTCCATATATTTTTTTAAAATCCTGAATGAGATTTCTTGAACACAGGAGCAAAGAGAAGAAATAAAACAAAGAGAACACAATTAAGAACTGCTCTAGGTTAAGACTGTAGTTAAAATGGCTATATAAATGGGAGCAGAGAGCTCAGCTCTCACAAAAGTATTCTAGCAACAGAATAATAATGAAGAAATCCAAAGAGAAACTAATGGATGCCTTCATTAACACTGTCTATGGGAAAATTCAAACAAAAGTATGTCCTATTAGAAAACATGAGACAAGCATAGCTCTCAGAAAGCCTGCTCCCATAGACCAGGTACATTACAGTTATACATGTAGTTTGCAATATTGTATACAGGAAGGGCAAGAAGACTGGACCATTCTTCTGAGGAAACTCTATGGTGGTAGAATACCAGTAGCATTCTGACATTAAACAAAGGGGCCATTGCTGGCAAAGTGCTGAATAAAATGGAACAATCAAGCTAGGATGATACAGGACTCTGAAGATTTACTATCAGGGTCCCTAGAGTGATGTTAAGGGTATGTATGGTGAAAGAATTTGTAAAAATCAGTTTGTCTCCAAATCAAGGGGCAAAGATTCATTATATTGTGGACAGTGGATTAAGATCTAAGAGAATTTGTCAAAGAACTAAGAGCAAAAAGATAATTTCATAGGAAAAAAGAAAGGTCAGGTTCTTCAAATCACTGATATGCTCTAAGTTTATGGCTTAGAGATAGAATTGAGGAATGTTCTTAAAGGAGGAGTTGAGGAATATTAAATTCTAGGGCTTAGAAGTAGAGTTGCACGCCATCATTGAGTTTTATGGCTTAGAGATAAAGTTGTACCCACTATTGAATTCCATGGCTTCTCAGAAACTTTGTTATTATTGACCAACACGTGTTATCTGACAGCTAGCATTGTTTATGGCACTTCTAAGACCAGGTAACCTTAGGGTTATTGCTATATTCTCCCTAGAAACTATATCACATCATCCTTACCTAAGTCAGCATTATGGGTCTTAAATCCTCTAAAAACAAAAAACTGAAACTTGTCTTTAATCACAAATACACCAAGAGATATAGGCTAAGCCAAGCAGTTGAAGAAAAGATAGGGACTTGCTTGAGTTCTCCCAAATTTCCCTCCAAGTAACTTTAAATAGTGCTTCAAAACAAATAAATTTTGGAGTGTCAGAACCCAAAAAAAATTTTCAGTCCAAAACAACTTAGAAGGACAATAGAAAAGGGCTATCTAACTTACATAAGAAAGGAGAATAGCCCAGGGCAAGGGATGTCCAGGCAAAGCACAAGAAGCTTGGGACAGGTTCCTATTTGCCCCAGTAATGAAGCTCAACTTTAAAAGTCACGAAATAAACTGCAAAATGAGCAAAAGCAAAACAAAATAAAACAAAACACCTGATCATAGAAAGCTACTATGAAAAAAAAGGAAGATCAACATACAAACTCACAAGGGGACCACAATGTTAAAACACTTCCATGCAAAGCCTCAAAAAGAAATATGAATTGGTCTCAGGTACAAAAAGAATTCCTGGAAGATCCAGAAAGGATTTTTAAAATTAAATAAGAGAGGTAGAAGAAAAATTGGGAAAAGAAATGAGAGTTATTCAAAAGAATCCTGAAACAAAAAAGGGCTAACAACTTGATAAAGAAAACACACAAAAATGGAAAAAGATATCCAAAAATTCACAGGAAAAAAAAAATAACTCCTTAAAAAGTAGAAATGGTCAAATGGAAAAGGAGATATAAAAAGTAACTGAAGGGAAAAAATTCTTTAAAAATAAAAACTGAGCAAGTGAAGGCTAATGACTCCATGAGACATCAAGAATAAATCAAATAATCAAAAGAATGAAAAAAATAGAAGAAAATGTGAAAAACCTTATTGGAAAAACAACTGACCTGGAAAATAGATCCAGGGATTATTAAACTATCTGAAAACCATTATCAAAAAAGGACTTGTAAAATATTTTTAAAGAAATTATCAAGAGAAACTGCCTGATATCCTTGAACCAAAGGGTAAAAGAGAAATTGAAAGAATCCACTGATTAACTCCTTAAAGCTAACAGAATGTTACAGCCAAAAAGATATTACATTCTAATACCATGGAGCTATAGTCAGGTTTACATGGGATTTAGGAATGAGGATCAAAGGACTTGGAATGTGATGTTCTGAAAGGCAAAGGAGCTAGGACTGTAAACAGCAATCACCTATGCAGCAAAACTGAGCATAATCCTTGGGGGGAAAATAGACATTTACTGAAATAGAGGAATTTTAAGCATTACTAATTAAAAGACCAGACCTAAACAGATAATTTGATTTTCAAGTACAAAACTCAAAAAGTTTTAAAAGGTGAACATGAAAGAGAAAATATCATGATTCAAATAAGATTAAACTATTTACATCCCTACATAGGAAAATGTTATTTATAAATCTTAAGAACTGTATCAAAGTTAGGTCAGATAGAAGGAGTTAGACAGAAAATACAAGTGTAAGTTGTTCGATGGGATATTTAAAAAATTAAGGAGTGAAAAAAGAGCATCACTGGAAGAAGAGAAAAAGGAGAAATAGGGAAAGGAGAGAATAGGATAAATTATCCCACATGAAGAGGCATGAAAAGCCCATTGCAGTAGAGGGAAAGAAATGGGGTGAACATCACTTGAACCTTACCTTTATAAGATTTGGCTCAAAATTATACACAAAATTAGGTATATAAATCTATATAAATATAAATCTGTCTTACCTATAGGAAAATAGAAAGGGGAAGGAGGACAAAACAGTTCTGATAAAAGAAGATTAAAGGAGGTGATGGTCAGAAGCAAAACATTAGAAGAAGAAACGGAGTGAAAAGAGAGAAAGAAAGAAGTAATGAATAGGATATTATTGTGATATGAGAAATGATGAGCAGGATGATTTCAGAAAAATCTGTATACACTTATATAAACTGATGCAAAGTGAAACGAGCCAGGATAACAATTTACACAATAATAGCAATACTGTATGATAACGTGACAACAATTCTCAGCAATGCAATGATCCAGGACAATTCCAAAGGACTCATAATGAAAAATTCTATCCACCTTTAGAAAAAGAATTGATGGAGCATGCATGAAGATAGAAGCATGTTATTTTTGACTTTCTATATTTCTTCATTTTTCCCCCCTTTGGGTCTATGTCTTCTTTCATAATGTGATTAAAATAATAATATGTTTTACATTATTAAACATGTAATCATGCTTACCATCTCGTTGAGAGATGCTATCAGATTGCTTACCAACTCAATAAGAGAGAAAGTGAAGGAGGTAGAAATTTTGGAACTCAAAAAAAATTTAAATGAATGCTAAAAATTGTCTTTCCATATAATTGGAGGAAAATAAAATATTTTTTAAAAATATTTTTAAAAAAATTTTAGTGGAAACCAGCAGAGATGGCTATGATACAAATTCATTCAGCAACAAAGACTAGCAATATAAGTAAACAGACAGATAAGGAATCAACCATGTTTAAGAAGTTTTGTGAAGCCAGAGATAATTAAAACAAAAATCCAAAAATTAGAAAATGACTCATGGCTTCTGTAAGCAGAGTCTCAGAAGAATAAAGATGGCTTGGCTACAAGGATTTCAATAATTCCTGGAAGAAATAAAGGTCAAAATAAAAAATGAAATTATAAATAAAATAAGAAATTTGGAAGAAAAAATTGGAAGGAGAATAAGCAGTTTAGCACTGGAGGTGGTAAGCCTTTGAAGGAGGTTCCTTTGAAGAAAGGCCATTGAAAAAGAGATTCAAAATTAATTGGAGCTTAAATAGTTTCATCCTAATGAAAAGGGTCTTTTCCAATGAGTCCAGTGTCCTCATTATGTGGCCAAAATATGTAAACTTCAACTTTAGTATTTTACTATCCAACAAATAACTTGAACTAATTTTGTTAAGTATGAAGTGATTTGATCTCTTTGTCATCCAAGGGACTTTTAAAAGTCTTCTCCAGCACCACAATTTGAAAGTGTAGATTCTGCAGCACCCAGCTTCCCTTATAATCCACCTTCCACAACCATACATTACTATTAGAAGAACGATGGCTTTGACTAAAAAGACTTTTGTCAGCAAGGTGATAGCTCTATTTTTATTTGTCATAGCTTTCCTTTTAAGAAGCAAGTGTCTTTTAATTTCATAGTAGCAGTTGCCATCTGCTGTGATCTTTGAGTCCAAGAATATAAAATCTGACTCTGCTTCCATTTTTTTCTCCTCTTTTTGCCAAAAGTGAGGGGCCAGTTGTCATGATCTTAGTTTATTTTTTTATGTTAAGCTTCAGGTCAGCATTTATATTTTCCTCTTTCACCATCATCAAAAGATGACATCAAAAGACTTCTTAATTCTCCATTTTCTTCCCTTAAAGTAGTATCATCTTTATGTTTCAGACTGTTGATATTTCTCCTGGTAATCTTAATTCTAGCTAGCCTGGCATTTCATATCATGTACTCTGCATATAAATTAAATAGATAATATGACATTAGCATCTTGTACTCCTTTTCCAATCTTAAATTAATCAATTGCTCCACGTTCAGTTCTAACTGTTTCTTGACCTACATACAAGTTCCTCAGGAGACAAGTAAGATGATCTGGAACTTTCATCTCTGAGGATTTGCCACATTTTGTTGTGATCCACATAGTCAAAGTCTTTAGTTTAGTCAATGAAGAAGAAGTACATTTTTTTTTTCTGGAATTCTGTTGCTTTTTCCATAATCTAACAAATGTTAACAATTTAGTCTTTAATTCCTTAACCTCTTTGAAAACCAACCTGCTCTTCTGGTAATTTTTGGTTCACATGTTGCTGAAGCCTTGGGGTGAGTTATCTCAGCACATTTTGAAGCTGCATATAAAATACTTGTTATATATTTACCAAGAAACACACAGGAATTAGTAAATACAGTTGGAAAATCTTTTTTTTCAGGAACAAAGGAAGAATTTAATGATTAAAGAGGAATTAATTGTTTATGTTTGGGTGTGCTAATAAAATAAAAATGACAATCTTATGAAAATCAATTTTCAAATTTAGTGCCATACTAATCAAATTACCAAAAAGTTACTTTGATAAACCCCAAAGTTCTAAGAATAGTAGCACATTCCCTCTGTTCCAGAGTACTAGCTCTGCTTACAATCTGGTCCCCAAGGCTATAATCCAAGGGAACAAACTGTATGGCAAAGGAACTAACCATCCCTACTATCATAACTACCAAATGTGAAAACCAAAGGCCATTCTTGAGAAAGGCAAACCAGCTTAGCTGAAACAGCAAGGTATCCCGAGGGATAGAGATTAAGTAGTATGCCAAATAGGTCAAACTATTTCTACCATCTCCTATTGGACCCTGGTGGAGACAGTAATAGATCCAGATCCCCCCAAAATGGTGCTCCTCCAGACTGGATTTCCTATCAATCTGGCCTTTGTAGCCATTAAGGAAGGGAATAACCCTTGTTCAGATGCCATCTAGAAATCACCTTTGCAGATGCTGCAGCCCACTTAGCAACAATAAGGAACTCCAATAACCGAAAACTCAGAAAAAAAAATTTATTGTCATCAATGTTCTTTGTTACTATCAAATGTCTCTATGTGAGGGAAAATTACGCTTTGATCATTAGAAATGAGAATAAAGTAAAGCCTTACTATCTGCTTTGCAGCTGAACTCTAAGGTCCTTAGGTCTTTCCACCTAACTCATAACTAAAACTTCATATTGTCCTGTCTTGCCCTATTATAATGTGAGCTCCTTGGAGTAAGCTCTATGTTGCTTTTCTATTTGTATCTCTAGCACATTCACAATACTTTACACACAGGAAAGTAGTTAATTGGTGTCTTTTCTTTCATTCATTCATAGAACTAGGGAAAATAAAGTTCATCCGGAGGAATTAAAGGTCAAGAATCTCAAGGGAAATAATGAAAAAGAAACAAAAGAACAGAAAGGAAGGGATTCCATAAGCATCAAGTGTCAAACTATACTACAATGTAGTCATAATCATTAAAAACTATTTGCCACTGGTTTAAAAAAGTAGAAAAGTTGATTAGTGAAACACATTAGATACGTAAGATCCAGAAACAGTTGAATACAGTAGCCTAATGTTTAATAAACCCAAGGACATATAACTACTGGATAAGGAATGGTTATTTGACAAAAACTGGGAAAACCTAGAAAGCAGTCCTATAGAAACTAGGTTTAGAACAACACATCACACTACAATAATCTTCAAATGATACATGACCTAAATATAAAAAGGTTTTGTGTGAACCATAAAGAAATGTGAAGAACAGAAAAAGAGGCACTTTTCTCAACTGTGGATATGAGAAAAGTTCTCAATCAAATAAGATATAAAAAGGATTACAGGAGATGACCAATTTTAAAATATAAAATTGAAAAGTCTTTATATAAACAAGAATAGTTCAGTGAGAATTAGAATGGAAACAGTTAACAGGGGAAAAATTCTTCACTGCAAATTTTTCTGATAAAGGTCTAATATTCGAGGTTCATAAGGATTTGATACAATTGTATAAGGACAAAAGCCATTCCTAATAGATAACCAAATGGTGAAAAAATATGAATAGGCAAGTCTCAAAAGAATTTATCAACAATCTTATATAAAAATGCTCCAAGCAACTAATATAATAAGCTACCTCATACCTACCAGATTGGCAAAGATGACAAAAAAAGAAAAATGGTAATTGTTGGAACAGTTATGGGAGAACTAATATATATTAATGGAACTATGAATGATATAACCATTCTGGAATTATTTCCCACAAGTCACTAATCTATGCATTTCCTTTGACCCAGATGATAACTCAGAATAATCAGAGACAGAGGGGAAAGACCTATATTACCAAAATATATTTAGACACTTTTAAAAAGTGCAACATACAACTGGAAACTTGGTAGATATCCATCAACTAGGGAATGAATGAACAAATTATGATATGTCAATGTGGTAGAATATTATTATTTAGTGAGGAATGATGAAAAAGATGGATTCAAAGAAACCTAAGAAAACATGTATAAAGGAATGCAGTGTGAAGTACACAATAACAAAATCATAAAGTAAAAACAACTTTGAAATATTTAAGAACTCTGATCATTGCAATGATAAATTCCAATTCTAGAAAACAGGTGAAATATACTTCCCACCTCTTGGTAAGCAAGTGGTGGCTTGTATCATTTTCAGACACAATTATAACGCAAATTTGTTTTGCTTAAATATACAACTCATTCAGTCATCTGCCTCTGTGAACTTGCCATCTGTCTTGACACTGCTCTGTTTCTCACCATCTGAAATAACATTTTTGGATATGATGATGATGATGATGACGATGACTACAACAATGATGATGATGATGATGATAACTAGCATTTGTATAGTTCTTTAAGATTTGCATGCATGCAACTTTACAAAGATTATCTCATTTTATCCTCACATCAATCCTGGGATATAGATGCTATTATTATTAATATTTTACAAAGAATAAAACAGAGGCAAACAGAGGTTAAGTAACTGGGCCAGTTACCTGGAGCTAGGTTTGAACTCAAATCTTCCTACTTCCAGATCTATCACTCCTTCCACTGTGCTACCTCACTGGGCAAGATCCATCTGCTTTGACTCTTACATTTTATGTAAGATACGAATTTTTTTAATCATAGTTAAAACATAAACAGAGAAGGAATGTTCATTAAGCCTTCATGGGTGGGCATATTTATATCCACACACCCACATACATACCTGCATGTTAACATCAAACAAATACATCAACTGTCTGATCTATGCTTAGACCAACCTTGCAGAAACAAGTCACTGATACTACCATGGCACATCCAACTAAAGATGACATATCTCCTGAAAGACAGAAATTGCCTTTTTTGGTCTAGTTTATTCAAGGAGGGAATCCCTTCTATCAAAGCAGAGCCATGGTAGTTTGGTAGATTGACGTCTCAGCTGCCGGATTTCTTGCAGAAATGCAGATCCTTGCCCACAGTCTCACAGCCAAAAGAAAGTAGAGGAAGTTTTTGAAATCTAATCGTTCTGACTTGGAGACTCATTCTCTGTCTAATATCCCAAGCTGCCTCTCAGACATAAGCCAGGTAATGAGTATTGCACAATCTACTTCCACTTTCTATTCTATATTTTTAGGTTCTGTCTTACCTTAGAAGAGTCTAGAAGAAAGAATATCCAAAATCAGGAGCACTTAAAAGGTTTTTTTTTTTTTATTAATTGAAAGGATATACAGCATTGCATTTTTATGGTCCATTAATTCTCTCTCTTTTCCTTCTTCAAGAGCAAGGTTTAATATATGCAAATATGGGCAAATGACATAACCTCTTTGGTTCTCAGTTTCTTTTTCTTAAAATTAATGATTTGAAATAGATGGCCTTTAAGATCCTGTCTAACTCAAATCTGTTTTTCTATGAGTTGTCTCTAGTACATTAGGACAGCCATAGACATTTGTAAATAGCAACAATGTGTGTCTAAATATTTTGCAAACGTGTTGGTCCAATATTTTTTTCTTTCTTTTCTCCCACACCTTTATGGTTTTCCCTCTGTGACAATTACCTTCTCTGACTTATCGCATATGCTTTTCTCTACCTTTGCTTAAATAGGCTGGATTGCCTGGGTCCCTGAACACTGCAACAGCTACTTCCATCTTTCAGATGAAACCATTCTTATGTCTCTAGATCCTCATTCTTTGGTTTATAGAATTATTACCCATACAAACATGCAAATTAATATTGGTTTGGAAGACAATGGCTTGATGGAAATTAGAACAAAAAACATAATCGATCTGATAATGAATAATTGTTTTGTCTACTGTGGCATGGTGGATTCAAGACTGGTTTTAGAGGGAGGAGGACCTGAGTTCAAATTGTACCTAACTAGAAGTGTGATCTGGGGCTAGTCACTTAAATTCTTTCTGTTTCTCATCCTGAGGATGATAATAGCTTAACAGTGTTTTAAGGATTGTATGAAATAATAAAAGTGCTTTGTAAGCCTTAAATCATTATATAAATATTAATTGACTGTATTATTATTATTAATGATTATGACTAATCTTGATCTTCATCTATAAAAGGAGCTGGAGAAGGAAATGGCAAAACATTCTTATCTTTGCCAAGAAAAAGTTT
Source organism: Sminthopsis crassicaudata (assembly GCF_048593235.1). NCBI lineage: Eukaryota > Metazoa > Chordata > Mammalia > Dasyuromorphia > Dasyuridae > Sminthopsis > Sminthopsis crassicaudata. Next base: position 275,339,049 of record NC_133619.1, on the reverse strand, counting down.
GCCAAATAGGACCATGAAGAGTTGGACGTGCCAAAAAGGACTTCACAGTAAGATCTTTTCTAGGAAAATACATACTGGAACATACTTCTTTTCTTTCTGTAGAAAACTAAAGTACCAAAGGAATGCTACCCAGATTGATTGGTTTTTATGAACTATTCTTAAGTACTATGAAGGGATGGCTCATGACTTAGGGAGGCATATTTGAGGAAATGACTGTGCCATCAATTTTTTAAAAGACATCAATATAACATTTTCAAAGAACAATCATATTAAAGTTTAATAAAAAAATATAAGATGTAGTTTACAAATGTTCACCATCAAATAAAACAAATTCCCTTAATGCAAACAGATCTAACTCCTGTCTATAATGGAAAACTTGTTTTATCACTGGTCTTCTAGAATCATGAAAGTCATATTGTTCATACCTCTTACAATTTCAAACTTATTCATTTTTATAGTGTTATTATTGTATAAATTATTCATTTTCCTGATTACACTTATTTCATTTGTTTATAAAAGTCCTCAAAATTGTTCATTTTTAGAGTATTGTGCATATGTTCATAATGTAAAAACAAAATGTTCATTTAATTTTACAAACTTGTGGCTTGTAACTACAAATTTATAAATTTTCCAAATTTACAGTAAAAAATTATATACTATATATCAATCAAAATTTTCTTTGCATGTCTACTCTGTCCACTGCTGTCCTTAAAGCTACTTATGATTCCTGCTTTCAGACGACATATCATCACTGTCACAGTAAAATCCTTAGAATCTAAATCAGTCCTCACTTCCACGTATACCCATTCTTCTCTGGTTTATATTTTTTAATACAAATTCTTTACACATTAATTGGGAAGCCTTAAGATCAGGCCAATCCAAAGAGCTTGTCTTACCCAGAATTCAATTTATTTTCAGCATAGTTTTTCCAACACAACAGTGGGTATACCTTAAACAAATATAAAGTAGACGGTTTGTCTGAGCATTGGGTGACTGGGGCCCCCTCATGGCAAGACCCTCATATGGATTGTTAGTCAGGGAGCAGATTGCTGACCTTGCTAGATGCACCCCCACTCCTTTTATACCTGTTTCCCTCTCACAGCCAGCTCATATTGATTGACATGGTGATTTGTCAATCAGAGGCTTGGCCCCTGGCCTTTGAAGAGTTAATGCTAGGCCCCCATCTATACAGAATTACTGCCTGCCTGCCTTGACATGTATATTCTTCCTAATCAGGGCTGAGACCTCTCCCAACCTTTCTATTAATAAGCCCTGAGTGTCATTCAGGTTGCTCACAATGGCCTTTTTACCGCTTCATTAACTCTTCGGGTCTTCCTCCCCTTCATCTTTGTTTAAGACTCATATTCACACTGATCTCTCTAGATTGCCCTAAACTCGGTTTTAGACTACCTGACCCCTGTCTGCTACATTTTCTATGACACTGTTAAGTGTGGGAAAGTCTGGCAACTATTTTCATAGATTCTTAAGGTTCTCTTTCTTATGCTGCTCAGCTCCTTTCAGATTTCTTAAGAGAAAAAAAATTCAGAAAGGCTCCATTTGTCCATTGTTGATTGAAGAACTATAAGATAAGGAGAGGATCTCCTTTTGGCAACACATATACATACATATATATATATACATACTCTCCCTACATCTTCCCCCCTCCTCTGTTGTTCTCTCTCTGTCTCTCTGTCTCTCTCTGCCTCTGCCTCTATTTCTGTCTTTGTTTCTGTCTCTCTGTCTCTTTCTGTCTCTGTCTCTCTGTCTCGTTCTGTCTTTGTCTCTGTATCTCTCTGTCTCTGTCTCTCCCTCGGTGTCTCTGTATCGGTCTGTCTCTGTCCTCTCTCTCTCTGTCTCTCTGTTTCTCTCTTCCCCTCCCTCCTTCTTTCCCTCCCTCCTCCCCTCTCTCTGTCTCTGTTTTTGAATTTGTCTTTATCTTTCTCTGTCTCCCTCCCTCCCTCTTCTTCTCTCTCTCTGTGTCTCTCTGTGTCTCTCTCTCTTTCTGTCTTTGTCTCTCTATCTCTCTGTCTCTATCGCTCCCTCTGTCTCTCTGTCTCTTTCTGTCTTTTTCTCTGTATCTCTCTGTCTCTCTCTGTCTCTTTCTGTGTCTCTTCTGTCTCTATTTCTCTGTCTCCTCTGTCTCTGTCTCTCTGTCTCTGCCTTTGTTGCTGTCTTTGTCTCTGTCTCTCTGTTTCTGTCTCTGTCTCTGTGTCTGTCTCTGGATCTGTGTCTGTCTGTGTCTCTGTCTCTGTGTCTGTCTCTGGATCTGTGTCTGTCTGTGTCTCTGTCTGTCTGTCTGTCTCTCTCCGTCTGTCTCACCTCTCATTCTTTTTCCTGCTGGGTAAGGAAGAGAAACTATTGCAGATATAAAGATTTTGCTTTAGGCTTTTCAGGACTCTATCTCAGTTGTTCCTATTCAGTTCTGACAGTATAGTGATTAGTTTAAACATTTTTAAAGCACCTATTCTGGGATTCTGGGAATACAAAGGCAAAAGCCAAATAGTTCCTTCCTAGGGTCAGATCTTACATTTCACAAAAGGTCATTGTTATATCTCTGCTATATTTTAATTTTTAAAATTTTCTTTCTAGAATTGTCCAGAAGAAGGTTGCAAGGATGAGAAAAGCACTAGTTTTGGAATCAGAGGAAGTGGGCTCAAATCTCATGACTGACTCTCATCTCTTGTCCCTTAACTTCCTTGTGCCTCAGTTTCCTCACCTGCAAAGGGAGGGAAATGGACTAGATGGTCTCTTACATTTCTTCCATCTCAAGATCTATGAACCTCGAGTTGTCTTCCCCTGAGGAGGGGAGGAAGTTTTTCTGTTCTTGAGAAAAGGCAGCCTGGCTAATAGAGAGGGCCCAGGCCAACCATCCCTATTCACTGGGCCTGTCACTGTGATGCTGATGAAAAGTTGATGGCAAGACAGGGGGGGGGGGGCGGAGATCCGAGGGTGTAAAACAATTGTAGTTCAAATGGAGGTCAGTACAAGAGGCAGAAAAAGAGAAAAATTCCCACCTTCTCTCTTCTCTAGGACCAGCTCTCAAGCCCTCCTGGACCTAAACTGCCATTCCTCCCCCTGAAACCTGGCAGCTGGCCTCGGGCTTAACCTGAAGCATTCGGACTCCAAGCCAAGCACTGCCACAAGGCTTTGTCACCTAGAGGGTGTGGCAAAAATTAATTAACAACCGCTTGAAAGGCCTTTGAAGATGAAAAAGCCTTGTATGATACAAATGCCCTGTCCAAAGCTTTTAACAGTTGTTTGATGTATGTTTACTGTGGACACGACTTTACAATCACCCTCAAAGCAATTCAGGCTCCCAGACAAGAAAGTAGAGAGGTTCTGATTAAATCCTCCCTGCTGTCCATCAAAGAGACCAGGTTAATCCGACCCTGTACCAGCCATGCAAAACTCTGAGAATCCAGGATCATAGGTTTGAGATCTGGAAAGGACATTAAAGGTTACTGAGTGACCTCTTCAAGTTTACATAGAAAGTCAAAGAAGTGGGATTCAAACCCAGCTCCATTCACACCAAGCCCAGAATTCCTGCCATTGAATCCTACTGCTACTGCTTCCCATTAAGCTGCACTGGAAGGCCTTTGTTCTTACTTTCTGGGGCTTTCAAAGAGAATTGTAGCTCAAAAAGGGGCCATTTTAAGGAAGCAGAAAAAAGGTAAAAATCATTACTTCTCCCTCTAAATGTTTCAGAGAGGTGTCCCAGAAGATACACATCTAGAACCTTCAACCAAAGGTTGAAAGCACCCGTGCTCCATTCCCATCACCATCAGGTCTGGTGCATGTGAGTCAGAGGATCCTAGATGAGGCTGATAAGTAGCAAAATACACAATGTTGGGTGTGGAGTCAGGAAGACTTGAGTTTGAATCTGCCCTCAGATATTTACTAGCTGTGCAACCCTGGGCAAGTCATTTAATTTCTGTCTGCCTCAGCTTCTTCATCTGTAAAATGGGGATAATCCTAGTGAAGAGGCAACACAGGCATCAGGAATGGGAATATGGAATAGATTTGGGAGAGCATAATTGTAAAGAATATTATTAAAATAATATAATAGAGATTTGGTTACAGTTCAATAACCTGAAAAAAATTAAGTCGGGCATCAATCACAGGTTACAAAGGAGTGCTATTTTATTTATGTGAAAATAGTTTCATAGGCTCAAGCAATTAAACAGAGTCATAAATGAATAAATGGTTTGCATTTCAGAGTACAGAACTTTTAAAGTCTCAGAGGGACAAAGACAGATTCTATGAAGTAAGGGGTGGAATAAGGGAGGAGTTTGGTAGCTCAGAAGGAGAAATTAAGAAGGACCTTGGCTGACCAGGTCCCAGATCCATGTAAAGATGCCAAAGGTTGGGAAGGTAGACAAAATGAGTTCCATTCTTATATCACGATATACAGACAAGAGCATCTAGAATTTGGTTTTGGCTGATAATACCTGAATGGACTGGTTTCAAAGTCTACATCATTAGCGCCTGCCTCCCAGGATTGTTGTAAAGATCTCATGAGATAATATTTATAATGTGCTTAGTCAGTCAATGGACATTTATTAAGGACTGACTGTGTGCAAAGCACCAGTGATACAAAGTAAGACAAAAGGCAATTTCTTTTCTCAGAGAGTTCATAACTCAAAGGGGGAGATAACAAGCAAAGAAACCTTTATACAGGATAAATAGGAAATCATTAACAGAGGCAAGGTACCAGAATCAAGAGAGGTTGGGAAAAGTTTCCCTGTGGAGGAGAAAGGGCATACCAGACATGGGGAACTGCCAGGGGAAATGCCAGGACCTGACAGATGGAGATTTTTGTTTAAGGAATAGAGCAGAAGTTACTATCACTGGATTAAAGAGCATGTATTAGCTAAAGCATTGTTAATGAAGTTGTGAACTGCTCCAGGTATTCCAGAGAGCAAATTGGAAGTATGCCCAAAGGGCTTTAAAACCATGCATGCCCTTTGATCCATCAGCATCATTGATGAACATCCAGTCATTTTCCAATTACTTGCCACCAAACGTTTTTGCCGACAAGTAATTAGAAAATGAATGGATGTTCATCAATTGAGGAATGGTTGAATAAATTGTGGTATATGAATATATTGCAATATTATTGTTCTTTAAGAAATAACGAACAAACTAATTTCAGAAAAGCCAGGAAAGACTTACGTGAACTGATGTTGAGTGAAGCAAGCAGAACCAGGAAAACATTATATAGAGTAGCAGCAAGATTATGTGATGATGAACTATGATAAACTTGGCTCTCCTCATCAAAACATTGATCCAAGATGATTCCAATAGATTTGGAATAGAAAATGCCATCTGCATCCAAAGAGAGAATTATAGAACCTGAATACAAAGTGAAGTATACCATTTTCTTGCTTTTTTCTCATGGTTTTCCCCCTTTGTTCTGATTTTTCTTTCAGAAATGATTAATATAAAAATATGTTTTAAATGATTGTACATGTTTCAGATTGTTTGCTCTCTTGAGGAAGGGGAAGACAAGGAAGGGAGAAAAATTTTGGAGCTCAAAATCCTACAAAAATGAATGTTGACAACTATATTTATATATACTTGGTAAAATAAAATACTCTTGAATTAAAAAAAAAAGAATTTATGTTAGGGAGGAAGGTGTAATAAGGCTGGAAAGGTGGCAGAGGAGGGTATAAGTTATTAGGAACTTTAAATGCTAAACAGAGCATTTTGTATTTATTCCTGGAGGCAATAGGGAGCCATTAGAGGTTTTTTAAGTATGAGAGAGGTGATGTACCTGAGATTTAGGAAAATCATTGTATTGGCAGAATGGAGATTGGATTAGACTGGGGAGAGACTTGAGGCAGGCACACCCACTAACAGACTATTTATTTTTTTATTTTTTTTTTTAATTCATTTTTCCAAATTATCCCCTCCCTCCCTCCACTCCCTCCCCCCCATGACAGGTAATCCCATACATTTTACATGTGTTACACTATAACCTAGATACAATATATGTGTGTAAATACCATTTTCTTGTTGCACATTAAGTATTAGCTTCCGAAGGTATAAGTAACCTGGGTAGATAGACAGTAGTGCTAACAATTTACATTCACTTCCCAGTGTTCCTTCTCTGGGTATAGCTACCTCTGTCCATCATTGATCAACTGGAAGTGAGTTGGATCTTCTTTATGTTGAAGATTTCCACTTCCATCAGAATACATCCTCATACAGTATTGTTGTTGAAGTGTATAGTGATCTTCTAGTTCTGCTCATTTCACTCAGCAACAGTTGATTTAAGTCTCTCCAAGCCTCTAACAGACTATTTATTACATGGTCCGGGAATGATGAAGGTCTGCAGGGAGAAGAATGGCAATGTTAGCGATAGAATGGAGAGTATTGGAGAGATGTTGCACAATCCACAGGCCTTGGCAACAGATGGGAGATGGTGGGGGGGAAGAAGTGAAAATTAGAGAGAAGCCCAAAATGACAAATTGTGAGCCTAAAAGACTCGAAGATGGTGATGTCCTCTACAGGAACAGAGAAGGTTTAAGGGGGGAAGGTTTAGGGGGAAAATATGAATTTTGTTTTGTACACATTGACTTTAAAACATCTATTGAACTTCCAGTTTGAGATATTTGGCAGGCAGTTGGAAATGTGAGGCTAGAGGTCAACAGAGAAGTTAGGCAAGATAGTAGATTTGAGAATTATCAGCATAGAAATGATAGTGCAGTCCCTAGCATATAGTGGGCTCTTGAGAAATGCTTGTTTCATTCCTTCACAACTTCAGGGTCCACAACCTGAACACAGGGGAGACCCCCATGCAAGGTTGAAAGATGACCCTTAGTCAAGAGTTGTATCCTCAGGCCAATTAAGATTTTCTTCAATTCTGGTGAACATCACCCACTTTTAAAAGTTATTTATACCTTTTAACTGTACAAAAAGCATGACCTAATTAGTAATAGCTAGAGTGAATATAATGTTTTAAGGTTTCCAAAGTTTTATATATATATATATATATATATATATATATATATATATATATATATATATATATATATATATATATATATATAGAGAGAGAGAGAGAGAGAGAGAGAGAGAGAGAGAGAGAGAGAGAGAGAGAGAGAGATTATCCTCACAGCAACTCTAGGATTTGCTGCCATCCTCATTTTACAAACAAGGAAACCAAAGTGGACAGGTTAAATGACTTACCTAGAGTCACACAGCTAATAAGTATCTGAATCTGGATTTGAACTCAGATCTTTCTAACTTCAGACCCAGGAATTTATCTACTTAACCATCTAGTTGCCAGATAAGTGTCGGATGGCAATTAAATTCTTTCACTTTGGATAATCACTTTCTTCTCAGTAAAATAGGAATGATAATATTCATATAACCTAACTCATTGAGCTTTTTTTGAGAAATTTGATTTATTGAGAAATCTTCACAAACCACTAATTACTATTGAATCATTTGCATGATTATAGGGCAAAGATGACTTCTGTCAAGCCAGAATTAAAGGAGAGGTAAGACATTCTGGGGCTCTGAGCTCAGACTTTTGGGTCTTTTTGTTATGGAGTCTATATTATAGGGAGGTCAATCTAGAAGTAAGGACTGGAATGTGGGCAAAATACTTATATGAACAGGAACTACAAGAGTCTTGTGCAAAGTGTAAGCAGAAAAAGGTAGGTCACAGTGAAAGTTCAATATGCCCTCTGAGAAAATTCCTCTTTTACCTGGTCATGTTTCCTTCAGTTCCTTGAGGGGATAATACTATCAATCAACATTTAGGGGACACCAGGAAAGTATTAGATGTAGTCCCTGACCCTCAAAATCTTGTTATTTATGTCGTTTAGTCATCTCCAAGTCTTTGTGACTTTATGGACCTCAACACACCACCCCCTCTATCCTCCACTATCTCTTCAAGTCTGTCCAAGTTAATTTTTGTTGTTTTCATGACATTACCTAACCATTTCATCTTCTGCCATCTCCTTATCCTCTTGCCTTCAATTTTTTCCCAACAATTTTTCTAATGAGTCCCATCTTCTCATTATGTGACCAAAGAATTTAAACTTCAGTTTCAGTATTTGATCTTCTAGTGAATAGCTTGAATTAATTTCTTTAAACATTAATTGATTTGATCTTGCTATTCTAGGGACTTTCAAAAGTCTTCTCCAACACCACAATTCAAAAGCATCAACTCTGCAGTGTTCAGTTTTCATTATAATCCAACTCTCACTGGCATATATTGCTATTGGAAAAACCATAGTTTTAACTATGGACCTTTGTTAGCAAGGTGATGTCTGCTTCTTAGCATGCTACTCAGATTTGTCATAGCAAATTCAAAGAGCAACCCTTCAAAATAATATATAAGAATTTTCCATTTCATGTCAAAGTAGGAATGAAATCCCTGGGATCAAGGGTTATTTGATTTTGAAATTCGGACCCTTATTTTTGCTTTGCAGAATTATTAGAGTTGACATTTTTTTTAAAAATGAATTCACCTGCTTTATTCAAAGCAAGTTAAAAAAAACACACCAAAGATCATCCTGAGCTGTCAATAGAGACACGTGACAGATCCAGTTTTAAATATTCCATGCAGAGCACATTGTCAACACTTCCTATATTGAAGTTTAGCACAAGACTTCCCTCACTTTCCCATCTGTTCATTCCTTAGGTGCCTTTCAACCCAGGACCCAGGTGCTAGCACAGAAATAAGCAAATGTGAGTAGAGAATGAAACAAGGCAAATATAAGCACAAAAACCATGTTCAACAGATGCCTTTCTCAGGATTAGCCAAAGATGGAGGGGGACCTGCAGTGAGTCCCCCAGACTGATTTCTAACCTAGCAGGACTGTATCAATCAAAGTGGGTCCAGATTTCCAACTCCTTCATGGTCAAGTTGGGAGAATATTCTTGATCAAGGGTTATTGTTCTCAGCTTTCTTTTCACAATAATATTCACTGATTCACCACTCTGTTCCTCTACAAGAGGGCTTCTTAAATTTTTTCCACTCACGATAACTTTTTGTCAGAGAAATTTTTGCATGATTACAAGAGGTATGTAAGCATATAAAATAGGTATACAAATCATGCATTTGCTGATGATAGATTATAATTTCACAACCCCTATCTTCAGTTACATGACCCTATAGAGGATTGCAACCCCCAGCTTAAGAAGCTTTTCTCTAAAGAGTTATCTAAGAGCTTTCCTTACCTGTTAATATATATTAATGATAATGAATAGCTAGGCTTTTTGTAGTAGCAAGGGAATGCCCATCAGTATGGCTGAATAAGTTATAACATATAAATGTAATAAAATAGTATTGGTTTGTAAGAAATTATTTCAGAAAAGCCAGTAAAGACTTATATGAATTGATGCTGAGTGAAGTAAACAGAATCAAGAGAACATTGTACATAGTAACAAGATTATAGAATGATCAACTATGATGGATTTGACTCTTCTCAGCAATGCAGTGATTCAAGGAAATTCCAATAGACTAGGGATGGAAAATGTTATTTGCAATCAGAGAGAAAACTAAGGAGACTGAATATGGACCAAAAATAATATTTTCTTGTTTTGTGGGGGGGTTCCCCAAAAGAATTGGGGTTAAGTGACTTGCCCAGTGTCACACAGCTGGGAGATGTTAAATGTCTGAGTTCAAATTTGAACTCAGGTTCTCCTGACTTGAGGGCTGGTGCTCTATCCACTGCTCCATCTAGCTGCCCAAAGCATAGTATTTTCACCTTTTTTGTTTTCTTTTTTTTCTCATGGGTTTTTATTTTCCCCCCCTTTGGGCCTGATTTTTTTTTTGTGCGGCATGACAAATATGGACATATGTTTAAAAGAATTGTACAAATTACTTGCTGTCTTGGAAAGAGGGAAGGTAAGGGAGAGAGGGAAAAAATTTGGAATGCAAAGTATTACAGAAATGAATGTCGAAATAAAATACTATTGAAAATAAAAAATAATTAATAGATAGCCTTTATATAATGCTTTAAGGTTTGCAAAGCACTATATATATCTTTTTTACTGATTACTTGAGACTGAGAGACACTAAGTGACTTGAACAGGTTCACACAGATAATAAATGTCTGAAGTAGTATTGTGAAATCAGGTCCTCCTGACTATCATTCACATCCACTAGTACCACTTAAATGCTTTAACAAAATGACCTAAAAGAAAGCAAGCGTGTTGAGGGCATTTTTGTCTGTGTATTCCTAGCATCTAACAGTGTTTTCTATTTTATAACTGGTTGTTGAGCTGAATTGAACTGAATTCTGATCTGATGATGTTTTTGGATGTTAGCATTCTTCGCCAAGCAAATTGGCCCCTGAATGCTTAGGAGAGATTGTGTTTCTCTTGTCATGGGGTGAAAGTTGGTTTTCATCTTCATATGGAACTAACCAACATTATGATGTATTGTTGAGGTCAGCCAAAATGTGGACCAGACCTCTGGAGGGTAGAGTCATTGTTCCAGATTTTGTCCAGGCTCCCAGGACTCAAGCGAGGTTAATTTAAAAGTCTGGTTTAGCACTCTGAGTTATATCCTAGCCAAGGCTCTGTAATAACCCCACACTGCAGGCTCTCTAAGCCACCAGCCTGAGCTGGAACAGACACAGCTGGGGATTGCCCCTCGAACTAGAGTGGGGCTGGGGTGGAGCCAAAATATTATGCAGCCACTAAGAACAGATGTCTCTCAATAAAGGAAGCATAGAGCACTGTGTATCAAGTATAAATCCATGAAAATACATGCATCCTCTGCATCTGGCCAGTAGCTCTTGCCCAAGGGATCTCCTCAGCCACTGTTTGTTCTACTTTCAAGTAAATATCTTATTATAATTGCTGGAAAAGTAGGAACCCATCTATTCACTCACCTTGACCCTTTACTCCATCTTCACCCATTCTTTTTGACCTTCAAACTCATAATTAGGGAGGCAACAAAAACAACCAGCTTCTAATTAATACTAATTAAATGAGTAATTAAATTAGATGCTAATTAACAAGCCAAATGTGCTTACTTTTTTGTCCTAATTAAATTTGAAAGGTCACATGAGGGGATTGGACTCCATGTTCTCCCAGGTCCTCTCCAGACTAATGTTCTACAACTCTATGACTCTTAAGCTTCTCAAGTTTGTCCCCAGTGCCCTCCCATTGACATACCTGTCTTAGATCTCTCCAGACTTTGCAAGCATTCTGGGTGTCTGAAAAATCCTGGAGAGGAGTAAAAGTACCTCTCTTGGTAGTATATTCTACACCACTCACTCATAGCCATTGGAATAATTCTGCAATTGAAGATCAGGAAATGTAAATGACATAAATAGACAGATAAATAGAACCGATCGCAGTAAGAATTAGCAGAAGCAATAGAAAAATAAATCCCAGATTTCTGAAAAAATCCACATTGTAGGTAAATGTGATCTTATTTGGGATTGTGCAGGATATAAGTTTCTTGACTGGGGAGACTGTCACACTTCTGTTATTTGTACTGCCCCCACTTAATACAGTGGTATTAGTAGGTACTTAATAAACGTTTATTGATTGATTGATTGATCACAGAATTGGAGTCTTCTGACGTTGAAAGATTCCTTTCACTCCCCTATTTCTGGAAATGGTGAGTTGGTGCTTACCTCCATCAACTCTCTCCCAGGGGGTAGGTGAAGTAACTAAAGCAAATTTCCCCGGAGGAAGTAGGAGAGTTATTGACTTCTATCTTGAAGCTAAATACAAACTGTGAATTTCCTATTCAACTAGACCTTATACTGAGAAGCAGCAGCATCTGATGTGCCACATGCAGTTTGGTATGGGATAAAGTTTGATAAATAAACAAAAATTCATTTTATTTTTTAATTAATATTAAAGCTTTTTATTTATAAAACATGCATGGGTGTTTTTCACACCAATTTTCAACATTGACCCTTGCAAAATTTTTTGTTCCAAATTTTCCCCTCCTTCTCCCTACCCCCTCCCCTAGATGGCAGGTAGTCTACTACATGTTAAATATATTTAAAATATATGTTAAATCCAATATATACATATTTATGCAATTATCTTGCTGCATAAGAAAAATCAGATAAAGAAGGAAGAAAAAAACTGAGAAAGAAAACACAATGCAAGAAAACAACAACAGAGAGAGTGAGAATTCTATGTTGTAGTCCATACTCAGTTTCCATGATCCTCTTTCTTGAGTGTAGATGGCTCTCTTCATCACTGAACAAGTGAAACTGGTTTGAATCATCTCATTGTGGAAGAGAACCATGTCCATCAGAATTGATCATTGTATAGTCTTGTTGCTCCCATGTATTATGATCTCCTGGTTCTATTCATTTCACTTAGCATCAGTGGATGTAAGTCTCTCCAAGCTTCTCTGTATTCATCCTGCTGATCATTTCTTACAGAACAGTAATATTCCATAACATTCATGTACCACAATTTATTCAGCCGTTTTCCAATTGATGGGCATCCATTCCATTTCCAGTTTTTGGCCACCACAAAGAGGGCTGCCACAAACATTCTTGCAGATACAGGTCCCTTTCCCTTCTTTAATATCTCTTTGGGATACAGAGGCAGTAGAAACACTGATGGATCAAAGGGTATGCACAGTTTGATAATTTTTGAGCATAGTTCCAAACAGCTCTCCAGAATGGTTGGATCCGTTCACAACTCCACCAACAATGCATCAGTGTTCCATTTTTCCCACATCCCCTCCAACATTGGTCATTATTGTTTCCTGTCATCTTAGCTAATCTGACAGGTGTGTAGTGATATCTCAGAATTGTCTTAATTTGCATTTCTCTGATCAATAGTGAATTAGAGCACTTTTTTCATATGACTAGAAATAGTTTCAATTTCTTCATCTGAAAACTGTTTCTTTTGACCATTTATCAACTGGAGAATGGCTGGAACTATTATAATTTGAGTCAATTTGCTATATATTTTAGAAATGAGGCCTTTATCAGAACTTTTGAATGTAAAAATGTTTTCCCAATTTATTGCTTTCCTTCTAATCTTGTCTACATTAGTTTTGTTTGTACAAAAACTCAAAAATTCATTTTATTGCTATTATTACTTCTGTTATATACTAGTCATTATGCTAAATCCTGAAGATATAAATGTAAAAGTGAAATATTCCTGGTCCTCAAAGACTTTATAAGGTGACAATAATCCCTTCATCCTCCATTTTCAGTAGTTAACACTCATTGCTATGGACAATGACATAGTCCTTTATTAAAATGTCAATAGCTACCCAGAGGGGAATACATTGACCTATCATTAGTCTTTCATACTTCAAAAGATCTGGACAGATAATCATCTTCAACTTTATTCTATGCATAATAGTTGGTCTTGTGAAAAAAACAATCTACTTAAAAGCCTCTCATCACTCAGTGTTGATGCCCTACTCCATCCATTACTAGCCCCAAACTCATAGTTTCTGTAGTTTCCTAAAAAAGGACCAGAACTTGTACTCCATTGGTATAACCTTCCAAGAATCCAAGAGTATGCTCTTGCCGTGATGATGAGATGTTAGAGTGGTTCTTCAGAGTCTTTGACTCTTTAATCCATGTTAATTCAACATTTGTGATATTTGATATATTTGGGAAGGACTAGAACCTCTGGTGTGAGGTCTTGCCAAGCCCTTTTCAAGGCTTTGGTATCTATCTCTTACCCAACTCTCACTTGTATCTCCAAGAAGCTATGTCATAAGCATTGGCCATATGCTGCTAAGAACTATCTTGACAGGTAGGTAAAACCAGATTGAGAATAAGCAAGGGACTTCAAATCTATAAATTAGTAAAGACTTCCCTCAGGGGAATAGGAGGTGGATGAGAACAATTTGTTCCAGTGGTTATAAAGATGGCTGAAACAGTCGCTAAGAAACACTAAGAGCTTGGATAGACATCAGAGATGTCAAGGTCATCCATAGCATCCTGAATATTCTCCAATAGTATTGACTTTTGCTTTGTTGCTATACTGTGATGACTCTGGAAGAGAGAGTGAGGCTGGAAATTTTGTGCAACTCTGTCTTGCTTAAATACAATTCACCAGCAAGTTAAAACATGATGATACAATGTCACTGAAAACAAACAAAAACAATTCAGCATATGTTCTTCTGCTGGCTGCCAGCTGAGAGAAGCTTTTGCCCTTTATTTCTTCTCCCCTCACCTAAACTGGTTGTAAAAGCCATGTACATTGGATGCCTCCAATTTTCTCCTCTCACTCTCTTTCAAACCCTCTGCAATCTGGCTTCTCATCTCATCATTTTTAAGAAACTTCTCCCTTCAAAGTTATCAGTGACCTTTGACTTGCCAAATCTAATGAACTTTTCTTCTTGACCTCTCTTCCCTGGGTAACACTTAGACCTTACTCTTTTTTAAGGGATTAATACATCCTTAGTGTCCTATGGTCTTTGACATATAGAGTAGCCGCATCTAAGTTCACTGTCCCTAGTCTCTGGCATGGTATTATTGCTGCTACCTAATTCTAGCAAGCCAAATTTAATAGAGCATTTATTCTAAATATTACATTAAAAATCTATGTCACCTTTGACATAATGGTAGGTTAAGGAAGTACCAGCCATCTAGAACATTATTCTTATGACCTTGCCTTCTCCTGTTGGTTATTCTGAGTCAGATATTTACTATTTGATCTGCAGCTTCTTTATAATTAATGCCAGGAGAAATTAACTCCCAATTCCTAAATTTCCAATTGAATCAACTTAACCTAGTTCTCCAAGTGTGCCTTTTCCTGGGCCTCATGCTTTTGTGATTTATTCTATCACACTCATGGTATCCAAGGTACTGAGCTCTACCCAATGTCAGATTTGGACTTCCCAGCAAGAAACAGGACAATTCTGATACCAAGGAGGGCTAATTTGAAGAGTAGTGCTATAACTGGGGGGCAGAAGGAGGGGGAGGAAAGAAATACGTTTTATAGCCTTTGCTCTTTTGAGAATTAAATTTTGCCTATAAAATCAATGTTCTTGAGATGCCTATATTATTTTTAGGCTGGGAATCAAAGGTCTTAGGTCTCTGTGTAAACTGAATCTGAATGGGCTTTGATGAATAACTTTATAGCACAAAAGCAAAATTAGTAGCCTTCACACAGAGGATTCCTAAAATTTGGCATTCATATTCTAAATCTCTTATTAGGTGCCATTCCAATCTGACAGGTAAGGGGAAAATGACAGAAGAAGGTTAAAGGACTTGACCAAGCAATACAGTGGGACAGTAGCAAACTGGAGTGATCAATCCCACCCACTTCTCTATGCTCCCTTGATATTTAATTCTCCTCACAAGTCTTTCCCAGGATCTTGTATCTGTCTGCATATGTTTATTATGTTCATAGAGCTGAACCTTACACAATCCCATTGCGAGGCAGTGTGTATCTCTGGTATCTCTATTGTTGTTATGCATCCTCTTCTATGGAATCTGTCTCGAAGGGACACACAAGAGCACTGTCCCTTCCAAACTTCATGTGTAAAGCACAGATGAGTATTTCCCCTGTAGCTTGGTATCGTGGTCATCACCTGTGAGCTTCCCCTATCCAATCTAGAGCAGGGAGGCCATGAAGAGAAGGCACTGCACTCTTACATTAGATGGTGATTTGTTATTAGAGCAGAGTAAACCAAAGCTTCTCTCCCTGAGACCTAAGCAATGTTTCTATTTTTGTTTGTAAGCACATTTGCTATTTTAGTTAAGTCACTCTCTTTACTCAAAGCTACACCTCTCCTTCTCCCTGTTTTTATTTCACTTCCATCTCTTTTCCTCTGGCCTCTCTCCTGTACGCCCACAGACTCACATTCACATGCATATATATACTTATACACATGAGAAAATCTGTCCAGCAGAATTATTTTTAACTAGTTTACTTTTAAAACAAATAAAATTATCAATAGTTTTCCTTTTAGAAGGGAACCACCCTGGGGGGGATAAATAATAAATAACCCTGGAGGTCCAGGGGCAATTATCATTGCCTTAGAATCTGGGTATCAACAGCATATAAACATTTACATGAAGGGGTGTGTGTGTGTGTGAATATCAGTCTTCACCAAATGTCCATCACATTGGATTCTGCACAATAAAGTAGTACGAGAACACCAGGGAAAGAAACTATTCCAAAATGAATGTTTTCCCAGAATTCCTTTTGCTTACCCAGAGATTTGCATGTCCAACTGAATAGAATAGGTGGTTGAATTAAGGTACCTTGTTCTCAATGGATCAACTACTTTACTCTGTATTATTTGACATATATTCTCCTACAGATATTTTATCTGTTTTTAAATTTCCTACAATTTAGAGAAATGTTTGTTTGTTTGTTTTGCTAGGTATTATGTTTATTCATTGTAGAAGAGGTATTTGGTGGGAAAGAATTCAAGTTTTGAATATAAAGCTTTCCCCAAATATTGAAACAATGACCAGAAGTTATATTGAACCAGAAAAACCTTATCATTTTAGGGAGCAGATAGATATAATTCCTGCCAGTAGAGAATAAAGAGGCTAGCTCAGGCTCCACTTCCAGCTTTCCCCCACTGCACAAATTAAGGTGTCCCTTTGAAAAGAAAAAAAGATAAAAAGAAACAAGAAATGTCTATTCTGTGTCTTAGCCATATAGTGATAGTTCATGCTACATGTAAAGAATAGTCCTTGTTATACACAGGCCTTGGCATACTTGATTATTGATTTTATTGCTGTTTTAGTTGTTTTCCCTCATATTCAACTCTTTGTGATCCCATTTGTTTTTTTTTGTTTTTGTTTTTTTTTTAGGCAAGGATACAGGAATGGTTTGTCATTCCCTTCTCCAGCTCATTTTACAGATGAGGAAACTGAGGCAAATAGCTTTTAAGTGTCTGAAGCCACATTTGAACTCAGGTCTTGCTGACTCCAGGCCAGGAATTCTATCCACTGTGCTATTTACTTGCCCTGATTTTGTTGTAATGTGGCAAATAAAAGAATATTATATTTGGAGTTAAAAAACCTGAGTTCTCTATGTAAAATCATGAATCTGTCACTTTCTGCTTGTAAGATTTTAATAAAGTTTCTGACTATCCCAGATAACTCTCTAAGACTTTAAGGCATAAATTAGGTGCCTATTTGCATCAGTGGAGGAATTTTGACACTGATAGGCAAACAGACCCCAAAGGCCTAGATGAAGAAAACAAACAAACAAACAAACCTCATCTGTTGAAATAATGAAAGATTTCCTGAAGTGTTTATATAGGTTTATCTTCTGATAATACCACAATCAGTCTAGGTCTGAAGGATCTCCATGAAAGGCACCAAAAAAAGAAGGGAAGAATTAAATAACCAGAAAAACACAGGAAAGAAAGAAGAATTAATAAGCAAAACTTCAAGGAGAAAGTAATAACAAGTGGTAATGAGAAACAGGGTTGGGGAAGAGCCAAGGAGAAGAAGGCCATTTAAA
The DNA here is from genome assembly GCF_048593235.1 of Sminthopsis crassicaudata. Taxonomy (NCBI): domain Eukaryota; kingdom Metazoa; phylum Chordata; class Mammalia; order Dasyuromorphia; family Dasyuridae; genus Sminthopsis; species Sminthopsis crassicaudata. Next base: position 275,321,649 of record NC_133619.1, on the reverse strand, counting down.
AACTATTCATCTAAATATAAATCTAAATATTCATCTAAAGTAATGAAGAGACACAGCATTATGAATACAGAAGGAAGGGAAAAAATCATAACTTGAAAAACTTAGAAACAAATTTGCAATCCGATGAAGCAAAAACAAATATTTTTTAAAAAATAAAAGGGTAAGAGATTAGGGTAAAAAACCCATCTACCTTAAGGGATGGTACAAGATGATGTTGGAATCATGGGAGAGCTATTGTATTCCAATAGTCTGCATTATATCCTCCATTCTGAGTTGGACCTCCAGCAGCCACTGTCAGGTGGCTCCCATGTATTCCAACAAGATGATTTGGTGCAAATATCAAAGTTGCATGGAATATTGAGAAAAAAAAAAAGACATGGCTTCTTTGAGCAAAGACTAAGAAAGGCACTATCATTGGGGATGACTGTGGCTAATAACAGATGACCTGAGCAACTAGTAATTATATAGCATTATAGGAGTAGGGAATGGAGTGAGGTTATTTAGCTGGGATATTTAGGGAAGGTAAGGAGTAGATGGGAGAATTCAGATACTATTACCAGGAGATGATAATAAGCCACACAACTCTATTTAAACAGATACAGCAATTCACAGAGAAAATCAGATACAAGGAATATGCAGGACTTCTTAACCTTGTTTATAGAAACCCCTTTAACAATCTATAGACTCCTTTTCAAAATAATATTTTTTTTTCATTTAATAGTATTTTATTTTTTCCAATTACATGTTAAGACAGTTTTCAACATTCATTTTTGTAAGATTTTGGTTTCCAAATTTTTCTCTTTTTTTTTCTCTTCCCTCTTCCTAAGACAGCAAGTAATTTTAAAATATTTTAAATATATCAAATGAAATTCATAAGATTTCAAAGGAAACCAATTATACTGAAATATATTAAAAATGAAAATGAAAAAAATTAAAAACAGAAAAAAGTTCAAACAAAATTCATAGGTTGCTTGGGAATCTGCAGGCCCCAAATTGAGAAGCCCTGCTCAAGTATTTGGGAAGCTTGTGGTGGTCTTGTTTTAATATCTCAAAACATTAAGTCTAAAATAATCATTTTTCCTTGTTCAGGGGAGTGTACTTGTGGTATGTGTCCTGTAGGGGGCCCTTGACTCGGGAAGAGTGATTGAATCAGTAGGACACAGCAAAACCTGCTTAGGACCACACAGTGCATCAGCAGGAACTTGGCATGTGAAACTCCAGAATAAAAGGAACAAAGCTTTGGGGAAGCAGCTTGAGTTTGGACATAGTGTTAACTTTCCAACACTCTCTGTATTTTGGCTCCCTAATCTTTGGCAGATTCCCTCAGCTTTGAACTCTGACCACCCACCGACTCACCCACTTGTCTCAGCCCCTTAGATATCCACACCCCGCAGCCTCTCCAATAAGGGATCTGCGGAGCTGTCAGATTATGTCTTTTTCCCTCCTGTCTCATCTCCAACCTTGCCTGCCCAACCCCTAGGGAGGATTACCCTTTCCCTGGCCTGGAGATTTCCCTAATTATGGCACATGACGGTCCTCCCCTGAGAACCACACAAACCTTGCCCCCTCCCCCCTTCCTCAGCCCCTAGGCATTTGTGTGCATGGTACCTTGCAGATGCAGGAGGATCAATTTACCAAGGAAGGGTGAATCTGCGATAATAAGGCAATTCAGATATAGCCCATGATGCATACCTCCTATCAAAATTATCTGAAAGCACTCTTTCGTCCTAGGGGATAGAACCCCGGATGTAATAGGCTGAAAAGAAAGAAACATTTTCTAAGGGAAATGGAGTGTGTGTGTGTGTGTGTGTGTGTGTGTGTGTGTGTGTGTGTGTGTGTGCTCGCAAAGAAAGACAGAGAGAAAAGAGAGACAGAAACAGAGAGACAGTGAGACAGAGACAGACCGTGACAGAGAGGGACAGAGAAACATACAAAGAGAGACAGAGAGACACAGACAGTGACAGAGAGGGACAGAGAGACATACAAAGAGAGACAAAAACAGAGGAGAGAGACAAAGGGAAGAGAAAAACAGGGAGAGGGAGAGAGAGACTAAGAGACACAGAAAGAGAAAAACAGAGAGAGACAGAGGGGGAGAGAGACAGAGAGACACAGACAGACAGTGACAGAGAGGGACAGAGAGACATACAAAGAGAGACAAAAACAGAGGAGAGAGACAAAGGGAAGAGAAAAACAGGGAGAGGGAGAGAGAGACTAAGAGACACAGAAAGAGAAAAACAGAGAGAGACAGAGGGGGAGAGAGACAGAGAGACACAGACAGACAGTGACAGAGAGGAACAGAGAGATACAAAGAGAGACAAAAACAGAGGAGAGAGACAAAGGGAAGAAAAAAAAGAGGGAGAGGGAGAGAGATTAAGAGACACAGAGAGAGACAGACACAGAGACAGAGATAGACAGACAAAGAGACAAAGACAGTTAGACAGAAAGACAGAGATAGGCAGAGAGACAGGCACACACAGAGAAGCAGAGAAAAAGCTGTTTAACAAGTCCATCGAGAGATAGTATAAACAGAACTACAGATTTGGAGAATGACATAATCAGCCTACATAGTTCTGACCTGGAACCAAAAGATGACTCTGGGCTCCAATAAGGTATACTATGAAAATATTGAAGGATCAGGGCAAAAGTGATGTAAGTTGGACCCTAGGAAGAAAATAGGGACCATCAGCCTGTAAAGAGCCTGATTAATGAGTAATTGGAATCCCACTAGTTTTAAGTAACAACATTGTAGCTGTAACTTTCCTACCGGTATATAGTTTGTATCCAAAGATTTCCACATACTTAGTTTTGCACTCATTCATTGTCTAAGCTTCTGCTGTGCTTTGCACAATCTGGAAGGGGACAAAATATAAATTATTGCAGATTCATCCTTCCTTGGTAAATTGATCCCCTTGCATCTGGAAAAAATATAAAACAAAGCTTTCAGGAACTCTACTTCATGCAGTGTATTGTACTGACTGCCCAGGATACAAAGAGGTATAAGATACGGACCCGGTCTTTAGGGAGCTTACAGTTTTCTTGGAGAGTCATATAAAAGATGACAATAATAATAATAATAGTAATAAAAAGCCTATGTTGACTGCTGGTTAAGTAGTGGGGAAAATAAAGACAGTAGCCCTTCAGAGGGAAGAGGAGTCACAGCTGGGAGAGCACTGGAGCAGGAATGACAAGCTGGGGAAATACACTGATCATAAAGTTCAAACCTTTGGAGGAGATGCCTTTCCTTCTTTCCTGAACCTTTTCAGAGTTAGAAAGCTGGCCAGCATCAAGCTTTTGTTCAAAGATCTAATGTGAGGGAAAACTCTACCTGGAGAGGAAGCTGTAAATGTTAGAAAGTTTCTCCTGAATCTACTTCAATATAAAGCTCCTCTCTGTTCCTACTTTACCCTCTGGGAACATGTCTACTACTTCTACTATAGACAGTAATTATATCCTCTCTAACTCCTAAATAAGTTGGTCCCTGGTTAGGCTTTTTTTTAAAAAATCTACTGGGAGCAATGATTCCTATATCACCCTTTCTAGGGGAGGAAGACCTGCTTAAGTGGCATTCCAATTTTTTCGTGGTGCCATATTTGAATAATTTTCAATATTTAAAACCTGAAGTCAAGAAAATTCTAGCTATTTTCAAAGAAGAAAGATCTTTGAAAATCTTTACCCAAATGGGTCTACATAATTGATAATCATCATCGATGTTGTTGTAGACCCCCTAAACAAGCACCATTTGTCTAGGGTGATCTTAGGTTAGATGCTTTCTCTTTGGACGTCTGTTGAATCTGGAATATTCTAGTGTTTCATGGAGACTTTCATGGAGATCCTTCAGGCTTAGCCCCATATTTCAGTGATAGCGTGATTATGGTATCATCAGAAGATAAACCTATGGAAAGACTTCAGGAAATTTATTTTAATACACATTGCTTTATGAATTATGTTGGAAGAGAAAAATCAGAACAAAATGGAAAAATCATGAGAGAGAGAAAAAAAGAGGGGAATAGAGCATGTGTTGATTTACATTCAATTTCCATAGTTCTTTTTCTGAATGCAGATGGCATTTTCTATCCAAAAAATATTGAGCTTGCTTTGGATCACTGAACCACTGAGAAGAACCAAATCTTTCATAGTTGATCATCGGGCATTCTTGCTTCTACTGTGTACAAAGTATTCTTGGTTCTGCCTGTTTCACTCAGCATTAGTTCAGGGCTTTCCAGGGCTTTCTAAAATTCAGCTTATTCATCATTTCTTATAGAACAATAATATTCCATTACCTTCATATACTACAACTTATTTAGCCATTCCCCAACTAATGGTCATTTACTTAATTTGCAATTCTTTGTTACCATGAAGAGCTGCTACAAATATTTTTGCACATGTGGGTCCTTTTCTCTCCTTTATGAGGGAAATCTCCCATTTTTTCAACATCAAGTTTGGGGTTTTTTTCTTCTTAATCTGAGCCTGTGGGTCTGTCAAAATTCTTCCACTGATGCAGAGAGGCACCCAATTTATGCCTTAAAGTCTTAGAAAGTTGTCTGGGATAGTCAGAGACTTTATTAAAGTCATACAAGCAGAAAGTGACAGACCCATGATTTTACATAGAGAACTCAGATTTTTTAACTCCAAATATAATATTCTTTCATTTGCCACATCATAACAAAATCAGGGCAAGTAGGTGGCACAGTAGATCGTGGCTTATCCTGGAGTCAGAAAGACTCATCTTACTGTGTTCAAATCTGGCCTCAGACAGATCTGTGTGATCTTGAGCAAGTCACTTAATCCTGTCTGCCTTGATTTCCTCATCTGTAAAATGAGCTGGAGAAGAAAATGGCAAACCATTCCTATATCCTTGCCAAGAAAACCCCAATTGGGGTCACAAAGAGTTTAACATGACTAAAAACAACTAAAACAATAGTAATAAAATCAATGATCAAGTATATCAAGGTCTGTGTGTAACAAGGACCATCCCTTAAATGTACCATGAGCTATCACTCTGTGGCTAAGAGACAGAACAGACAATTCTTGACTCTTTTTCTCCTTTCCCTTTTCAAAGGGACATTTTAATTTCTTCCATAAAGGAAAGCTGGAAGTCGAGCCTGATCTAGCCTCTTTACTCTATACTAGTTAGAATTATATCCATCTCTCCCTTAAATATTGTTAGTTTAAGGGATGAATTTTTTCTGGTTCACTTTAACTTCTGGTCATTGTTTCAATATTTGGGAGATGTTTTATATTCAAAGCTTAATTTCTTTCTCACCAAATACCTCTTACACAATGAATCTCTTCATAACACTTAGCAAAATAAACAAAACATTTCTCTAAATTGGTAGGAAAACAAATCACAGAAGGTATCTATAAGAGAATACATGCCAGATAATACAGAGTAAAGCAATTGTCCCATTAGGACCAAGGTACATTAGATCAGCCAAGCAAAAAAGTCCTTTATCTCAAACAACAGGAAGTTCCCTCATCTCTAGTATATAAGTTGGGGATAGAAACATGATGGAGGCTTCCAGCTCCTCTCGTGCCTTGTCAGTGTTTTCCTGGAGTCTTTTCTTTCAGCAATCTGAAGTGAGATTGGAATATTCCATCTTGTCTCTGAAAGTTGAAAGTGCCTGGAATCCAAAGAGACTTTTCAAACATTGGACGATTGCTCAGAGAAGACTGAAGAGTTTTCCTTTTTCCTCCTCTGGCCATCTCTGCCTCATCCTTCACGGAGGTATGGTATATTGATGTCCACTAATAAAGAGAAAGTCAATACCGATGGACTTTGGGATTGGAGTTGCATAGTAAAGTTATGCAGTACTATTAATCATAGTAAATGAGAACCATCTCCCACAGACTCAGGAACAAGATAAGAAAAGGAAGAAATCCTGCCCCTCTCTGTTCCTTTTCCCCCCATACACACATGCTGAGAAAACTCACGGTGGTAAAGGAAAGCTGGCCTGGAATAATATTTAGAGCAATTCTCTAGGTACCTCCTTGCTTCCTAATTGATCACTTGCCAAAATGCCTCTTCTGCTGCTATTTCCTCACCTGTAGCCTCCAACTTCTTGCCATTGAAGGTCTGTCTCTTTTTGCCACAATTGCATTGGGTAAAAGTTATTTATCTTTTTTTGTCAGATTGCCCAAACAATTGCTTGTCTCACAGGCTATCCACTCATACTATTAAGATTATCTTGCCACATCATAACAAAATCAGGGCAAGTAGGTGACACAGTAGATCGATGCCTATCCTGGAATCAGAAAGACTCATCTTACTGTGTTCAAATCTGGCCTCAGACAGATCTGTGTCTGAGCTTGAATCCTTTTCCACCAAATTCCAGTTTCAAAATGAATACACATAGCATTTAGCCAAAAAAAAATCCATTTATCCAAGTTGTTAGCAAAGCAGAAATCAGTGAAGGTATATAGAGGAGAATATATGTCTCTAAGCTTCACTTCAGCATTGTCCCCAAAAGACCAAAAGGTGGTAAGAATCTTCCCTTCCATCCTCTCAATGGAGCATCCCCAGTCTCTACTCTTCATCTGGATTACTTCTTTCCCATCTCGATGGCAAGCCACATTCTTTCCCACTGTGTTTTTCTGAGGCTGCATGAATCCTTTTTTTTCAAAGGCTGCAAATGCTCCCCTTTCCACTGATCCTTTCAACTCCCATAATTCTCTGATTACTAGCAGCCAAAATCCTGTCATACAGATTGTCTTGAAGCTTTGAGAAAGCTCATGAAGATGCCAGGAACACTAGGGAAGGAATGGGGGCACATGAGCCAGAGGTCTCTATTGGCATTCCTGCCTTCACACCAAAGCTGCTGTCTTCTCTACAAATAGGAACACTTAATGTGTTATTTTGTTTAGCTAAGCAAGCTGGGCTGGGGAGGAACAATTGAATCAATCTCTGGTTGGTTGTTATGTTTCCTTTCTATCTTAAGACTGACCCTCTGCTTCTAGCTGCTTCTCTTCTCACTTCTCTTTTTTCAGTTCTCTTCCTCACACTCCCTGTTTGGTCTCTATATTCTCCCCCACTTGCCTATAATTGTTTTTTCTTGCCATGTATTCCTGTCTTACAATTCCTTCTTTTAGCTATTAAAAATAGATGCAAAACTAAAAAAACAAAAAACAAAAAATCCACCCATCTATCCTAAATAGCAGATTCTAAATAACTATTTGCTGTTTATGTGTGGCCTGTACACATACATCTTCTTTCTCACCTCCTTCTTTTTGGAAAATGAGCAAACAAAAATCTCTATCTTGTTCTGGATATATTTGGGCTATTATAAACCTTTGAGAATAGAATTCAGAAAGAGAATTTAGCAGTTAGTCAAGTCAACTCCTATATTTTGCAAATGAGGAAACTGAGACCCAAAGAGTTTAAGTGACTTATACTTATTTAAGGTCATAGCTACAAAAATTGGCAGAATTAGTGTTCCAACCCATGTTCTCTGATGTTAAATCCTGAACTTATTTTACTGCTTCATACTGTCTACCAAGATATAACACTTTTCAATTTAATTATGCTCAACTATATCCTCATACATCAACTATATCCTCATACATGTAGAGTAGGATTTTAAAAGTAGTAAACACAAAAATATAATCCAAAAGACTACTATCTATAACCAGGGACAGAAGCTACACTGATAATTAGCCATTGTTTGCCCAGTCCTTTGAAAGTGAAAAGTTCTAAGTCAGTGTTAAGTGCTATTATTATTAATAGCTCTATGTCCACTATAGATGGTGTCATTTAATCAGGACAGCATAATAGGCCCATCCTCTATAATTGACTAGGATGTGGCTCAGAACCAATTTTACAGAGGTGTTCTGTGGCCTTCCCATCCTCTCTTATTGGGTCACTTTGAGGCCTTGTTCAGGATGCTGTGAAGGTGAGCTGACTGCTGATTAACACTCAATTAGCACCTTTTCCTTATAGTACCGCATTGACTTTGCAAATTCAAAATTTCAGGGGAACATTTAATATGGAATTAAAGCACAAGTGTAATATTCAAGAGGCATGAAATCGCTTTTATCTGTTTGGGCATTAACTAGCTTTTAATTTATTCAGAATGTACAACCAAAGAATAATTAAAGTAAAAAAGGGGGGTGGATGGGAATGGTAGAACTGTATATTGCATTGTCTTTTCTTTTCAATTCCACTTTGAAGACATTTGATAGATTCAGACCAAAGCTTTTGTTTCTGATTTTGGAATAAATGGTTAGTTCAGAAGTTTATTCACTTCTATAAGAATTAGGTTGAGGACAATTTTATTGTTGTTTGTTGAGTAGTTTTGTAGTCATGTTCAACTCTCCATAACCCCTTTTGGAATTTTTTGGGCAAATATGCTAGAGTGGTGTGCTATTTCCTTTTCCAGCTCATTTTACATATGATGAAACTGAGGCAGAGAGGGTTAAGTTACTTGCCCAGGATTAAATAGCTAGTGTCAGAGACTAGATTTGAACTCAAGAAGATAAACTTGCTATGAACTATGGGGTACCATATATGTGGCATATTATGGCATCACTTCCAGTCCCCTAAATCAATGTCATTTATTTGATTAGATGATCCCACTCTGTGCAAGATCCTCTTAGAGAGGATCTACATTAAAGGGCAAGGATGGCTATTAGAAGGTTTGGAAAGTAGGCTTTATTATGAAAAACTCTGTGTTCATATCTTTTGACCCAGAGGTCCCACTGATAGGCTCATATCCCTAGTAGGTAAAAGACAGAAAAAATTTTCTATACAGTAAAATATTTTTAGCAGCATGTTTTCCTCCAGTAACAAAGAATTCAAATTAAATAGATGCTCACTCAGTGGGGAAAGGACTAAATGAACAGTGGTCCACAAAAAAAGAAATGCAAAGAAGCATGGGAAGATTTGTATGAACTGATAAAATAAAGCATAATCAATGGCTACAATAAAGCAAATAGAAAGAATTTTATTAAAAATTGGAATTGAATGTTGTATAGTTAATAATGATCAAATTTAACCCCAAGAAAATGCTTTTTCCTCCATTCTTTGCCTATACTCATACTCTATGAGTATAGAACACTGCTTATATAATTTACTCTCCCTTTAAAGTGCTGCACTTTGATATGAATCGATTTATTGTAAAGTTGTCGGCTCTGAGTTCTAATAGTTATTGAGGCAAGCAGTTGATCATTCAGAATGTGTCAAACTGTAATAAACTGAAGGTGTGGGATATAGATACCAGTACTATTACATAATTATGGGACAAATGTAATTTATTTGATTACTTCAGAAGATGAGAATTTGATGATTATGAATGATCAGCTAAGTTAGGGTAACTCTCAGAAAAGACTCAGAGTATTTACCCAGAAGGATAAGAGAGAAGTGACAGCATATTGCATAGCTACATCAGTTAAGCTTAAATCTGGAAGTGATAGACACTGTAGTTGCTGTTAAGGATGAAGTCCAGTTGAGCTAAGAAACAGCATGGAAGCAGATAATTAGAGAAGTCTCCAACAGATCAGCTGGGATGGCAGAGAATTCATGGCTAGAAAAATGTTAGTTATCTTCTCCTCAATGAAACACTGGTGAAACTACCTCTACCAAGAAAGTCTTATGGACTATTCTGTAGATCTAAAGTTTTAGAGTTATGAGTTACTCTGAGAACATGAGTTTTTCTCACTCAAATGCCACAATCACAGGTTTTTGTAACATAGATCTGCTTTTCCCCTATTAGATTACGGTCCAGGTTTATGATTGTGATAAATTTATGATTCCTGTATTCGTTTTGTTATGTGGATGTCTTTGATATTAATTTTTCTTTTGTCTGATTCTTCAGTAAAGTTATATTTAATATCTAAAAATATCATTTCAAGAAGTTAGTTTTGTGCAAATGGAAATGTATCAGTGGGGTCTCTATAGCTAAAGTGCTGGATAGGGAAAATATATTCCCTTATTTAACAGAGCTAACCTCAGCATGCTGAAAGTTTGATTATCAATCATCATATCGTGGTCCTTTTCTGGGAAGCTAAATCTACCATTCAGAGGGAAGATTGGAGTGAATAGTCAACCTGGAGACTAAGTTGTTGTTATTTAGTCGTGTCCAACTCTTTGTGACTCTGTTTGGGATTTTCTTGACAGAGATATTGATGTGGTTTGCCATTTCCCTCTCCAGCTCATTTTATGGATAAGGAAACTGAGGAAAACAGGGTTAAGTGACTTGCCCAGAGTCATGCCCAGTAAGTGTCTGAGGCCAGATTTAAGTCTGATTTAAATCAGATTCAAGTTTTCCTGAGAAAGGATTCTCTCCATTATGCTACCTAGCTACCCTATGAAGAGAATTAAGAAAAGAATAAAAGGAGACAAAACGGTGAATCTTCTTGATTCCAAGTCCCCTGCACCACCTAGCTGCCCAGAGAGTAAGTCAGTATCTACATACCCAGGTACAGGGTGGGAGGTGCTACTGGAGTCTTAAAAATATGTTTCCTAAAGACCATTAGACTAAATATGCAATTTAATTTTGCTCTACTGCTTTTTTTCTCCCTTCTCTTTTTTATTCTTTGTAATAAGGGATGATCTTTTGGGCAAGGGAAAAGGGAGAAATATATTTAGAAACAAAGGTGATATTTAAAAAAAAAAGATATTCATTTTTAAAAAAGAATGTAAAGTTCTGATACATGTAGGCCATTTAAAATATCCCTAGAACAGAGTCTCAGAATAGTACCTGTATCAGGTAAGCTGCATAAGTTACCTCTAGACCACTGTCCCAAATTCACTCTTGTGGATGAATCTCCTCCTCCTCTATACTCCCATAGATTATACCAGTAGAGCACCCAGAAAACACCTCTACATGTTTGAATGGAAACCCCTTAGGATACCATTTAAGCCATTGATTCATCCTTCCCAGAGATCTGAAAGTTTCCGTAGGTACTGTTTCTCTGTGATGCTAGATCAGTCTGCCCCAAGGCAACCCAAGGTTCACATGGCACATCTACCAATCCACTGGCAACAATAAAATCTCTTCTGGGATCACGGCTGCCAGTATAGGGTATCAAATCACTAGATTAAGAATTTCAGGCAACAATCACCAAAGAGAAAGCCTTTAACAGCTAGAAAAGAAGCCTTGGGATATAGAAAGAATTCTCTATGCATACCTAAGGAGAGTAGTTCTAGGGCCTCTCGTCAAAGGCCAGAATGAAATACCAGCTTTACACACCTTGGAAAAGCAGCATGATGAGTGCTCATAATGCAGTTTACCTGTTCTCCTCAGCTCTCGTTATAATGTCAGCCCAGAGGCTGGTGAACCCGAGCTTCTGCTCTGGAAGCCCTGGTCCCAGAAAATTTTACAACCATATTTTAAATGATTGAAATCCAAGCTAGCCTCTTTTTGTCCAGTTTACTTTCCTAAGACTTCCCTTCTACATTCCCTAATCTGGACTTACTTGTACTGCCATATTAGATAATCAGAAATGACACTCTGGAAGCCTAGACACCAATAAACCTAATACTGTATCCTATTAAAGAACTTTAATCTTCAGCTAATTTTAGTGTACGACAGAGTCCAGAGTAGAAGGATTCATAACACTTGACAAGGAGAAACTAGCCAAAAGATCACTAGTCTTGGAGGAAAGAAATCTATCTCCAAATCTCCTATCTATACTTACTGTCAGTAATTTCACTTTTCTGATCCTTGGTTTCTTCATCTGCAAAATGAATGTATAGGATTAGATGATTATGAAGATTTCTTTACAGCTCCATATCTTAAATTATGAATGTATTGGGTATTTAGGAACCAGTGCTCCCTATCACTTCAATGACCTGTGCGATTTTCTTACCCCCAAACCTACTCTTTTGCCCTCTTCCAGATTATTATTCAGCGATACCATCATATCAACAAAGTCTACCAAATCTCCAGATGTGGGAGGCCCTGATAACTGTTACTTTAAATGCTTATTTAAGCCCCTTTCAAATACATCATCAGTACCATCTCCTCTCAGCCCACAACAGCTCTCAGTTGGCAGAATTCATTGCTAGAAACTAATCATGAGTGTACTCCCTGTGGGAGTCCCAGCATGCTACAGCCAAATTCCATTTTCGATGGGAAAAATCAAAAACAGCTAAGAGCTCTGCCTTCAGCTGCAGATAATTCCCCAGCAGGGGGCTCCCCTCATTTATCAGAGGAAACCCTTTCTGATTTTCGCAGGACCAGAGAACCTCAAAGTTGGAAGGAACTTCCTCCAAACCTGAATGGGAATCCCATTTATGATTTATCCAATCTTAGCTTGAAGACCTCTTTTTAGGAGGAAGCTTCTGCCTTTCAAGGCAACCCATGCTGCTTTGAGGAAGTTCTAGGAAGTTAGGAAGTCTTTCTTTACAAGGATACTCAATCTTCCTTTTACTACTTTCCATTCTTTCTTCCTAGTTTAGTTTCTGTGGCCAAGAAGAACAAATACAATCCCTCTTCCATATTTCCAAATGAGAGCCTTTCAAATATTTTCAGATGAATTTTATGTTCCCTCCCTGTATTTTCTTCTGCAGATTAAACAATAACCTTAGTTCCTTCAGGCATCGCTCATGTTGTATGGTCTGAGGGCCCTTCTCTAGCAGGAAGGGTGCTCGACAGGACATAGTGGTTGAAGTGGTAGACTTGGGATCCAGGAGGACCTGAATTAGAATCCCATTTTCCATACTACCTCAGTAACAATAACTAGGATTTATCTATGTATCTATATCTATCTATATGTGTGTGAATATGTATACACGGGCACCTTAAGGTTTGCAAAGTACTTTATGATCCTCACAATAACTATGGAAAATAGAAAGCTGAGAGAGGTCAAATAACTTGTTTGGGATCACACAGCTAGTAAGTATCTGAAACAAGATTTAAACACATGCCTTTCTAATTCTAAGTCTAGCACTCTATCCACTGTATTACCTCACCACTGACCAGGCAACTTGTTCAGACTCAGCAAACCTCCTTTTCCTCACCTGCAAAATGGTGAAGATAATGATTCTTGTAGCAACTGTCCTGAATGGAGAATAATGATAATAATAGTAATAACTCAGATATCTTAAGCACTGTGAAGCAAGTAGGGTGTGTTCTTTTCATGAATGAGAAAATGAAGTGATTTGCCCTAAATCCCAAAGGTACTTAATGGTATGGCCAAGACCAAAAAGAAGAAGGAAATGAATATTCACATAGCACCTACTAGATGCCAGGCACTGTACTGAGAGTTTACAACCAACTTACAATCAACTCTAGCAAGGTAGAAATGTGTTGTTAAATGTTTCACAATCAGCTCTCTGAGGAAAAAATATATGAAGAAGGGTACTTGGAGGTTTAATCTATATTTTAACACTTTTTCCATCACTTTCTTAAGTCTATATTATCAATAAAACAATAAATCAAGTCCTGGTTTGCCACGTTAGTTAATTTCTGAAATGTAAATATTCACATTGAAAATTTAACAATTGGCTCTTGTGAGCCAGTCCTAGCTAGTTCCAGCACGTCTGTGACTTCATTAGACCCTACATCTTCACAGAATATGTCACAGTCTGAATTTGAGGAGGGAGACCACTTCAGTGATCAAAACTGATTTCTCTATTAACAAAATCATCATATTAAATAATATATGCGGCTAATTAGCATGAAGCAACATTATTATTTATAGCACTTCTAATGGTAAGGCAAAAACGCCTTCAATCAATTTGAATGAACTCTCATCACCATCCAGGTTGGGTATTCCCCTAAAGAATAACCCTGTGATACTGCTTGTGTGACTCCTGTTTGGCTGAGAGACTTCTACAAGAGAGAAAGAAATGACAAGAGAGATGAACAAATGGAGAAGTTGTGAACTTTGAATAGCTAATGGGGAGGTAGGGGAACTGGAGCCAGAATCATGGAAGGAGGAGTCAGCAGATCAATGTGTGCCTTGATTAATAATAGAAGCGTTTATACAGTGCATTTAAGTTTGCTTAACACTTTACAAATATCATCTCATTTGATCATCCCAACAACCCTGGGAGTTAGGTGCTATTACTATCCTTCATTTGCCACCAGCTTCTCTGCTTCTTTCAACTCCCTCAAGTTTCATCATCGTGGGCCAGGATAAGCACAATATCAGGAAACTCATTATCATGGAGCTTGCTTCAGCTTTGGTATGAACCCCTTCCTCATCAGCATCCCTGTCGCTTCTGCCCTTCTGATTGGACAGCAGATTCCAAAAACTCCTTCCAAAGCCTCCCATTATAGAGGGCTCAGAATCCCAACCATCACTTCCTTTGTCACCATCTTCTCTGCTTGGTTTTTACATTCATCATCATATCTGCATAAGGGGTACCCCTTGGGCTTTCCCTCCCTGCTTTTCAGTATCCTTTTATGTATAGTTTTTTCCCATTAGATTGTAAACTCCTTGAAGGCAGGAACCATCTTTTTTTTTTCTTAATTGTATCCCAAAAGCTTAGACAGTGTTTAATAAAAGTTTATCTCCTTTTTTCAGATGAAGTTTTCTAATGGGGTTTTTGAGAAGTTAATTATCTTTGCAAATAAGCATCAGAAGCAGGACTTAAAATCAAGTTTTTCTGCCTCTAAGTCCATCACTCTATCCACCATGCTACCCAGATGCCTAGATCCTGCAATGCACCCTGAGAGACTGCTAAAAGTGGACTTGCAGGGTGAGACTGTTCTCTCTGCTTGATCTGTGATCCTAATTCACATATCCCTCTTTACTCTTCTGTATTCTGTCTTCTAAATTAATCTGTATAGCTTCCCCGATTACTGTTTTACTTATTTGCTTTGATAAATATGTTTGCTTGCTGTATGTGACTATCTTTTGTGTAATGATTAGGGGAGCTAACCTGTCAAGGTTCAGTCTACTATAACCATTCAGAAGGATCGTAGAATTATTCTCCACCCCTTATTCCAACATATAAGTTCATATAGACTGACCAAGAAAAGTGAATTTTATTCTAAACTTCCCAAAAGAGTGATATTCCTACTCTACAAATGTCTGATGTATAATACATAGATTTAATTCCAAACTTAATACTCCTGTTGAAGATAGGAGAGTAAGGGAGAGATTACTTAGTCACAGCCTGCCTTCTTTTCCCCACAGTGGTGAAACTCCAGTTTCTCTAGGTTGTGGGGTGGGGTATTCCAGATCTATCTGCACATCTGTGCTACATGCTGGGTATCTGTGCCACCTAAGCTCTGTATTAGGGAAAAATTAGATAAGGTTCATTCAGAACCTTGATATTAGGGCTGAGAAAATGTGACATTTTGGAGCTCCTCCTGGTGGAGACCACAAATATTGCTGCTTATTTCTTTTTTTCTAACTACAACAGTTCTGAGGTAAAGCAATTTTTGTACAATGCAAATTGAAGAAGGTAGGATAGAAACCTCTTCTTTTGAGGGAAGGGACTGGTATAAAATTCAGAGTTCTGTGGGAAGGTGGAACCCTATGGAAAATAGACAATTAGACATTCAGGCTGGTGGATGAAGTAAGACAAAGGTCTCCTCTCTCCCCTCTGGAGATTTCAAGTCAAGCCTTCAGACCAGCATTTCTCTGTATGTCTGTTCTTCCGCTTTCACTTGTTTTAGCTTGTTTGTTCACTTGTTTGGTTTTGGCGACGGGGATGAGAAGCCACAGAGCAGGAACAGAGAGGGGGCAATACTATACAGGCTGGTTTTTTTGGAATGTGGATTTTTTTCATAATTCTTTATAGTAAATTCTGATAAGTTTGTATAATCTGAATTTATGTAAAGGTAGAACTGTTTGCACTCCAGCAATATCTAGTTAGATTTATTCTAGGTAGAGAACTTTAAAAATGTGATATTTATACTGATTTTAACCAAACAAACAAAAAAAGAGCTTCCTCCAAGCAAATAAACCCCATTAAATGTTGTCTTCTTATAATGATTCTATTGCTGCAGGACAAACAAACAAGAGCTGAGGACCACTGACTACCCAGCTTCACTCAGAACTTTCTGTCTTGCCCCAAATTGGTTTGCATAGCAAGCAAGAGCATCATGAGGTTATTTTTAAAACCTTGCCATCCCAACTCCATGTAAATTACTCTTGCTCAATGGAGGGCCCAATATTTGAAAAAATATAAACTAATGAACAAGAGTTAAAAGGAATTTTTTAAGGTCAAGTAAGTTAGGAAATTGGGAACAAAATGTTCAACCCAGGAAGAGAAAAAGTAGTTCAGAAGACAAATTATAAGATACCTAAGGACTGTTTTAGTTAATCGGTTAACTGGATGTATCCAGGTGAGATGTGTCACAAAAGAAGGTACCCCAAGCTTGTTCAGCCAAAGAGCTGGTAGACACTTTCCTATGGAGTGGAAGAAGCTGTACAAGAACCAAATGTCAGCATTTAGTGGCAGAAAGCACCAGCAACTCAGTGGAGCTGCCCATCAGAGAGTTTATGAAGCAGAGGGCCCCAGAAGCAGAGATAGTAGCTCATTTGATGACAGTGATTCACCTGATGACATCTTTCTTATTATTTGTCCCAACTATGATGTGCAATTTAAATGAGTTGTTTTGTTTTATTTTTTTTAATTTTGAACTAATGTGTCTTGTAGTTGACTTATAAGAGAACTATAACATAGCAAACAAGTTTGGCCCCATCTTTCAGCAAAGTAAGGAACTACAAGTGCAAAATGTTGTAAATGGGGTCACAGACATCAAATCAACCAACAAACGTTTATTAAGCTCTTACTTTGTATAAGGCATTGTGTTAAGAACTAGTGTTGGAACTCTACCCAAAGGGCTATAAAACTGTGCATATTCTTTGATCCAGCAGTGTCACTACTAGGTTTGTATCCCAAAGAGATTATAAAAAGGGGAAAGGACCCACATGTGTAAAAATGTTTGTGAGAGCTCTTTTTGTAGTGGCAAGAAAATTGAGTGGATCCCCATCAGTTGGGGAATTGTTGAATATGAATGTATATGGTATGTGAATGTAATGGAATATTATTGTTCTAAGAAATAATGAGCAGGCTGATTTTAGAAAAACTTGGAAAGAGTCACATGAAGTGATGTTGAATGAAATGAGCAAAACCAAAAAAACATTGTGCATAGAGACCACAGGATTTTGTGATGATCAACTGTGATGGATTTGGCTCTTTTCAACAATGTATTGATTCAAAGCAAATGCAATAGACTTGGGATGGAAAATGCCATCCACATCCAGAGAGAGAACTATGGAGACCAAATGTGGATTGAAGTATAGTATTTTCACCCTTTCGTTGTTGTTTGCTTGGGTTTTTTTCTTTCTTGTGTTTTTTTTTTTCCTTTTTGATCTGATTTTTCTTGAGCAGTATGATGAATTTGGAAATATGTCTAAAAGAATTGTACATGTTTAACCTTTATTGGATTGCTTGCTGTCTTGGGGACAAGGGAGGCAGGAGAGAAAGGGAAAAAAATTTGGAACACAGGTTTTGCAGAGATGAATGTTGAAAACTATCTTTGCATATATTTGGGAAAATAAAATGCTAGCTTAAAAAAAAAGAACTAGGGGCTTAAAGAAGGGGGGAAATAGCACTTGTCCTCAAAGAACTTACAATCTAATGGGGAAAACATGTAAGTAAGTAGGTACACATGATGAATACAAAAGAGATAAGAGGTTATCTTTGATGGTAAGGCTCTAGCAGCTGGGAGACTAAGAAGGGCTTACCTCAGAAGGTTTTGGCTTTGCTAAATTTTTCATAAATTTGTCATAAGAGAGAAGTATTATATCTAGAAATGACTAAAATAAAAACAAAAATCATAAATAAAATGTATTTTTAAAATAAATGAAAAGCTTGGTATGGTGGTGCATACTTCTAATCTCAGCTACTATGGAGATTGGGACTAGCATATTACTTGAGCTTCTGGAATTCTGAGTTGTACTGGCTAAGACCAAATAGATTTCTGAATTAAATCTAGCCCCAGTATGGTAAGCTCCATGCAGGTTGAGGAAGTGGGGAGGATTGGAATCAAATTGCTTAAGGAAAGGTAAATTGACCCACATTAAAAACAGAGATAAAACTACTATCATTATCAATAGTGGGAATGGGCTCCTGATTAGCCCCTACTTTTCTAGCTTGGGAGAGATCGGGAGACATAATCTTTTTTTCCCAAAGAAATATATTTGTCTAAGTTCTTGAGCTATAGTTTAGAATGGATGTTGACCCACATTCTTACCCTGCCTGGAATATAGGACAATGGTCAGAGAGACCCTCGCATGAGATCCATTATTAACTTTAAAATGTCATTAGTTACAACCTGGCAGTAATTAGTTCTGATTTTAGAGGCCATCTTCCCTGAGGAGTGGGGCATGAACTGAGATGGTTTCAGCAAGTCTCTTATATCTTTATAATTTTATGAATTTCAGAAGCCAAGCCGACATATTAGGGAGGGTTCACTTTCCTGGGCTTCTGTGACTCATCAGAAAGGATGCTATAGGAGGATGAGAAATACATCATAGGACTGCTACAGAACCTTTTCTGGCTGCAGGTAATACCTCCCAAGGAGAAGTCCCCATGTTCCCCCTTTTTTTTTTCTTTTTTTTTTTTTTTTTTTCAGAAAAGGGATGGACCTGCCCCCAGCATCCCTTCCCCTGGCAGAAGGTGGCATTCTGTGTGCTATCTTGGGGGGTGAGGAAATGGGGGACACCAGAACACACAGAGTCTGCCGGTGAACTGGATACTGTCAGCTGCAGGAACAGTGAAGGAAGACATTTCTGACACAAAACCCCAGGAGACTAAACCGCAGAGCAGAGCTGTCATTACTTATTAACAACAGGCCTGATCCTAGAGCAAGCCAGGCAGAGTGAGATATTCTGCTGGGAGTAAAGCCTTAGCCCTGCCAGGGGAATTAACACTTTCAGGGCATGAGGGAACCATTTGGCTGGTAAATTACCACACTGTTGCATGGAAGGGGTGCCATCACTTATTAGACACACACAATTTTCCACCTGTCTCTGTCTCTATTTCTGGGTCTCTATCAGTCAGTCTGTCTGTCCCTTTCCCTCTTCCTGGCTTTTTACACACACACACAAGCTTAGGAACCACACTGGGAGAAATGGAGAAATCAGAACTAGAAACCCCAATGAAGTAATCAAAGAAAGCCACCAGATGATAGTAAGAGGTACAAGATGCGCTTTAGGGCCAGGTACAAACAGAAAGCAGGAATGCTGACCCCCTGGATAAGTCTTTTAATCTCTCCTGTTCATTGTCTTTTTGTGGGCTAAGACATGCTTTGGTTGGACTGCAAATTCCCTCCCACCAATAGACCCCTGGAAACCTTCAAATATCACACCAGGTCCTCACATGGGATGAGTGATAGGAGTTTTCATCTGTAAGGTTTTAATGAGAGTATATTATTCTTTCTGAAGGCTACTCCTAAGTGAAGGAAGGAATTGAGGAGCATTTTCCCTATAGCAGGAGGTTTAAGAGGCAGAAACCCAATAGGAGGCATTTTTTTTTCCTGGACAAAGAACTAGTCTTAAAATCAGAAAAGCTTAGATTGAAGTTCTATTTCTGACATATACTGCTGTGTGACACTGGGCAAGTTATTTAAATTCTCATTGTTCTAGGCAATGATCTATAGATTTTAAACTGAAGGTGTCAACCTACAATGATAGAAGAAGTCCCTTCATTTGGGATTTCCTTACATTCACAAAATTAGGTGCTCATTGACTATCCTTCCATCTTCTGGACCTAGTTTAAGGAAATGTATAATTATCTAAAGATTTGAAGCCATTATATCTTCACTGCTTCCAAATGTCTACTGCTCTTGTTCCTTTCTCAAGCCTCAGCCTATGAAGCAGAGAGATGTCCCCTGTCTCTACAGAGATCAAAGTCTCATCCCAAATATTTACTCTTTCTTATAATTAATCATTTGAGACAAAGATTTAGGGGCCATTGGATTTTATTTCACATAAAGGGAGAACAAATTCATTAGTAATAAAAATAATGGTAAAGTAGGAGAAATCATTTATATGAAAATAGCTTCCTGAGCAGGCAATGATCAGGAATATATCTTGAGTGAGCCCCCTCAGAGAAGAAATTGTCCACTAACTTAATGGTAATACAAGCTTGGAGCTAATCTCCCTTTAAGGGAAGTGAGGGGCAGGAAGTGAGAATCAAAGCTCTTTCCATCTGCTCTGCATCTCACATCAGCTCTCCTTCAAATGGAAAGAGTTGTTCCTCAACTTCCAATTCCCATTATCTCCAACTGAGCTCCCAGAGCTTCTCATGGAGCAGCTGGGCATTCCAAAATTACTAGATCCATCCTGCCCTATACCCAACTCCCAATATTTCCTCCTATTTGTACAAACAAGACCAATGGGCTTCTAACTTTTGTCTCCCAAAAACAACTCTAGAAAGCCAAATTTAAAGAAATTTCCAAACTGATAATCACAATTAAGTGTCTGTTGAGTGTTGTGTTCCCAATATAATCACCCCAAATTTAGATGTTACATAAAGGTCACTTGCTGCCTCTATTTTAGGACCTTGCTTGCTAGCCCTGACCTTCATTTCCAGTTGGCTTCATTGTTATTCCAGCTCAGTATTTTTGCTTCTGCTGCCTCATAATAATCATAAAATTTCACATTTAAATAACAATGAGCTTTACGAAGTTCTTTCCTTATATCAACTCTATGAAGCAGGAATTATCTTCAATTTGCAGATTAGATAGCAGAGCCTCAGAAAGGATTTAAGAGCTCACATTTATATACATGAAGTTTTAAGTTTTGCAAATGCTTTACATGTATTATATCATTTGATCCTCATAACAACATTATGACTGCGACTGTTTCATTCCCATTTCACATATGAGAAAACTGAGGCTCTTAGAAAGATTTAAGGGTGACACAGCTAATTAGTTTGGGGGCCAGAATTCAGGCACAGGTGTCCTACCTTTAAGATGTGCTTTCCCCACCAGACTGCCCTGTCTCTGAACCCTTCACCTGGCTACCACCATTCTGCCCCAGTTCCATGCCCATCGGGCATTCTACCCATTCTTCAGAAGCTTGCTTAAGTGCATTTTATGTCATCCACAATTATTTATTACTCAATTATTTTCTGTAAAGCAATCAACTAAGCAAAGTCAACTACTTCTGTAAAGTAATAGGTGTTGGAAAAGATACAAAATTTAAACCTGAGCCTTACTCTTAACGGAGTTTACACCTATTCTGTGAAGTCTTTCCTTATTCTGCCAACTGGATTCAGTCTTTCCTCACCTCATTTCTAGCACATTATACACTTCATGAACCAATCATATTGTGATTCCTGCTAGATCAAGTGTTCTTAGCCTAGGGTCCAAACACTTGTTTTTTTAAAAAATATTTTGATAACTATATTTTAATGATATAAGTCAATAAAATATAAATAATGCTTCACCCCAAAACCTAACAGTGGATCTTGCCCTCAAATACTTAGTACAAAGTTTTTTCAGCTTTTTTGTATCATAAACGCCCATTGGCATCCTCAGAATGTTTTTTAAACACATAAAATAAATCCACAGGGTTACAAAGGAAAAAAATTACATTGAAATACAGTTATAAAATTAAAAAAAAACCAAATTTTTGGACCCCAGGCTGAGAAAAAGAGAGAGAGAGAGAGAGAAAGAGAGAGAGAGAATGAGTAAGAGAGAAATTAAAGGCAGTGAAATATAGTGGATAAAAAGCTTTTATTAGCGCCTGAATTAAAAAGTCTTGTTTCTAATACCTTATTGGCTAAGTGACTGGGAAAGTCAACTAATTTCTCAATGGTTTAGGTAGCTCGACCATAAATTACAGAATAGTTAGCAGAATAACCTTCCTCATGAAGAGTTTTCTATACCAGTGAAGTTTCGGCTACTTCAATATATGTGTGTGTATGTCTGTATACTTATACATACTTACATTTGTATGACCTCTTCCTTTCCCTATCTTTTCCCTTCCCAGGGCCTAACCCAATGTGCTATAGATGTATCAAGTCTCTTCAGAAATCTGCCACTTTTCCACAAGACTTTGGGACCAAAACACTTCTGCCTTGCCTTTGGGGCAAGAGAGCATGCACGGGATACATTACCTAGGAGATAGTCTATAAGAAACAAGAGATATTGGAAAGAGCACTGGGAGAATCTGGAAGCTAGATTGTAAGGGAGTTGAAGAAGACAAATGACAGAAAGATGCTGGGAATCAGAGGTGAATCTCAAAGTGTCCCAAATGACGGGTTCTGAGATCTTGTCATAAACCTCACTAATGAGATTCACCTTGGCACTAGAACAAGGGCCAGGGTTTCACAATAACCCCCTAGGCTAAGTAATCCAGTGCATTCCATGCTGCTGCTCTCAGTGCTTCCAAAGCAGAGTACAGGCACATCTTGCTTTATTGTGCTTTGCTTTATTGCACATCACAGATATTGTCCTTTTTAACAATTTGAAGGTTTGTGGCAGCTCTGCATAGAGCAAATCTATCAGTGCCATTTTTTTCAAAATATGTGCTCACATCATATCTCTGTCACATTTTGGTAATTCTCACAATCTTTCAAATTTTTTCATTATTAGAATATCTGTTATGATGATCTGTGATCAGTCATCTTTGATGTTACTATTGCAATTGTTTTGGAGTGCCATGAACCATAACGATATAAAACAGCAACCTTAATCAATAAATATTGTATGTTTTCTGACTGTTCCATCAACCAGCTGTTCTCCATCTCTCTCTCTCTTCAGATGTCCCTATTTCCTGAGACACAACAATATTGAAATTAGATTAATTAATAATTATACAATGGCCTCTAAGTGTGCAAGTGGAAGGAACTCAATCTATGTGGCAATTTCATTGTTGTCTTATTTTAGCCATTCTAACTTTCAGCAACCTCCATCTTCATCAGTCATTAGCATCAACATCAGAGAAAATTCTCTACCAGCAAAAAGATTATAACTCACTGAAGGCTCAAATGAGCATTTTCTTAGCAATAAAATATTTTAAAATTAAGTTATCCTTAAACATTTCTTAAGCATAATACTATTGCTTACAACTAGACTACAGTATAATATAAATATAACTTATACATATACTGGGAAACAAAAAAAAATTCATGTGACTTACTTTATGGGAAATATTTGCTTTATGGAGGTGATCTAGAACTGAAACTGAAATATCTCCAAGATAAACCTGTACTTCCTATTCTGATGGGCTAATGGGGGAAGGATAGATAAGTTGATCTGCAAACCTGTTTTTCCCCCTTTTCTTTAGGGTTCCAGGCTGAAAAATGGAAACCAAGAAGACTCATAGCATATGGTCCCTCTAAGTCTGGGAGGAGGTAGTTTTGGGAAACTGATAATGGAATACTTTAATTCTTTGTTATTTACTCTTTATTCTTTTTGAAATAAATTTTCCCTTTTTCCCCAGAACCATGTGATATCCTCCTCCTTCTCCTCTTCTTCTTCCTCCTCCTCCTCCTTTTTCTCTTCTTCTTCCTCTTTCTTCTGGGATACAGAGTAGGTAGCTGTAGCGAGCTGTCGTCTCCAGAAGCTGCCGGATCACTCTCTGGGAAGAGATCTGCTGTGTCTACTCAAATCTCTCCGATTCTTCTTCCTGTAGTGAACCGTTGTCTCCAGGCAGTTGCTGTTAACTCTTGTCCTTAGAAGTGACTTCCCTTCCTGCAGAGAGCCCCGTCAGGCCTGATGTAATGCAGAGAGTCTTCCTCTTGAATCCTGGCTCTGAATCTCCTCCAGCTCTTATCCTTCTCCAGGCCGATCTGCCCTCTGCGCCCAGTGCTGTCTCTTTTTATCCTCCCAGAGAATGGGCGTGGGATAATGCAAGGGCTTCTGGGAAGAACCACCCCAGCCAATGAGCTTGCCCCCTCTATCAAGTCAACCTGAGTTCTCACCTTGTAATTGTTCAGAAAACCTGAATTCTCACCTTGTCACCATCCAGACAACCTCAGTTCTCACTTAGTAATCCTAACAGGTAGCACCAGCAATATGTCCCTAGAATATCAGCAGCAGCAGTTTGGAAGCTCTCAGACCAAAGACAGTAAGTAGGGGAGCTGGACAACTGGGTCAGAAAGATTACAGGGGACCCTTTACTAGTACTGAGTACAGCTAAAGCTCATTGGCAATTCTATTGTCCATTCCAGTATGGAAAGGAGCACTTATGATTGGTCAGAAGGGAGAAGAGACCTTGGTTGCATTTAAAGGCACAGAGGAGGTCTAGCACTTGTGGCTGCAGGAAATAGGCTAGGAAAATGAGTAAACAACAACAAAAGAACCTCACAAAAAGCTATTATCTGGCAAGGAAATCCACCAAGATACAAACTCAGAAGACAACAATTTGAAAATAGCTACAACCAAAATCTCAAAGCCTCAAAGGAAAATTCTAATTGAACACAAGTCCAATAAGAATTTTTAGAGAAGTTTAAAAAAAAAGAATAATAGAAGAAAAATGGGGAAAGATGTTAGATTGATATGGCAATTATGAAAAGAAAATTAGCATCTTGGTAAAAGAGACATAAGAAAACATTGAAGAAAATAACTCCTTAAGATGCAGAATAAGTCAAATGGTAAAAGAAGCACAGAAATTCATTGAAGAAAAGAAGTCCTTAGAAAGCAGAATTGACCAAATGGAAAAGGAGATTTTAAAAAGCTCATTGAAGGAAATATTTCCTTAAAAATTATAACAAGACAAGAAAAAGTTAATGACTCCATGAAACTTCAGAAAACAATTAAAATGAAGCCAACAAATAGGGGGAGGAAAAGGTAAAATATCTCATCAGAAGGACAACTGACCTGGAAAATAGATTAAAAAGAGATAATTTAAGAATGATTGAACTACCAGAAAGTCATGATTTTAAAAAAACTGAATCTAGACATCATATTTCAAACAATTATCAAGAAAATTTATTTTGATATCTTAGATACAGAGTCAAATAGAAATGGAAAGAATCCATCAATTACTTCCTAGAAGAGATCCCATTTGAAAACTCCCAGGAATATTATAGCCAAATTCTAGAGTTCCCAGATGAAAGAGAAAATGGTACAAGCATCCAGGAAAAAAATATTCAAATATTGTGGCACCACACTCAAGATCACACAAGATTTAATTTCCATATTAAAGGAGCGTAAGCCTAGGAATAGCATATTCTGGAAGGCAAAGAGAACCTAGAATTACAATTAAGAATCACATACTCAGCAAAACAGTATAATCCTTTTAGAAAATGGGGGGGGGGTGCTGCTGGGAGTGGAAATTTATTTAAATAAAGTATGTTTAAGCATTCCTGATGAAAAGTTCAAAGTTGAATAGAAAATCTGACATTCAAACACAAGATTTGAGAAACACTAAAAGGTAAACATGAAAAAAAAAATCTAAGGAAATTAATAAAGTTAAATTGTTTACATTCCCATATAGGAAGATAATACATGTAACTCACAAGAACATTATTTAGTAGGACAGTTAGAAAGCGTCTCCATAGAGAGAATAGCATGAGTCAGTTATGGTGAAATGATCTTTACAATGAAGAGATGAGAAATAAAAATTTGGAAGAAGGGAGAGGTACAATGGAGATAATTTCCTCATATAAAATCAGCACACAAATAAAAACTATTACAGTTGAAGGGAAAATGAGATAGGGAGTGTTGGTCAATGTCTGAACCTGACTCTTGATGGAATTGGTTCAAAGAGAGAAGACTCCACACTCAGCTGAGTATGAAAATTTATCTTATCAAACAGAAAAATAGAAGGAGAATAGTAAAAAAGAGATAGCAGTAGAATACTGATATTTAAAAGAGGCTGGATTAAGGAAGGCAGTAATCAGAAGCAAAACTGACTTTTGATAAGGGATAGCGTTTTTAGAGAGAGAGAAAGAATTATAACTAGAAGAGAATAAAATGGAAGGCAACACAAATTTGTGAGTGTGAATGGGATGAACTCACCTATAAAATGGAAGTGGATAGTAGAATGGGTCACAAACTAGAATCCAATCATATATTCTTTATAAGAATCACACTTGAAACAGAAACACACACACAGAGTTAAAATAAGGGGCTGGAATAGAATTCATTATACTTTAGCTGAAATTAAAAAAGGCAAGGTTTACCATCGTGATCTCAGAAAAAATAAAAGTAAAAATAGGCTTAATTAAAAGAGATAATAAGGAAAACTACATTTTTACTAAAAAAAGATATTATAGATGATAAGCTAATATCAAAACTTTTTATAGAAAGTTTCTCTGATAAAAACCTCATTTTTCAAATATAGAGGGAATTAAGTCAACTTTATAAAAATGAGTCATTACCCAAAATGGTAATGATGGTAATGATAAATTGTCAAGGGATATGAATAGGCATTTTTTTAGAAGAAAAAAAATCAAAGGAATTTATAGTCATATGAAGAAAATGCTCTAAATCCCTATTGATTGGAGAAATGAAAATTAAAATAATTCTGAGGTATTACTTTATACCTATTAAAAATAATTGTTGGTGGAGTTGTGTAATGGTCTAATCATTCTGGAGAACAATTTGGAACTATTGCCATGAGGACATAAAATTATGCAATGTGACCCAGTAATATCACTACTAGCTCTGTATCCCAAGGTGATCAAAGAAAAAGGAAAAAAATCCTATTTTGTTCAAAAATATTTGTAGTAGCCCTTTTTATGATGGCAGAAAAGGACCAAATAAAACAGTACCTGCCTCAAGGAATTTAGCTTCCACTGGGGTAGTACTGCAGTCCTGATATACCGTTTTGTATCTTTCAATTGTCCTTTGATTCTTTGAATATTATCTTCCAAGATTTACATCATCACAAAGTAGGAGCTCAAATAACACTAAGTTTTTCCATAGTTCAAAAACTCCTCTTTTTAACATCAATAGAACAGCTTTGGGTTATTTGAGGTACTGCACAATTTCCAGAATGAAATGTAGGCTGTTCCTATCCTTCTATTCAATTCTGGGTCAAGCCATTGGCCATTCACCAAGACATTGGTGTCTGTAAAAGATACATATATTGATGAGTCAGCCTGATGGGCTGTTTTGCCAACTGCACACAATAATCATTCTTTATTTGTTTGACTTTTCCTGTGTGGATGATTGGACCAAATTCTTTTTTAAAATAATAATAATTTTTTATTTTTCAAAATATATGCAAAGATAGTTTTCAACATTCACCTATACAAAACTTTATGCTTCAAAATTTTCCTTCCTCCTTCCTCACTTCCTACTCCTGACCACAAGTAATCCAATATAGGTTAAACATGTGCAATTCTTCTAAACATATTTCTACATTTATTATGCTATACAAGAAAAATCAAATCAAAAGGGAAAAAATGAGAAAGAAAAAAACAAACATACAACAAAAAGATGAAAACACTATGCTGTGATCCACATTCAGTCCCTATGTTTTCTCTTTGGATGTGGATGGCTCTTTTCATCATAAATCTATTGGAATTATCTTCAATCAACTCATTGTTGCAAAATTCAACAGCTGATCATCATATAATCTTCTTATTGTACATTTTTCTCTTGGTTCTTCTCATGTCACTTAGCGTCAGTTCATGTAAGTCTTTCCAGGCTTTTCTGAAATCACAGGCCAAACTGTTTTGTGTAGTTGTGAACCTCATTAAGGAGGATCTAATGTCTTTCAAGGACATATTCAATTATTCAAGGCACAATTGTATTCAAAGAGGAGAATTTGGTGCATCTCACCATGGAATTCTTCCACTTGGATTTTGCATTAGACATCCTCCATGATGGTGACATATACATTTATCTAACTTATGCCATATTTGATATTGATTTTTTTAATTCTTGGGTTCTAGAAGACAGGATTTAAATACCACCTGACAGTTATTCTCTGTGTGGCTTTGGGCAAGTCACTTAACTTTCCTAGATTTAGTTTACCAATTTGTCCATAAAATGAAGAAGGGTTGGGTCTGATGATTTCTGAGGTCTCTTCTAAGTCTAAAAATATGATCTATGATCTATGTTATCTAAAACATTATTAAACAAAATTACCTCTATCATTGAATTCATTATGGAATCTTTCATGATCTTAATATATACTTGTTAAATACCTTACAAGAAGATGCATAGAATGATGGGTTCAAGTCTTACGTCTGTCATACTCTAACTGTGTGATCATGTAATTATTGAACCTCCTAATTCAAGCAACCTGCCAAGTAATGCTTTCCATTGAATGTATTAAACATACACATACACATAAACACAAACAGAAACACATGCATATATTACAAATATATCCATATTATACTATTAATATAGACTTGATGAACTCCAAAAAAGTCATTTTAAAGATGCTGAAAATTTTTGTCTGCAGGGGAAGAAGTTATACCTTGTTCAAAATTCATTCCTACAGTAGCTGTGGTGATGGTTTTAACTATCAGTTTGAGAAGGATGACTTGAAAAAAAATTGAGGATGCTATTTTCCTGTCATGGATGGAAAGAAAATAAGGTAGACCGAAAAAAGGGAAGGCTTTTTGTCTAGCTTAAACTGTTTCAACTTTTATCTTTCAAAGAAAATGAAGAAATTTTTGCAAAAACCAAAAACTTTATTTAAATAAAATAAATGGTATAGGACTGTTTTTTTTTTTTAAGTGAAGTCACTGCTATTAAATTACTCTGGTTATGATTGTTCTTATAGCTAATATATTGTGAGGGTAAGATGTACCTGTAGTTCATGTTCATTTATTTGTCCATAAAGGTTTCTAAATTTGGCTTGGAGACAGGAATAAATTACATAGTTTTAGAATCTCTCCCATCCATGTCCAAAGGACATTTTGATTTCTGTCTGGAAGGAAGTAGGAGATTAGGACCACTAGGCTGGCTATTCTGCACTTTTTGGAGGAGTGCTAGACTAGAATTATATTTGCTCCTTCTAGTTACTGTTAGTTTAGGGAAATTAGTTTTTTTAGGTACCAGATGTTTTCTTGACCTTATCCCTTAAAGAAAAAAGGGTACAATTTTTATCCAAAGGCTAAGTTCCTTCCTCTCAAATACTAGTTACATAAAAGACCATCAAAAATGGTAAATAAACTCTTTTTTCTCAAAACAGACAGAGAAGAGAAATAAGAAAAGTTATACATATTGAAATATGCCAAACAACATCCAGATAAATGAGCTCCTCCATTAGTGCAAGATATTTTAGTTTAACCAAGAAAAAATTCTCAATCTCATTCAAGAGAAATAATCCAAAATCTCTAGGGAAGCAAACCAGAAATCAGGAACATGTTGAGACTGGTTTTTCCCTGACTAACTTTCAAAATTTATTCTCTTTCTCTTCAGTTTTCCTTTTTAAAAGTATCTGGAATGATAGTGTTCTCTTTTGAAGCAAGAAGAAAAAAAGATTCTACCCAAATCTCAAACTAATTTCACCTCTCACAGAGGCAACCAATATTGATTAATAATTCTCTTTACCAATAAGAGGAACTTTATGAAAATGCAGCTGACTTGAACCCTGGGTTACATAAATCATTATCTATGTCTTTGTTTTACTATTGATTTCATTCTTTATAAACTGCATATTCAGTAACTTTAATATTTATTTAATCCTAGGAGATTAAGGGATTTAACATATTGAAAGACATGTCAAAATTTTATTAATGAGGAAACTATAAATAATAAAAAAAAATACATACACCTATGTAGTGGGCCAGCATTTTTTATTGCCTAAAGGTCTTGCTATCCTGCTTAATCAAATCTTTCAGTAGTCATTTAATAATTACTCTACTGTAGTTGACAAAGGGTGTGGATGTATTTCTACTCCAGTCCCTTCCCCATTAACTGACATGAATTCTATTGTTATTTTTCATTTGTAAAGTATCTCTCCTTTCAAAATCCTAGATAACAGACAGTAATTCTGAAAGATAGGCAGACTATACCCAAAAGCTCAGCGTTCTTAATATAAAGTCCATAAACTAGTGGGGAGGTTTTTAATTATGATGTTTGATACCTTTTAACACAATTGATTATCTTTGTAATCCTATGTAGTTTAAAAAAAACATTCTAGAAGAGGTCCATGGGCTTTACAAAATTGCCAAAGGGATTCATATATCCAAAAAGTATCCACATCATATTGTCAAACGCATTCCTTTCACTGACATGTCCTTCAAACCCATAGGGCTGCCAGTAGACAATGACATTCACTGGATATTGAGTAGGGGAAACAAGGAAAAACTGACCCAGAAAAAGAAAGGATCTTTTCTGAGTACTGTGCAGCTCTACAATGACTCATAGAGGGGATCACCCAGGGATGATTCACAGAGTGTTACTACAATCAGGAATGCAGGGTCAGGACAGAACAGCTGTCGCCAATAACTCTGAGAAGGGCACTGGCTTCTCTCTCCCTGCCTTGAGGTTAACTGTAACCAGGCTATAAAAAGTGAGCTAGCCCAGATCTCTGGATTGGGGCTTCTAACTTAGCCCTTACACTGACTGTGTTATTAGAAGGGAGCACAAAAGAATCAGATGAAGACGATGTTACAAAGTAATCCAGTCATGGGGATTCTGATTCCCTAAGTGGCTTTCTGTTTTCTGCTTCTGTGTTTGCATTCTAGTATTTGTGTCCCTGAGGAGAGTCTTATGTAAGTTAAGACATAGGATATACCAAAGGGCTCAGGCAGTGATGACTTTATCCCAGATTCAATTCTCTGTAACATATTCTTTTGCAGATGCTGTGGTAAGAGCAATATCCTAATCCTCCCCTAAACAAGTTAGATTAATTTTTTTTTTAACAGATACTGAGACTTCCTCAAAACTTGGTTGATTCAATTAGACTAGAGAGTTAAACTT
Organism: Sminthopsis crassicaudata; assembly: GCF_048593235.1. Lineage (NCBI taxonomy): Eukaryota > Metazoa > Chordata > Mammalia > Dasyuromorphia > Dasyuridae > Sminthopsis > Sminthopsis crassicaudata. Next base: position 275,290,900 of record NC_133619.1, on the reverse strand, counting down.
TTTTTTTTCTTTTTGAGGCTGGGGTTAAGTGATTTGCCCAGGGTCACACAGCTAGGAAGTGTTAAGTGTCTGAGACCAGATTTGAACTCGGGTCCTCCTGAATTCAAGGCTGGTGCTTTATCCACTGCGCCACCTAGCTGCCCCCAAGAGTTAAACTTTTGATACCATTTTCTCACCAGCCTTAAGGATGTATCACATTACCTTGGGTGGTGTATCACAATGAGCAACTCGGGCAAGGGAACTTCTCTAGGCTGAGTCAACTCAAGTTGTTCTCAATCCTTCTCCATGTCCAAATATCCTTCTCCTGCTTGGCTAGGTAAATATCCTTTTGTTAACCAATGATTGGCCTTTGAGTGTCTCATTTGGTTCTAGTTTCTAACCTAATTCCCAAGGGCTGACCTGAAAGTCCCTGCCCAAAATATACATCTATGTCAGAGGTTAAGGGACCCAGACACTGTTTAGATCAGATCCCATTTCAGCTCTCTTGAGCAAATATATATTTGCTGCCTCACTTTTACATGCTGTGGAAAGAACTAGGAATGGAAGAGATTCCACCAATATTCTTTGGCACTTTTAGGAGGAGTCCTAAAGTAGAAGTTATTCGTTCAACTCTCAGTTATCCCTTATGCTGACAACAGGAGTAATTGATACAACTACAAAGTGGCTGCAAATCAAAGGTGGAAGTCATTTAATATAAGAACCCAGAGGAAAAATGGAAAGGTTATTGGAAGCCCTAAGCCAGGGTCAAAACAGACAGATTCCAAAAGAAAGTCACTGAGTTTTTTATTCTGGGCCCATTTTTTTTTTAATTTACATTTTTTTTTCCACAGTATATACGCATGAGTAATTTTTTTTAATAATATTATCCCTTGTATTAATTTTTCCAAATTATCCCCCCCTGCCTTTATTCCCTCCCCCCGATGACAGGCAATCCCATATATTTTACATGTGTTACAATATAACCTAGATACAATATATGTTTGTAGATACCATTTTCTTGTTGGACATTAAGTATTAGATTCCGAAGGTATAAGTAACCTGGGTAGATAGACAGTAGTGCTAACAATTTACATTCACTTCCCAGTGTTCCTTCTCTGGGTGTAGTTGTTTCTGTCCATCATTGATCAACTGGAAGTGAGTTGGATCTTCTTTATGTTGAAGATTTCCACTTCCATCAGAATACATCTTCATACAGCATTGAAGTGTACAGCGATCTTCTGGTTCTGCTCATTTCACTCAGCATCAGTTGATTTAAGTCTCCCCAAGCCTCTCTATATTCCTCCTGCTGGTCATTTCTTACAGAGCAATAATATTCCATAACCTTCATATACCATAATTTACCCAACCATTCTCCAACTGATGGACATCCATTCATCTTCCAGTTTCTAGCTACAACAAAAAGAGCTGCCACAAACATTTTGGCACATACAGGTCTGGGCCCAATTTTTAAGAAGGCTATTGACAAGCATGAATATACAGAGACAAAAAGAAAAAAAAAAACGAACTTGTAGTAAAACTCAAAATCATAATGGGAGTTGTTTAAAGGAACTAAAGTTGGAAAATAAAATTAAGGATGGCACAATAGCCATTTTTATGTATTGAAAAACCTGTCATAGAAGGCAGAAATATAACTAGTGGTAGGCGTTATGAGGCAGGTTTTTGGCTTCAGGTAAGAAAAAACTTCCTAACTATTAGTTATCCAAAAGTAGAGCAGGTCACCTCATAAAATTGTGAGTTTCCTGTCCTGGGAAGTCTTCAAGTGGCTATCATATGAGCACTTATTAGAATGTTGTTCAAGAAATTCCTACTCATACTACTCTCTGGAATACCATGATTCCAAAATGCCAAATTGATAAATAACTATGTAGCCTTCTGTGTATAGTCCATACTCCAGCTCATTCAGACTGGCAAACTGGTTATCCCTCTTAAAGAGGTCTATTAGAAACAAGGAATCAGGAATCCACAGTTCTGTTTATGCTACAAATTAACTAAAATTTTATAATTTTTTAGAATAAAAGAATGAGTTTTTATACATTCCAACTGCAAAGATCTTTTTGATTTTTCCTTTGTGTTGGCTGTTAAAAAGGAATTAATTTTCATTTTATTTTTTAGATAGGAGGAATTGATAAGGAAGCTGGATATTTGCAGGGTTTGTTTTCCATAATTTATTTACTCTACACACTTAAAATGTTTATCTGATCATCAACCTATTCCGAAAACAAATTTTGAACAATATCAAAAACTCTTTGTGTTATTATTATTATTATTATATGTTGTTTGTTGCATGCTGACCCAGAAAAATGATAGCCTTTGCCTCTTGGGCTCAAATTCTCAGAGAAATAATATGGCACAGACCCAAAAGCAGTAAGAATGGTTAACTCTTATCAACTCAAGATAATTGATGGGCAAAGTCTTCTCTCTATCTTACTCTCTTCTTCTTCCTTCCTTTCTTGATTATTCTATTCTATTCTATTATTGTATTATTATATGTATGTGTATATGCATTTATATTATAATGTAATGATATGCAATTATGTTATAAAATATATATGATATGAAATAATATATTATATAAAATATAATTATTACATAATAAAATTCCCATTTATATCAATAAATGATCTATTCCACAAGTTTTTATTTAACATATTTTAAAAACATCAAGACTTTGCTAGTTGACTATATAATTCTAAGGTTCCTCTCATATCTACAAAAATAAATTAAAAATTACTCTTGAACTAAGAGAACATTGTGCATAGCAACAATAAGATTATGTGATGGTCAGCTTTGATGGACTTGGCTCTTTTCAACAATGAGGTGATTCAAGACAATTCCATTAGATTTGTGATGGAGAGAGCCATCTGAATCCAGTTAGAGGACTATGGGGACTGAATGTGGATTACAACAAAGCATTTTCACCTTTTTTGTTTTGTTGTTGTTGTTGTTGTTGTTGTTATTTGCTTGCTTTTTTTTTCTTTTTTCTTTTTTTACCTTTTTGATCTGATTTTTCTTGTGCAACATGATAAATGTGGAAATATATTTGGAAGACTTGCATATGTTTAACCTATATTGGATCACTATCGCTATCTAGGGGAGAAAGTAGAGGAGAGGGAGGGAGAAAATTTTGGTTTTGTGGGAATGAATGTTGAAAACTATCTTTGCATGTATTTTGAAAACAAAATGTATTATTAATTTTTAAAAATTACTCTTAGTCTCAAATCCATCAGATTTAAATTCCAAAAGGTCAATTAAGGAAAGCAAATTGATAAGTTAATCAGTCCATTAGCACATTCAACAAGGGTCCACTTTGTGCAGAGCACAAAGAAAGAAATGCAATGAGAGAGAAAGAACATAAACATATGATTAATAAATGTATGAGAATATATAATGCATGAACAATAATATGACTTGTGTATGTGACACATGGGAAAGAGCCCTTGTTTTAGATGACCTATGTCAGAATTCTGACGCTGTAGCTTTTCAATTAAATGACTTTGTACAAGTCATCTTAGGACCTCAGTTCCTCTCCTGTAAAATTTTTTTAGACTATGTTAGACTAGGGCACTGTATTAAACTCAAATAGAAAGGGGGCCACTAACCCATACATAAATATCCCTGTGTAACTTGTTGATTTAGACAACCATATATTAATGCTATCTGTGCTTTATTGTTTAAATTTTTTTATTTAAATATTTCACAAATTTATTTTATTTCTAATGCAAAGAATCAGGAGTATTGTAGACCATGTGTTTAAGTCTGCCCTCTGACCAATTTGACCTCCAACAATTCTTTCAGCTGTGAGTCTATGATCCCCAATAATGAGACACTGAAGGCTATCTCCAATAGAGTATGATAGAGTATGAATTGATTTTCTGCTGCTTGTGTTAATTTTGGCCTGACAATTAACACCAAGAAAACAGAGGTTTTCTACCAGCCAGGCACGTGGTTCCATCTACATATGGAACCATGAGTTACAAGTAATGGAGAAATGTTGAATGCCATGGATAAGCTCATGTACCTTGGCACTATGCTTTCCGAGGATGGTGATGAGGTTGGTACATACATTCCCAGAACTAGCTCAGTGTTTGGGAGGCTCAAAAAAAAAAGTATAGGAGAGAAGAGTTATTAGGCTGCCTATCAAAGTGAAGGTCTACAAAGCCATTGTGGTGCTGATCTCATTGCTGTATACCCGTGAAACCTAGACCAGCACCGTGCTGGGAAACTATCACTTCACTTTGAATTGTCTTGGGAAAATTTTGAAGATCACCTGGCAGGATAAGATACCACCACTGAGGTCCTTTCTTGAGCATTCAAACTTTACCTTCAGAGAGTACAACTGATGAACTGGCCACATTGTTTGAATCCTAAACATATGTTTGCCTGAAAGACTATTTTATAAAGAAATTATACAAGGCATGCACTCAGATGGAGATCAGAAGAAGCGATACAAGGACACTTTCAAAGTCTCTCTGAAGAACTTTGGAATCAATTGTAACACATGGGAAACAGTAATATGGTATATTTCCACCTCAAAGAAGGTGCTGGGCTCTATGAGCAAAGCAGATGTGAAGTAGCTCAAAAGAAAAATAAGATGTGCAAACTTGGACACCTCTACTCCAAATTTGTGCCTGACCTGTCCTAGATCCTTCTGAATTCTTACTGGTCTGACACCAGTACTTCCTCACATTTTTTGCCTCTTTATTCCCTATCTTGGAGCTGTAGGAAAATTACTTAAAACTTAGATTTTGATTCATATTTAGGTTTTATTCAAAAGGGAAGTAGAAAGAAACTCAAAATACAGTATAAACCAGATTTTTTATATTATTCAGTTCATGTACAATTCTTCATATCCCATTTGAGTTCTACATCGAGAAGACCTCAGTTTCAGTCTTAGGGTAGATACTTACTAGCTGCATGACTCTGGAAAAGGCACTTAGCCTCTTTTCCTGCTTCAGTTTCCTCAACTATAAAATAAAAATATAATACATTATAATCATAATTATGATTATAATATATAAAATAAAAATATAATATAAAACCATTCAGGGTTGTTGTGAGGATCAGACAAGACAATATTTGTAAAGTGCTTAGCATAGTGTCTAAATGCTTGTTTCCTTCCTTCCCATGCTTTTAATTTTCTTTACTATTTTCTTTTACTATGTTCCTTCAGGGCTTTATGCAAGTGGATGCTCAGTAACTCCAGCTGACCAAACCACCGACTTCCCAGAGAACATAAGACTTGGGATTTGGACAGAGGCATAAAGTATGCAGCCTTCTGGGGACATGGTAATAGGCAGAATATTGTAATACCTATGAACTAATACTTGCATGTATTTAGCAAAGTCATAACTAGTATAATAGGGCTTTGATCCTGAGTTCCAACATTCAGGAAGGCAAGGCTTCCTCCCTATAATTACCACTTTCCTTCTGTATAATACAAGTACCCTTACATTGCTTCCTACAATCTGTAAGCACCCCCATTGGTGACCCATTTTCTTCTTCTTCCCCCAATTCCTGCAAGAATGAAGCTGGACTCAGGCTTGTGACCTGGTAGGTTAGGCTCAATATGGAATGAAATGAAACACTTAAACAAGACCTGACAATTAACAAAATTTAGCCATAGCAGCAATGTGATTCAACAAGAATATTCAGTGAGGACATTGTGTTGATTTAACTGAGCAAATTCCTTACTCTGTATTACCTGTGATGATCCCAGTGATCAAGCATCAGGGCCTAATAAAAAATTTCTGTACTCAGGTGATGTGGTAAGGTAGGAAAACCCTGGGAGAATGTCCCTTCTACAATAGGAGTAAGCTGTTGGATTAGCAGAAGGCATTGTGTAAATCTCATACATCTCCCCTGCCAAAGTACAAATAGCCCCTATCTACATGGCTGCCAGTAGTATCACTGAAAGGGTTTTCCAACTGTGCATACAGCAGAGCAGTGTTCCTTGGAACCAAGATGTGGTAAAACAGTGAGGGCCATTGCATATGCTAAGATTCTCATCATCAGCCAGTCAACTGTCTCCATGCCACTTGAGTATCCTTTGGCTATGTAAACACCGACCTAGTAAACAGCACTGATTGCTTAATCTTTTGTTTGGTCAATGGCACTGAACAAGAGCAGAAGAGCCAGAATTTCTGCAAAGTTCCAGCTAGACCAATGGGACTTCCCTCAACAGCTGACTTCTCAGACATTTTGGGCTAACCAAACACACTCTTGATTGTATCTGATGCCTCTGTACTAATAAGAACAGGAAAAACTATCCAGGAAATATTGTGATATAGGATGGAAAAAACACAAAATTTAAGTTTTCTTGCCTTTTAAATTTTCTTTTTCTTCTAAAAGTATTTCCCACACACATACAAATATATCTTGAACCTTCTAACCAAAAGCAAAAGCAGTTACTTTGTAACTAAAGTGTACCCTTTACAAAGTTAATTCCTTCATTCAGCACTATTTTTTCTTTCCCAATCTCCTAAGAGAACAAAGAAGACTCTTTAAAACTGTGTCCTTATTAAACTACACCTCAATAATAACTTACCTTTAAAGAAAGCATTGTACTTATATACCCATTAACTCATTATGACACAACTTGAGATTTTGGGTCATGGGTTAGAGTATTACCATCTTTAAGCCTACAGAAATGTGGTATATCTCTGTATTAACTTATCCAGCTAAGAAATGAAATAAATAATTAAGTCAACTTCTCTCTGACTCACTCAAATACAACTCTTATTCCTAAGAGGCTGCAGAATTCCCACTGTCCACCAGATGGTGCCCAGTCTGCAAAAACCCAGATTTCTCCCTAGAACCCTTCTACCAAAAACCCCCCTTTTGCCATACTTACCAAACACATACTTCTGTGGTGGTCCTAAATTATTTGTATTAAAGTCCATTGACTGTGTTCAAAATTGATTTAGAGAAGAAAATGGAAATTGCTCAAGACAAAAATATAAAATTTTGTGTCTATACAGAACTTATAAGCTGCTTCTCTACTTCTACATGAGGCAGCCAGGTGAAGCAAAGGATAGAGTGCAGAACTGAGAACCAGGAAGACCTGAGTTCCAATTCTCCCTCAGACATTTACTAGCTGCTTGATCCTGGGTAAGCAACTTCACCTCTAAGTCTCACTTTCCTCAACTGTAAAATGGGAGTAATGATAATACCTCTCTCTCTCTCTCTCTCTCTCTCTCTCTCTCTCTCTCTCTCTCTCTCTCTCTCCTCTCTCTCTCTCTCTCTCTCTCTCTCTCTCCTCTCTCTCTTCTCTCTCTTCTCTCCTCTCTCCTCTCTCTCTTCCTCTCTCTCTCCTTCTCTCTCATCTCTCTCACTCTTCCTCTCTCTTCTCTCTCTCCTCCTCTCCTCTCTCTCTCTCCTCTCTCTCTCTTTCCTCTCTCCTCTCTCTCTCTCTCTCTCTCTCTCTCTCTCTCTCTCTCTCTCTCTTCCTCCTCTCTCTCTCATCTCTCTCTGTCTCTCTCTCTCTCTTCCTCCTTCTCTTCTCTCTCTCTCTCTCTCCAATTTGCAGTCCTTGAACTCACAGATTCAAAGACTTATTCTAGAATCACACGGTTTATTTAACAGAGTAAAGCAAGAGAAAATCAATAGAGCATTCCTATGCGGAAGATTTCTAAACCTCTCAGTTGCCCTTCAACATCTTTAGATGTGGCCGGAGGCACTCCAATCATATACATCCACAGTCTGTTAACAAAGAATGAGGAAAAGTGATGTTCTTATCTTTTCTGAGGATCACAGACTAGAAACTGGTGGAAGCAGGAAAGATGGCAAGAGAAATTAATCTTTTCCTCAGTTTTCGCGCTCAATGAGTCTCACAACAGCTGGCAAATTGGGAGTGTTTCTCTTCCTGTTTTCCAGTACCATTTTCACTCTAGGATATAGATCTTTCCCACAATGTTGGCCCTTGATCACTTTCCTTTCTGAGCTTCAGGAACACACTTTGTTTGAGAGTGGTAGTCTTTTTACTTCCATATGTTGTGTTAGTCAATGTCGATTCACTCCCATTATCCTCATGGCAGATAGCAAGTCTGAATTCAAGGACAAAGAAAAAAAGGAATTCGTATCCTTTCTTCTCAAACCTCCCATATCACTCCTTTCCTCCATATGCTCTGATGAAGACTGAGGAAATAGAGGTCATTCACCATGGGCTTTCTCATCTTTCCTTTTCTGTGTCTTGTAAGCCTTTGACAACCTCCCCTACCTTCTCTTCCTTTACTCCCTTGGATGAGGAAGAGACTTTTTTCCTTATCAAGGCTAACCTCTCTAAATATGTCCTTTATCCCATTACCTAACTTTTTGATGCCTATAAACATAATCTAATCTTTCCTTTAAAACCCTTCATAAGATCTTTCTCTCAACTGTAAAAGAAAAAAAAAGCCTTTCACTAAAGTCTCACATCCTTTCTAGCTATTGTCATCTATCTCTTCTTCCTTTCTTAGCCAAAATATTTCTTCAATCATTGTCTCTACTCTGTTTCCCTTCACTCACTTCTTATCTCTTTGCAGTCTGGCTTCTGAAACTCTTCTCTCCAAAGCTATCAACAACTTTGTGATTACCCAATCTGATATATTTATCTTAATATTCATCCTTCCTGATCTTTCTTCACCATATGACTATTGATTACTATTTCTTTTTAGGTAGTTTCTCCTCCGAGATTTTTCTGACACTCTTCTCCCTTGGTTCCCTTTCTGCCTGACTGCTCTTTCTGTCCCTTGTATCCCTTGTTGTATCATTATTTATAGCACATTCCCATACTGTGAATGTATCCAGCAGTGTTCTAGTAAATGCTTAACAACAAGCTCCTTGGGGAAAATGTATTCATATTTATGCCATGATATATAGATACACTCTTTGTCATTCTCCTGATTATCTGTCCCACATCACTAAGGGTCCACTAGACATTTAGACTTCTTAGGCATTTCAATTCAACATGTCCCAAATAGATCTTGTTATCATTCCCTCTCTTCTCTATCCCTCTTCTATATCCTTTTTTTTTTTTTTTGACAAATTTACATCATCTTTCCAATAATACAGGTTCACAACCTTGGGGATATCATCAACCCTTCACCCTTATTCATCTCATATATCTAATCAGTTGCCAAATCTTGTCATTTCTATCTTCACATTCCTCCCAGTCTCCTTTTCCTTGCCATCATCTTAATTAAGATTTTCATCAACTCTCTTTATTAGTTTCTCTACCTCAAGTCTCTCTCCACTACAATCCCTTCTCCATACAGATGCCAAATTAATTTTTAGCTTGCTACCCTTCTCAATTAATACCAGTAGCTCCCAGACAACTCCTCTAGGAAGGAAGAAACCATAAATGCTTCTGTTTGGCATTAAAGACATTTGCAACTGGTTTCCAATTTACTTTTTAAATTTTATAATTCCCAATTCAAGTTCCACTTTATACATGGAACCTTTCCTGATTTCTCCTGCTACTAATGCCACTCTTTCCCCTTCAATCATATTGGATCTTTGAAGTCTCCCTCTATATTATTAGAAAGCTTAATATTGGTTCAAGATTAAGTATTTTCTCTTTAAAGTCAAGGTTGATTGATCTCACCTGTTCACTTGTTCCTCCACCTGCTATTCCAGGGAGCTAATTATGACAAATATTTAGGGAATTCTGTAAGAACTGTTGTTGTTCAGTCATGTCTGACTGTTCATGACCCCATTTGGAGTTTTCTTGGCAAAGATACTGGAGTGGTTTACTTTCAGCTGAATGCTAATGACCTTGCTGCTCCTAGAACAAGACATTCCATCTCCACACTCCAGGCATTTTTATTGGCTGCCTCCATGTCTGGACTGCTCTCCTTCCTCATCTCTGCCTCCTGTATTCCCTGATTTCCTTTGTGTCCCAGCTAAATCCCCATCTTCTTTAAGAATACTTTCTCCCTTAATGCCAGTATATGCATTTTAATATTATCTACAACTTATCCTGTATATATTTTCTTTGTACAATTATCATCTCTCTTATTAGACTTGTGAGATCTATTTCCTCCATTCCCAGTGTTTGTTTTCAAAGACATAGAAATCTTCAACCATCCTTGTCCAGAAAATGTTATTCAAAAAGTCATAGTATAGAAGTAAAGGGAAATCAGAAACCATCTAATCCACTGCCCTCATTTTACTGTTGAGTAAACTGAGGCTCAGTAAGGTTAAGTGATTCATACAAGTTGTATCAGAGGCAGGATTTAAATCCAGGGTTTTGTTTTGTTTTTGTTTTTGTTTTCTGAGTCCACAGAAGCAAGATCTCAAATCTCTGCTCATGACAATCCCTTTTCCATACAGCTGTCAAAGTAAAATTTCCTAATTTTCAGCTTCCTCCCCTTCTCAATTAATTCCAGTGGCTTCCTGCTACCTCCCCTAGGACAAACCATAAAAGCTTCTGTTTGGCATTAAAGTCATTTGCAACTTGGTTCCAAGTTTTAAAACTTGGAGTTTTATAATTTCCAATTCAAGTGTTAGTGCAATGGATAGAGTGACAAGTCTAGAATCAGGATGACTTGAATTCAAATCTGGTCTCAACACACTAGCTGGGTGACCCTAGGCAAGTCATTTAACCTTATCTGTAAAATGAACTGGAGAAGGAAATAGCAAACCATTCCAGTATCTTTGCCAAGAAAATCCCGAAGAGATCACAAAAGAGTTGAACACACCTGAGCAACAAATTCTGACTTCAGAAGAAAACTGGGAAAAATTTTACATCCAAGGGTTCTGATAAAAGCCTTATTTAAGAAATATATAGAGAATTGACTCAAATTTATAAGCATACAAGCCATTCTCCAATTGATAAATTGGATATGAACAATTTTCAGATGAAGAAATTAAAACCATTTCTAGTCATATGAAAAAATGCTCTAAATCACTATTGATTAGAGAAATGCAAATTAAGATAACTCTGAGGTACCACTACATATCTCTCAGACTGCTAAGATGACAGGAAAAGATAATGATATATGTTAGAGGGGGTTCGGGAAAATTGGAACACTGGTGCATTGTTGGAGAACAATTTGGAACTATGTCCAAAGGGCTATCAAACTGTGTATATCCTTTGATCCAATAGTGTTTCCACTGGGTTTGTATCCCAAAGAGATCATAAAAGAGGGGAAAAGATCCACATATGCAAAAATGCTTTTGGAGCCCTTTTCATAGTGGCAAGGAACTGGAAACTAAATGGATGCCCATCAGTTGGGAAATGACTGAATAAATTTTGGTATGTGAATATTATGGAATAATATTGTTCTATAAAAACAGCTCTATGAAATCTTTAGGATGATTCAGAAAGGCCTGAAGAGATATACATGAACTGATACTAAGTGAAGTGAGTAGAACCAAGAGCACATTATAAACAGCAATAAAATTATGTGACAATCAACTCTGATGAACATGGCTCTTTTCAACAATAAGGTGATTCGGGCCAATTCCAATAGACTTTTGATGGAAAGAGCCATCTCCACTCACAGAGAAGACTATGGAGACTGAATGTGGATCTCAACATAGTATTTTCACCATTGGGGGGGAGTTGCTTGCTTTTTTTCTTTCTCATTTTTTTTAACTTTTTGATCTGATAAATATGGAAATTGTATAGTAGAATTGCATGTTTAACATATATTGGATTACTTGCTGTCTAGACACGGGCAAGGGGAAAGAAGGAGAAAAATTTAGAACACAAGGTTTTGCAGAGGTGAATGTTGAAAATTATTTTTGCATATGTTTTGAAAATCAAAAGCTATTATTAAAAAAGAACAAAGGACAAACAATAGCAATCACTCTAATTGAGGAGAAATTCAAAAAACTGTGTACAAACAAAATTCACAGAGGGAATGTTTAGAAGGAAGGCACTACCATTAAGGAATAAATGAGAAAAGACTATTGTAGAAGGAAGAGTTTAGCTAAAACTCCGAAGGAAACCAGTAGGTGGACAGGTGTAAGGTGATTATTTCAGGTATGAAAATAAAATGCCTATAGTCTAGAGATGAAGTGTCTTTTGCAAGGAACAGCAAGGAAGCCAATGTCACCAGAGCAGATTATTCATAGAGGAATAAAATATAAGAAGACTGGAAAGATAGGAAAGGGCCAGGTTATGAAGTATTTAAAAAACCAAATAGAGGATTTTGTATTTAATCCTGATGGTGATAAGGAACCACTGGAGCTTATTGAGTAGGGGTGAGTGACATGATCAGACCCATGCTTTAAGAAGATAAAGTTTGACAGCTGAATGGAAGATAGAAAGGAGTGGGGAGAGAATTGATATGTAGAGGGCAATCAGAAGCCCACTGCAAAGATCTGAGTATGTGTGCCTACAGTAGCATCTAAGGAAAGGGAGCTCCATATACTAGAGAAATTGTAAGTTAAAATCCATAGGACTTGACAGAAGATTTGGTACAGTGTTGAGGAGCAGAAAATGTTAGTATTTTTCTGGCTGCCTGTTACAACCCTATACAGTTGTCCCTACTTCTTAGGTCAACTTCCTCAAAGTATTTTCCAGCTCCTCCTCTTGACTAAGTAGAACCATTCATTGTTTGACTCACATCTCTGATTCATCTTAGAGTCAGAGAATAACACTTATGTGCTAGGCTTACTATGCTAAGCAATTTATAGTTATTATTAGATGTGCAGAACACCATAGGACCATCTAGTCCTATTCTTTTGTTTAAGGATGAAGAAGTGAGACCCAGAGTAGGAAAATTACTCGCCCAATGTCACAATCAGGGGCAGAGCCAAGACTATAACATCCAGAACATCAATGAAGCTTCTAATGCATCACATTGCCCTCCAACTCCAGGACCAACCCTAAAGAAGGTATAAGACATGGCCTTCTGGGGCAGCTAGTTGATGCAGTAGATAGAGCACCAGTCCTGAAGTCAGGAGGACCCGAGTTCAAATCTGGTCTCAGACACAACACATCCTAGCTGTGTGACCCTGGGCAAGTCACTTAATCCCAAATGCCTCAGCAAAAAAAAAAAAAAAAAAAACCGATATGGCCTCCCCCAATCTTAATTCTAGCAGACTGAGTTCCCAAAGTGAAGTTATATCTTGCCTCAGAGTTTTAGGGGTAGCACTGAGTGATTAGCACACTGTCTAGCACATAATAGTCTCTTAATAAATATTGATTGATTGATTGATTAAGGAGTTAGGATGTATCATTCTAATACTACAGCTCCACTAGTGTGTTTTCTGATTATCTGTTGAAATAAATTAGTCATCCAGACATAATTAGCTTTTAGAGAAGTTTAATTACTAAAATGTAAGAACAGATTGTACAAAACATTCCCCTAAAAATCTGTGACACATTTTCCAACCAGTACATACAGAGTCCCAGAGAAAGTAGGCTTAAGAAAACATGTATGACAAAAGGGAAACTCACATTTCCTGGAAATTCTTTGGCTGAAGATCTTAAGATATTCCAATTATGTGTAGAATAGCTTTTCTACTAAATTCCTGTTAGTCTTTTTAAATTAAATTAAACTTTTTCATATGATAAAAATCAATCTCTCTCTCCCTTTCAATCCCTCCTTCCCTCCTTCCCTCTCAGTTCCTCCTTCTCATCTTTCATTGAGAGGGAAAAAAAAAAACCTGTAATAAAATGCATAGTCAAGATAAACAATTCCTTCATTGATGATGTTCACAAATGATATGTCTCAATTTGCATCCTGAGTCTATCACCTCTCTGTAAGAAAATATGTAGCATGCTTTCTTATTTGGCACTCTGGAATTTTGGTGGTCATCACACTGCTCAGAATTTTTAAGTCTTCCAAAGTTATTTTTTATAATATTGTCGTTATTATAAAATTTTTCTCCTAGTTCCACTCATTTCATTCTGCAACAATCCATATTTTCCCTAGGTTTCTTGGAAACCATCCCTCTTATGATTTCTTATAACATAACTATCAATTACATTCATATACAATAACTTATTCAGTCATTCCCTAATTGATGGGCACCCCTTCAGTTTTTAGTTCTTTGACACAAAAAAGAGCTAAATATTTTGTACCTATGAATCCCTTTCCTCATTTTGATCTCTTTGGGTATAGATCTAGTAGTAGTGTTACTAGATCAAAAAGTATGCAGAGTTTACTTTTAGAGGTATATTCCCAATTTGCTTTCCAGAATGGTTGGACCAGTCCACAGTTCTACCAACAGTGCATTAATTGATCAGTTTTCCTGTAGGCCCTCCATGGTAATTATTCTGCTTTTTGGTTAATTTTGCCAATCTAATGAGGTAGAACCTCAGAGTTGCTTTAATTTGCATTTCTCTAATTATTAGCGATTTGGACCATTTTTAAATGGTAAATTATAATCTCTTCATAAAAAAAAATCTTCATGTTCATATGCCTTGATCATTTATCAATTGGGAAATCTTTATGAAGTCTTAAAGCTGTCTTTTCTCAGTATGTTTGGTTTGTACTCAGTTCTGTTACAGATACTACCAACAATAGCTGCTGATGCTGGGGCTGCTGCTAGGACTATAATGAATAGAAAATCCAGAATCCTGATTCTTTTAATATCACAAGGTCCTTTTCCCATCAAAGGAACTTGAGGGAAGAGAAAAACAAGACAGAGATTGAGAACAGGTCTTTTTTCCTTCTAAATCAGGGGTGGGGAATATCTGGCAGGGGGGCCATAAAAAACCCACTAAGTCATTTGTTTAGGTAACTGCAAGCAGTGATGAACTGAAAGCAAGGTACAGCAATCTCCCACGCTTAAGCTCTATGTGTTTATTACTTTACATGGCCAGCAAATGATGTCATAAATGTCCAAGTGGCCCTTGGCAGAAAAAAAAAGTTCCACACCTCTGCTCTAAGTGATTCCTTCTCAAGGGTCTTGCCTTCAGATTTCCTCCATTGAAGCCAAATGCTCAATTTTTTTTTTGGGGGGGGGGGTTGAATTGGTCTGCTATTTTATAGATAACCCACATGTTATGACCAAGTTTCCTTAGCCAATATCACACATAAATTGATCAAAGATTTTTTTTGTGCTTAGTCTAAAAACTGTGGTTGATTGATTCAATAAAGAAAAGTCTTCCTATCTGATTAAGGTATCAAGTCCAGCATTCTGACACCTGAAGATGAGTGGGATGATTTTACATATGGAATCAGTCTCCACCCTTACAACAAATAATAATCCAAATCAGGTCTTAATCCTGGAGCATTTGCATAAGATTGTTCTCATTAGTGGAAAGAAAAATAACTCCATATTGCAGGTCTGTGTGAGGAGACCAATTGGTGTGAAAGTTTTAGAGATGAGACATTCATTTTTCTTCAAGAAACAATCTAAGTAGTTTCATACTGCCTTTTTTTTTAAATTTGTGGAATAAAACAAACATTTCCATAACATAGTACAATTAAAAAGACATGAAACTGAAAATTTACTATGCACAACTTGCTATTCCTTTCAAATATGCAACAAAATTATAATATAATTTTTTTTATTTTTTCCTTCCCACCCCCTCACCCTAGAGATGACTACCATTAGACATGAATAGACACACATACATACATATAGATATTGGTATCTTTATCTATATGTATGTGTAAATATATATGTATATACATGTAATGTTATTCTATACATATTTCTACTTATGAGTTCTTCCTCAGGATGCAGATAGCATCTTTCTTCATATGTCCTTTAGTTAATTTGGATATTCGTAATAAACTAATTAACTCATTCAAAGTCATTCTTGAAACAATATTGCTATTATTGTATATGATGTCCTCTTGGTTCTGCACATTTCACTATTTTATTATGCAAGTCTTTCCATTGTTTTTCTAAAATTGCTGAGTTCATTATTTCTTATAGCACAATAGTATTCTATCACAATCATATACCACAATTTGTTCTTCCACTTCCCAATTGATTGACATCCCTGCAATTTCTAGTTCTTTGCCAACACAAAGAGATCTGCTATAAATATTTTAAAACATATAGGTCCTTTTTTCTTTTTCTTTGATTGTCTTTTGAGGGAGAATCATATAGAAAGAGAAACAGACTTATGAAGTCAGACAGGAAGGGAAAGCCAGCTGCTCAACATGTCCCTGGTTTCCAACTTGCCTCTCTAGAGACTTTAGAGAATTTCCCTTTAGAGGAGATTAAGAATCTTTCTTGGCTGAGCTTAGATAGCTTGTTCCCAATGGGAGAGTACATTTACTCTTTTTTCCCCTGGTATATTCTAATCAGTGTAATTTTCTTGATTTTAGTTGGGCATCTACTTAAGATAACCAAGTTTTGTGATGGTCCTTTATGTAAAACTAGCTTTTGATAGAAAGGAATAAAGTTTTCAGATTTAAAGTTGGGATACCTTGTCCTTCTAAGAGAAAACAGCTTAGAAAAAAATATTTCTCCTTCTCAACAATGAGACAATTCAGGCCAGTTCCAAAATCTTGTGATGATGAGAATCATCTACACCCAGAAAGAGGACTGTGGGAATTGAGTGTGGATTGCATTTTCACTCTTTTATTATTGTTTGCTTGAATTTTATTTTTTTCCTTTTTGATCTGATTCTTCTTGTGCAGCAAGATAATTGCATAAATATATATGCCTATATTGGATTTACATATATTTTACCATATTTAACTTATATTGGATTACTTGCCATGTAGGAGAGGGAGTGACAGTGAGGAGAAATTAAAACACAAAGTTTTGCAAGGATCAATGGTGAAAAATTGTGCTTCCATATGTTTTGAAAATAAAAAAGCTTCAATTTAAAAAATCATTCTCCTAGACCAGCAATATTTAGGGGAACAGGTAGATATAATCTCTGAGGAGAGCAGAGATGTCAACCTCATGGCTCCTTTTGGGATTTTTTTCCAGGCAATAATCAGTTTCCTTGAAGAGAAGAAGAGGGAATTTCAGAGGTATCTACTCACGCCTACCCATAAGCCTCATTTAGACAATCCATTTGGAAATGGATTACCTGTACAGTAAACACACATGGTCTGCATTTATAAAGGTGAAGTCCTTAGCAAGCAAGAGAACACACAGTTCTCTCTAGGTCTATGTAAATGTGACTTAACCTCAGTGTTTGGCTTATTCCTAAAATGGTCTTTGGCAAAATTTGGCTTGGGTAGTAGCATTCCTAAAAACATGACTCTAGAAAAAATTCCTTTCTAGCAACTGAGATATCTAGGAGTATTGCCAATGGCAAAAGGTAACACTTAGAAACAGCTTAGACCACAGTTAGTTTCTGACCTGTATTTTCATAATAGATCTTAGTTTTGTTTTTGTTTTTTCAAGTAACTTCTCCAGAAAAGCCAAAGTCCAGTTCTGATGTTGGAATAAACTGAGGCACTCTTATATCATTGAACAATGAATAGCATGCTTTTGGGTTTGTTTTGGTTTGGTTTTGAGGCAATCAGGGTTAAGTGACTTGTCCAAGGTACCCCAGCTAATAAGTGTCCAAGAACTCAGGTCCTCTTATTTCAGCAGTATTAGTCTATCCACTGCACTATCTAGCAGTCCCCCAAAAAGCTTTATTTAGCACTAACATAAAAAGTATGTGCAGCAAGGATGCTGTAGTGATTAACACTCTTGTTTTCCTGGGGAAACTTGTCTAGTCAGCAGGGAAAAGCATGGCAACTTTTTGGTATCCACTGAAGAGCACATATTCCACATGGGTAGAAATACCCCTATGTGATCAAGATGCCATATTATCATAGCCACAGACCATCAAGAAGAAGCGTCAAGGGAGGTACAGTTTGATCCTTTCTCTATCTTTGGGCCAATCAAGTCTTGCCTCTGTATTAGGGCCTAACTCATGTTGAGGTAGGGAGCGGGAATTCTGACAGATTTTGTTAAACCTGTATCCCATGCTAATTATTACTCCCTTCTCATCTAGTAGAACTGACATACTTACTTTACATTTTTAGGGGATGCTTGAAGATATTTGTCTCTGAACTAACCACAGGACTAAGAACAAACTGATAGAACTTTCTAAAAGCACCTTCAAATAATTTCTCCAGGTTTCCATATATACAAACTCATACACACACACACAGAATTTAAAGTTCATTACCTGATGGAAAAGTTTTTATTCTTAAAAAAATTTTTTTAAAGAATCTAAAGATATTGAGAGTCAAGTGAAAGCCCACAAAATGTCTGCTGCTTTGTCTCTATCCAGGCTCCCCTTTTATCAAGAAACAAGGCTGACTCAGACAAAGAAAATGAATGAAGTAAACAAAACCCTTACATGCTTTTTGGCTGAAATTAGCGATATTTTAAGACATCTCCTAATCTTTGCCTTGACATGTGTTTTGTTTCTATGCATTCAGATTAATGCTGGGGAATGAATTAATTAGAAAAATGAGGTAAGGCTCTTGGCAGAAGTCAGCACTCCATTAATATTTAAAATTTCAAACAAACTTGAGTTCTTTGTACACAACTCTCTTTAATCTTGTACTTTTACACCATGGGAAATTAAATCGACATCAGAAATAAACTTGAGACTTCTCTGGCTCTATAGCAACATGTTCCCCCTCAAAATCTCCTGTTAAATTCAGTGTCAGGGGCCCTAGCTAAAAGTTGTTTCTTGGCCTTCAGCTGCCAGGAATTTTGTGCAATAGCCCATCTAAGAATAGCAAGCTAAGAATAATAGCAAGATAGAAATTTGTCTCCAGGCTGGTTTTTTTTTGTCTGAACTCCATTGAGTAAAATGAAGAGAACAATTTTTCCATAATGGTCCCCTCAAAGCCCCATCCATCCTCCAAGTTGGGGAGAGAGGTTAATAGAGGGAGGAGCATCGAAAGAGAAATAATAAAGGAATGAAGATGAGTAGATTGTGGTATCTTAAGACCTCCATGGTAGCTATGAAAGCCTGGTAGGAACCCCCCAGACACTGGCTAGTTAGTGTCTACTAATACTCTCAAATTATCAAGTTATCATTCCAGCCAATGTGATCTCATTGCTCTTATGAGCTAAGAAGTGGTGAGGGTGATATGTTTGCAGGAGAAAAGGATCATTTTGAAAAGGTGTAAAAGGGAGCAGGTGGCACTCCTTTGTGTTTTTTTGTTAGCACAAGGCAGTGATATATGCTATGTTGTACATCAGAAATAGCAATGCCCCATTGGCAGAAATGATTTGGTGCAGAAGGCACTAATCAATAAAGTGGACAAACCATGACAGTGCATGAAATTGTACACTCCTAAAAACATCCCAAAGATGGGCGTTTTTTTTTTTTAATTATAAGCCAATATTACATCATTAGGTTGCTAAGTGGATAAGTACTGGGCTTGGAGTCAGGAAAATTCATCTTCCAGAGTTCCAATCTGACCTTTGACATTTAATAGCTTTGTGATCCAGGAGAGGCTACTTAACCCTGTTTGACTCAGTTTCTCCATCTGTAAAATGAACTGGAGAAGAAAATGGCAAACCACTCCAATATTTTTACCAAGGAAATTAATATAAATAATATTAATATAAATTCAAGAAAAAATGGATACCTAATTTAATCAGTTATAGGCAAGGACTTAGTACTTTTTTTTTTATCAGCAATATCTTCAGTTCCAAATCACAAAATAATGTATTGCTATTATATATAAGGCAATCATTCCTAAATCCAGATTCGATGAGGTAAGAGTAGAAATTTAGAAGTTACTTTAAATGTTGAGAGGGAAGAGCTAAGAATCTGAAGACATTGAAAAGCTCTATTTAACACAAACTCCCAATATGCCATCTAATAATGAAATGGACAAAAAAATACTAGTCTCAAATGTTTTTAATAGAAGATGAACATGCTTAGGATGGGAGTTCTAAAGTTCTAAAAGGAAAATTTGAATATTATAACATGCATCTAATAAAACAATTATACACAACGAATAAATTTTTTAAATTGACATTTAAAAATTTAAATATCACGAATGAATGCATCCTCTCATAAAATGACAATCAAAAATTTTTCAGGACATACACAAAGCAGTATATGCTGCAGATATTATGATAGTAAAAACATAGGCATCAAGGTGGCACTCCTAAGGCACCAAGGAAAGAGCAGCTTAAGAAAACTATTAAAGACATTGCAGAAAGATGTTGGAAAACTACAATAATACCATAGCTCCAATAGGAAAAACTGAGTACCAAGTTGCTCAGTTCAAGATGATAAAAAAGAAATATATAGAATGAAATATGAAAAACAAAATATATCAGAAACGCTTGATACTTTTAATCAGTAATTGACAAAGAAAAAAGTTTAAGGTGATACAAACAGCATGAAAAACAAAATAAACAATTTAATCTCTATCAAGTAATACTAAAGAAATGAGAAACAAAGAAATTAGAGGAGAAAAAAATACCCCAAAAAGAATATAGAAAATTCTTGAGTACATATATTTTATATATTCTCTTTCTCCTCATCTCTACCTCTTATTTCCCTCACTTTCTTCAAGTTCCAGCTTTAATTCCAGCTTCATTCCCCTTTAATACTAATACATCTCTTGTTTTGGTTATGTGAGAAATAATTCCATTGGGCTTGGGAGGGATGAAGTTAAAAGTCTTTAATTTCTCAACTACAAATGTGGATGTCCTGCATAATAAGAATGCTAGAATCAATTCTTGTCCTCTCCCTTGATACCCTATTGGCTGAGCACCAGAGGTCATAATTTATGGGGAATGAATTCCCCCTGTAAGTGTGAATCTCTACCCCTGATTACATCTTTACTCCTCCCTTGGCACTCACCTTATTAGGAAGTATTTCAGTTCTTCCCCTGATTCCTTATTTGCTGAGTACAATCCTAACTGAAAAATCTAACTCCAACCATGTGCATCTAAGTCTCTTCCTCTGATCATCATCTCATCTCCTCCCACATACCTTTCCACCTCTAATCACATCTCACAAGTATTTCTTATTCTAAAACTCCCATCCCTGATTATATTCTTTTATTTCCTTGTTCTAACTCCTAAGCTCCATTTCTTGGGTTTCAATTTTATTTTTCTAGTTAAAATTTCATTTCTCTGTATTTCTCTAATTCAATTTTCATAACTCTGTGGAAACCAAACCCATTCAATTCTCACATTTATCAACAATTTATTTTATAAATATCTTGTTTTTACTTAGTTATTTGTATATTGTCTCCTTGATTAGACTGAGCTAATGCTGTTTTTTGCCTTTTTTTTTGTATCCCCAGTGCTTAGCACAATGCCTCATACATACAAAATAAGTACATAATAAATTCTTGTTAACTAATGTGCTTTGTGAAGTGCCAAGATAGAACTCCCAGTCAGTCATGGATTCATTTATCATGTTTCTTTGGTATAGGAATGCTTGTCAGGCAAGGCAGGGGGCCAGTGGTAACACATACTCCACACCATGAACGGACATGGGGGGGGATTTTTTTTATTGAGACCACAGTATCTGGCACATAATAGATACTTAATAAATGACTGTTGATTTGACTTGAATGTAACATAGTTGTGAAAAGAACAACACAATGAAAAGCAAGTTGCAAACAAAAATCTTCTATACAAACATGAAACACAAAGTTTTTGTACCATTAATATGATGAATACAGTTATAAGGTAGGGGAGAGAGATGCGGAGTTAAATGAAAGTTTACTTCTGTACAAAATTGGAAAAAGTAGCAGATTTAGAAAAGAGCTATAATTGTTGCTGTAAATGTTTTATAGAGGCACAGGTATTAAAAAGTATAGGATTTTACCAGCTTTCTCTCTGACAAAAGCCTGATTTCATCATTCTTTACAGAAGGCATCATCACCAAGATGAGGATGCCACTTACTTTAGTCAAATCATTCACAGTTCATATCACTATATCTATAAACACTTTTAAGGAAAAAAAAACCACTGTCCAAATTGCAAAAAAGGGTATACCCAAAGTCCCAGGGGTATAAAGAACAAGTTCCTATTGATTCAGTGATTATTAAACAGCACTCACAACATTCTCATACATACAGTGCTATATTGTTATCACAAGGACTGACTCAGTCCTACACTCATAGCTTAGTCATAAGTGCAAATGTATCAGAATTATCAAAGCATAGTGAAAAATGTCCTTTATTTTGTGATATTTAAAAAGTCTGAGAGACATGATTTCTGGGTAATTTAATAATTTTATTTATAATTCCAGCATGTTTATTAATGAAGATAGTCATTTGGCTGTCTCTGCCAACCAAAGACGTTCATGGTGGTGTGCTCGCAATTTAAATGCTCTTGGGAGAATAGTTGTTCCCAAGAGTGGCAATCAATTCTGGTTAGCAATTAATGATAAAATGAATATTAACAATGAGAGGCTGGGATATAGTAGATTGAGGATCTTGGGATACATGACTTGGATGACCCAAATCTTGGTCAAGAAGACTTAACAATTTTCATGTCACACAAAAGGGAGAATCAACACTTTCTCAGATCCAGACCTGAGTAAACACGATGGGCAGGAATCTTCACATTAACCCAAACTTATAATTTCTTTTACTAATCTTTAATTAGATCCTACCCATCCTGGCTGGGTCTTTTACAAAGATTTCCCACACTGGTTGATTTCTGGATGATGAAGTAGAAAAGGGGGAAAACCTTGGTTCTTTTTCAATAATTAGTTATTAATATGAGTGAAATAATTATTTCCCTCAATTTAAAACAATACAATAATATTGAGAACAGATGATGTAGAATATGGCATCTTCCATAGATTAAGCTTATTATGGATCTGTCTAGCTTATTATCATTGCTTCTGAATAGAACTGAATATGGCTTTTAAGTCAAAAAGAGAGGTATATCAAAATAACATTTATCAGTTTATGTGAATGGATGACATCAAAGTTACTTGGTTCCAAAGAAAAACTCATAAAATAGCTTCTTCGTCTTATAGAATCTCTCTTCAACTATATCAAAATGTTGGACTTGATAAATGTAAAATTCTTAATAGATGTCATTAAGGAAGAATAGAACCTGAAGACTTTGAGTTTGAAATATGAGTTTGAAAACATTAAACCAGTGAAAGAAAAAAATATTTACAAATATCTTAACCTCCGGGCAAACCATGTAAAGTAAATAAGGGTATCAAGGAGAAGCCTGAGGTCATGCATGTTAAGGAATTGACTAGATGTCTAAAGTCAAAGCTTGATAGGAAGAATAACACCTATTCAATACAAACCTTAACTAATGCTTTTTTGCACATAAATTGGTTGCCAATGGAGCCAGAAGAGATCCAAACAAAAATCTCTTCAGTGTAAAAAAAACAAAACAAAACACAGGTCTCTTAGCCCAAGTCAGCTACATAAAGGAAAATTGATATTTCATTATCAAAAAGATGAAAGAACTTTAATATATATTCTCAAAGCATATAAGAAACTAGTTTTAAAATATACAGATTCTTTTCCTTTTTTTTGAGGTGTAATTTTTTTTGCTGAGGCAATTGAGGTTAAGTGACTTGCCCAGAGTCACACAGCTAGGAAGTGTTAAGTGTCTGAGGTCAGATTTGAACTTAGGTCCTCCTTTCTTCAGGGCTGGTGCTCTAACCACTGCACCACCTAGCTGCCTCTGAGTTGTAATTTTTATAAAAAATTTTTGAAATTTTTATTGATTTTTATTGCTTCTTATATCATCATAGTACCCTATGTATCTCCTCCTTCTCCCTCTATATAACAATATTTTTTTGAAGAGGAAAAAAAGAAGTTGGCACAACTGACTGATACAATGAAAAATTCAAAAACATGTGCAATATATAAAACCTGTGGACCTCCACCTCCATGAAGGGTAGGCTGGGGTGTGTTCTCATATAAATTTTTATTCTGAGCCCTCTTTGATCTTAATAATTGTGTTACTATTTTTTTTTTTTGGTGTAGGATTGTTTTTTTCATTTACATCACTGTAGTTACTGTATATGTTGTTGCTGTGGTTTGTTTGTCCATGTGCAATAGTCAGCAGATCATGAAATATAAAAGAATAGTAGCAGGAAAGTGACTTGTCCTTGAGTTGTGTCTATCTAAAATCCATTGAAAAGAATAGGAACAAGTTGATAATAATTCATATTGTAAGGTCCATCCATATTACCCAAGATCTTATCAGGTTCGTGTAAGCTTAGAATTTTTGTGCTTCCAAAGAACAGATTAAATACCACCTCTAACAAAAAGCACCTTCTGATCCTACTATATGTTAATTCCTCCAAAATAATTTAGTATTTATTAGTCAGTCAATAAATATTTATTAAGCTCCTACTATGTGACAGACACTGTTAGGCCTTAGGGATACAAAGAAAGGCAAGAGATAGTATCTTTTCTGAAGGAGTTCACAGTCTAATGGGGAAATATTATGCATACAGCTCTGTACAGGAAAACTATAGATAGGATAAATTGTAAATAATGAACAAAGGGAAGGCACTAGAATTAACAGAAGCTTTAAAAGGCTTCTTGTAGAAAATGGGATTTTATCTGGAACTTAAAACAAGCCAGGAAGCAGAGATACAGAAGGAGAACATTCCATGCCCACAGTCAGGATCATGGAGTATATGGGAGAGTTAAAGGTGAAAAAAGACTGAAAAGCCTAGTCATGAAGGGTTTTGAATGCCAAAGTACCAAAATTGAACTTGATCATATAGGTGATAGAGAGTCATTGGAATTTATTGAGTAGTGGGAGTGACATAGTTGGACCTTACTTTAGAAGAAAATCACTTTGGTGGCTGATTAGAGAATAAACTAAAGTGGGGAGATACTGGGACAAGGAAATCAATCAGCAAGCTTTTGCATTAGTGAGGCATAAGGAATAAGGACCTGTACTAGCATGATGGCATATTTAATATTACAAAGATAAAAATCAGAACTTGGTAATAGATTGGATATGGGATTATGGAAGATGGGTAGAGAAAGTAAGGAGTTCAGGATGGCATGTAGACTGAGAGCTTGGGGAGCTTGGAAGATGGTGGTTCTCAATAATAATACAAAAGCTTGGAAGGGAAGAGGACTTTGGGTGAAAAATAATGAATTCAGTTTTAGACATGTTGAGTTTAAATTGTCTACAGGACACCCAGTCCCAGTTGTCTAATGGACTGTTGAGGAAGTCAGGAGAGTGGTTAGAGTTGGATAAATAGATTTGTGAATTATCAACAGAGATAATAATTGAATCTGCTGGAGGTGATGAGACCATCAAGTGAAACAGAATATAGAGAATATAGGAGAGCCTGGGATAGGGCTAGGTGGGATAGCCACTATTGATGATCCAGAAAAAGAGCATCAGAAGGAATGGTCATTTAGAAGGAGAACTAGCAGAGAGTAATGTCACAAAAACCTAAAGAGAAGAAAGTGATCAATAGATAGTGTCACAGATTACAGAGAAGTCAAGAAAGATGATGATTGAGAAAAGTCATTAGATTTGATAATTAAAGGTGGTTACCTTAACTTGTAATCTTGGAGCAAGTAGTTTCCGTTGAATGATGAAATTGGAAGTCAGATTATAGGGCTATGTTGTTCAGTTGTTTCTATAGGATCCAACTCTTTGTTTCCCCATTTGGTGTTTTCTTGGCAAAGGTGTGATAATGGTTTGTCATTTCCTTCTCCAACTCACTTTACAGATGAGGAAACTGAGGAAAACAAGGTAAAGTGATTTCCCCAATATCATACAGGTAGTAATGTCTAAGATCAGATTTGTGTATAAGTCTTCCTGACCCAATTAGCACTCTATATTGTGCTACCTAGCTTCCCTATGTAGAGAATTATGAGACGATAAAAGGGGGCAAAGTGAAGACACTTATTATAGATAGACTTCTGAAGGAATTTAGATACAAAAGGAGAGATATGGGGCAATAATCAATACATGAATTGATCAAATGAGAGTTTTTTTGAGATAGGGGAGACACATATTTGTAGACCATAAGGGAGTACAAACTTCATCTACTGCAATTTGCTTTATTATGCTTCATAGATACTGCATTTTTTTTTTAACAAATTGAAGGCCACTCTATCTCAAGCCAGTCTATCAGCACCATTTTTCCAACAGTGTGTACTCTGTGTCATTTTTTGGTAATTCTTATAATATTTTAAACTTTTTCAGTATTATTATTATTATATCTGTTATGGTGATCTGTGATTTTAGTTATAATTATCATTTTTGGGGGTGCCACAAACCATATCTATTAAGACTGCAAACTTAGTCAATATGTCAAAAATACAAAAGTATATCTTCTGTCTGCTCAACTAACCAGCCATTGGACAGTCTTTATCCCTCTCTTTAGGCCTCCTTATTCCTTGAGATCCAACAATGCTGAAATTAGGTCTATTAACCCTACCATGGCCCCTAAATGTTCAAATGAAAGGAAATGTTAAAGTTCAAAGGAAGAGGCAAACTTCATTTTTGTCTTATTTTAAGATTGCTCCAGTCACCACAACCTTCAGCAACCACCACCATGATCAATCATCAACCATCAACATCAAGGCAAGATCCTCACCAGCAAAAAGATTATGATTCACTGAAGGCTCAGGTGATGGCTAGCATTTTTTTTTATCTATAAAATGCATACTTAAGATATGTATATTTTAAGACACAATACAATTGCACATTTAATAGACTACAGTATATTTTTATGCACTTTTACATGCACTGGGAAACTAAAAAATTCATGTATTCACTTTATCGAAATGATCTGGAATTGAACTTTTAATATTTCTAAGATAAAATAAGTTTCTAGCCTATAGACAGAAACCAAAGATAAGTGAGAGGCAGGATGGGAGGGCAAGATGATAGAGATAGCAATCTGCTAGAGATGGGATGAAATGGGGTCACTTGTACACAAGGAATTGGCCACTTATGAAATAGGAGTAAGGGAGGAGACAGTGGTAAAAGACATCTGGATGATATGAGATAAAGAGAAAGAGAAGAGGACTTGGCTCTGTGTATTTTGTACATAGTTATCTGGATATATCTTCTTTCCTCAATAAAATGTAAGTTCCTATAAAACAAGGACTACTTTTTGGTTTTTAGTTTTCCAGTACTAAAGACAGTATCAGTCACATAGTCAATTAATGCTTGCTGAATTTAACTAAAAATAATAACCATTCACATTTAGATAGTGTTTCTACCAACAGCAACCCTCACACAGAAACTTTATTTGGAATATAGCCAAAGGATTAGGAGAGGCTGCCAGTCAAAAAGTTTCATTTGGACTGGTGGACCATAGTGGGCTGAGATGGATGAGTTTGGCTACTTAGTATCTGTCACTAACTTGTTATCTACTCAAAACCAAACTATGCTTACTAGCACATTTATGTTCCTGATTTTTGTAAAACAGAAACATAATATAAATCGTGTGTGGAAACAAAGTTTTTTTTTTAATTTTATGATATTAAATATACCACAATTGCATTTTTTCTTCTGAGGAGCCTGAAACAAATAGCATAACAAGTATTATTTATTACCAAAATATCATTAATATTTCCCAAATATTTCCTAATGATCTTTATTTAACTTCTATTTAAAAGCTTTCTAAATCTACTGGCTTTTTATTTAAGGGAAGATGTGTTTTGAAAAATCAAGAGGTCACCCACATGTGCAAAAATGTTTGTGTCAGCTCTTTTTGTAGTGGCAAGGAACTGGAAATTGAGTGGATGCCCATCAATTGGAGAATAGTTGAATAAGTTATAGTCTATGAATGTTATGGAATATTATTGTTCTATAAGAAACAATCAGCAAGATGATTTCAGAGAGGCTTGAAGAGACTTAAATGAACTGATGCTAAGTGAAGTGAATAGAACCAAGAGAGCATTGTACACAGCAACAACAAGATTATGTGATGATCAACTCTGAAGGACAAGGCTCTTTTCAACAATAAGTTGATTCACAGCTACACCCAGAAAAGGAACACTGGGAAATGAGTGTAAACTGTGAGCATTTTTTTGTTGTTGTTTTTCTTCCCAGATTATTTTTACCTTCTGAATCCAATTCTTCCTTTGCAACAACAACAACAAAATTCGGTTCTGCATATATATATATATATATATATATATATATATATATATATATATATTGTACCTAGGATATACTATAAGATATTTAATATGTATGGGAATGTCTGCCATCTAGGGGAGGGGATGGAGGGAAGGAGGGGAAAAACTCAGAACAGAAGGGAGTGCAAGGGATAATGTTGTAAAAAATTACCCATGCATATGTACTGTCAAAAAGAAGTTATAATTATAAAATTAATTAAAAAAAAGTTGATTCAGAGAAATTTTAATAGATGGAGAAAGCTATCTGCCTCCAGAAAGAAGAGTGTGGGGAGTAAATGTGGATCACAACTTGGTATTTTCACCTTTTTTGCTTGCTTTTTGTTTTCTTTTTTTTTTTCCTCATTTTTTTTTCCTTTTTGATCTGATTTCTCTTATGCAGCATGATAAAAGTGGAAATATGTATAGAAGAGCAAATATATAACATATATTGAATTTAGTTGCTGTCTAGGGAAAGAGGGGGAAAGAAGGGAGAAAAATTTGGAATACAAAGTTTTTAAGTGGTGAATGTTGAAAACTATCTTTGCATGTATTTTGAAAATAAAAAGCTATTGTTTAAAAAAAGGAATATCATCGTGTTCATTTGTAACAAAGGTGTTGTCAGTAGTTGCCAATTTTACTCCTTTAACTTCACTTATTTCTAAAGTTTTGCTGAAGCTTCTCTGAACTTCAGGGTAATTTTCATGGCCTATCACAAATGCTTGTGTTGACAGTGCAAAATGGAGAACAACTAAGTGATTCATAGAAGCCTTGAGCAAACAAGGAATTGGGGGCTAGAAAAGCACAGGTAAATTCAGTCAATCAAAGAGTCTTGTGGTTTTGAGAAAAATCACAAAATTAAGATAATATCTGATCTACCCCAAACTAGGTGGGGTCAATGACCTGACTTGATCAAATCACTCTGTGCCTGCTTAATAGGATAATTGAATATTAAACAACACACCCTGTAAGAGGAGTTTTCCACCATTTTTGAATATGGGATATATGACAAGGGAGGGGGAATACATATTTAGGGGGAAATATATAGTACACATATAGGAAAGATTGTAAGCCAGAAGGGACCAATCCATTCACTAACTAGTATAAAGCTTCTCTTGGTTCTGTGCTCAGAACTCCTTCTTCTCTGGGTTTGTTTGTTTTTGTTTTTTATAAAACTTTTTATTTTCAAAATATAAGCACAGATAACTTGACAACACTGACCCTTGCATAGCTTTGTGTTTCAGATTTTTTTCTCCTTCTCCCTCCCCCCCTCCCCTAGATGGCAAGCAATTCAATATATGTTAAACCTGTTAAGACATATGTATAAACATATTTATACAATTATCTTGCCCCACAAGAGAAATCAGATTTAAAAAAGAAAGTAAATGAGTAAGAAAACAAAATGCAAGGGAACAATAACAAAAAGAGTAAGAATATTATGTTGTGATCCACATTAAGTTCCTACAGTCCTCTCTCCTCTGTATAGATGGCTGTCTTCATCACAAGATCATTGGAACATGAATCAATCATCTCATTGTTAGAAAAGGTCACATTGATCAGAACTGATCACTGTATAATAATCGATGTTGCTGTGTATAATGATCTCCTGGTTCTGCTCATTTCATTCAGCATCAGTTCATGTGAGTCTCTCCAGGCCTTTCTGAAATCTTCCTGTTGATTGTTTCTTATACAACAATAATATTCCATAACATTCATATTCATATTAATATGAATGTTAACTTATTCAGCCATTCTCCAACTGATGGGCATCCACTCAGTTTCCAGTTTCTTCCACTACAAAGAGGGCTGCCACAAACATTCTTGTACATACAGGTCCCTTTCCCTCCTTTAAGATTTCTTTGGGATATAAGCCCAATAGAAACTCTGCTAGGTCAAAGGGTATGCACAGTTTGATAACTTTTTGAACACAGTTCCAAATTGTTCTCCAGAATGGGTGGATCCATTCCCAACTCCAATAATGTATTAGTGTCCCACTTTTCCCATATCCCCTCCAACATTTATCCTTGTCTTTTCCTGTCATCTTAGCCAAAAGGTATGTAGTAGTATCTCAGTTATCTTAATTTGCATTTCTCTGATCAATAGTGACTTAGAGCACCTTCTCATAATGATTAGAAATAGTTTTAATTTCTTCATCTGAAAACTGTCTATTCATGTCCTTTGACCATTTATCAATTTAAGAATGGCTTAGATTATTACAAATTTGAGTCAATTCTCTATACATTTTAGAAATGAGGTATTTATCAGAACCCTTAAATGTAAAATGATTTCCCGATTTTTTACTTCCCTTCTGATCTTGTCTTCATTAGTTTTATTTTTACAAAAACTTTTTAACTTAATAAAATCAAAATTATATATTTGGTATTCAATTATGAGTTCCAGTTCTTCTTTGGACACAAATTCCTTACTTCTCCACAAATCTGAGGGGTAAACTATCCTATGTTCCTCTAATATCACTCTTTATATCTAAATTTAGATCTTATCTTGGTATGTGGTATTAGATGTGGGTCAAGCAGGGCTCCTTCTCAAAGAAGAGTAGAGTCCACTTCTGGCCAGAAACTTTAAGATTCTTCTTTAATAAATTTTCCTTGATATCTGATTTTCAGAATCAACAGTATGTTTCTAATAATTCTATACAAATGGATGACACTAGTGGAGAGGGCATTGGGAAAGGCTTCTTGCAGAAGGTGGTATTTAAGCTGTGTCTTGTTTGAATCCAGAGAAATTAAGAGATAGAGATGAAGCAGGAGAACATTCCATATATAATGACTGGCTAATGAAAGTCCTCAGAGCAGGGTGAGGGAAATATGTGAAGAACAGCAAAGAAACCTTTGACTGGATTCTAAAGAATATAGGGAGGAATAAAGTATAAAGGGAAAGGTTGTGAAGGGCTTTAAAAGCTAAACAGAAGATTTTATAATTGATCCTTGATATAAGAGGAAGTCACTGGATTTTATTAAATGTGGGGAAGGGAAGATGATGACATTCTCAGATATATACTTAAGGAAGATCATTTTGGGAAATGAGTGGCTTAGAAGAAAAAGAGGAGGTACAGAACTGAGGGAGATGCTGAAGGGATCCATATTCCCAGTCTGAAATCTTGTCCCAGTGCTTTATAACTGGTTATCTTTCTCCTTATTCTTTTCTTCCTCCCCCACAAAAGTCCATTGGGTTCCAAATATGCAAATATATAACATCTTCATAGTTACTATGAGCCAATTAGGTAATGAGAACTCAAGGAAAAGCATGTGTTTTTATGATCCTTCCTAAAATCTAGCAGCCTCTTATTTTATTAGATGCTTTTGATGTTATGACTCTAATGCATTTATTCTGATAAAAACACCCAGAGCCAGCAGCCCCACTAGAACTGGCTCAGTCTGGCTTCTGCTGTTTTCCATTCAAAGGCCAACCCTGGGGTTTGGAACATCAGTGGGAGCTTCCCATAAGGCCGGACTGCAGCCAGCATTCTCTCCAGGGTCCGAGTTTTTTCTCCCACACTTGTGAAATGTGAGAATGTGGCTCTTGGCCAGGATTCTTTTGCAGAGAAGACTGGGAGCCCTGGGCCCCAGGCCAGTGCTTACCAACCAAATCTGTACATTTCTCACAGGAACTTAAGGGGAAAATTTGTTTGCAAGCCAGTGGATTTTAATTGGCTAAGAGTTCCGCAGCTGTCCTCCTCTCCCCTCAACTTTTGAAAAATAAATATGGCTTCAGGGCAGGAAAACTATGCCTGAATTCCAATAACTTTTTAATTCTTCCAATGCTAAAGGATGAACAAGATAATCTATTCCAAAAGAGAATTTGTTATGAATTTGACTCCAGGTAAAAAATGGCTGTTGTGTATTGCAGCTATGTTATATATGGCCAGTGGCTAGGAAGAACAGTCATTTTGTAATAAGAGAATAGAAGGAATAATATCACTTATTTCTCTTTACTGACCTTTAATTGGAAGTAAAAAAGATAGTACCTGAAGAAATATAAGAGGACATTCAAACACACCCTTTCTTGAAGGTAGGAAGTCCACAGGTGTAACACATTGCACATTTGCAGATTTTTTTCAATGTATCATTCAGTTGTACTGACTTTTCTCTCTCTCTAAAAATACTACTTGTCATATAGAAGAGTCTCTGGAAGGGAAAAGAGGAAAGATACTCGAGATAACTATAATGATACAATAAAATATCAATAAACATTTATTTAAAAAGAAAGTTTTTTAAGTACATTAATTATTCTGGGTCAAATTCATTCCAGATTTTCTTTAACTGGATCTGCTGATCGATTGGGACCTATAAATGACATGGAGGGTGACAATAACTGACCACTAAGTTTCCATAGAAAGCACAGAGATCAAAAGCAAAGATCAGAATTCTCTAAGTCCCTTAATCAGTTCAGTTAGTGAGGCTTTCAAAGTATCAGCCTTAAGAGCAAAGTGGAAGAGGGGAGGGCATATTCTTAATGGACACCACTACCCTACATGTGCTGAGGTGGGGACCTCTTCTAATCCATTATTTTCATCTCATATAAAGAAGTATGTCCAGATAGGATGAAGTACTCATAGGTACACTACTCATTCATTCCTGCCTAGGAATATTTTGTGCAGCAGGGTTGAGGAAGATGATGTTGTGCTTAAAGATATTCAACTACATCTATTTGTTCCTCGATCTACTCATTGTCCAAATGGGTTTCTATCAAAATAAGTATCCCTTCTTCACTCTAAGTTGTATCAAAATAAATATTTATCAAGAGGATCTCATATTTTTGTTAGTTCCTTAGTATCTGTTTGTTAGCTTGAAGCCCCCAGCCAGAAACAGAACTTCTGGCAAAATACCTCAGCATTAGATGTATCTTTGATACATCTAGATTCCTTCTCTAGAAATATTTCCCTCCAAATTAAAGTTAATTTTTCCCAATAAATATAATCCCAGCTGGCAATAGGTAAAGGTTACTGCTGTTTATAAAGACATAATTTTAAAGCAAAGAAAAACAAATAAAATTCTCCATCATGCAGAAATTTAAGGGAGAGATATAAATATAATATTACTGCCTTGAGATATGTAGTCTAGGGACAGGGATTCAACAAAACAGATTTTGTATCAATACATCTCATGCCCAAAAATCCCAAGCATACTTACTCTCAGAATCTTTGCCCCTTTCTTTGTGCATTTTAATACTTTGATTCTCTTATTTCCACATAGCTTCTTGCAACTTCCTTTTCTCAGCTTCATATGATTTCTTGCAACTTCTCTTTTTTTTTTGGTTCCATTCATCCCATCAGGCGCTGGCTTCAGCTTGGATTCTCTCATAGACTCAGTGAACTGACTTTTAAAGGTCACCCTGAGGCTTAGTCTATCATCTTCCTCCTATTTCATTGCTCCCTTTCCGATTCACTCAAGGGAGTAATTCAAACTTCATAAAGGGATCAACTGTCATGGCCATTGAATTTCAGGATTAGTTTGACACTTCTTTATCTGGACCATCTTCTGTGAACTGGACAATTGACCTTCAGGGTTTTCTTGTTTGGGGTTTTTTTTTTTTTGTATAATCACCAGAAAAATCTCTATGTTTCAAGGATAACACTGGGAAATTTATAGGTGCAAAGATTTAGAGGTAGAAGAGGTTTTAAAGGTTATGTAGAACAACTTCCTCTTTAAAAAAAATAGATTAGGAAACTGAAATCCAAAGCCAGAGCAAGAATTCAAACTTGAGTCCTCTGGCTCCAAAATCTTTTCAATGCACCCTACTTCATCATCACTGTAACAATGCAGATGACATTTGGAAATTATGGAAACTTATGTTGACTCAGTTACCTGCTTGTCAATCAGTGTCAGGGGAGGCTCTATTTGGAGAAAATCACACTGAATCTGCAGCTTTTTACATTACCTGCTCTTTGTCACAGAATTCCCACCTGCATACACTTGCTAGCTTGGGGAGGAATTGAGATGCAAAGGCCCAACTTGTTTTACTGATACCAACCTATCTGAATTACCTTTATCTCACTGTAAAAATTGTCAATAAAAGCTGGCCCCACCTTGAAGCCTTTGCTGCTCTCCAGGGATCAGCCTATCTACATGTTGCTATTTTGACATAGTTGTAATAAATTCATTTAATTCTTTGTGTCCTGAGTTTTGTCTTATTAATCAGATGAAAACTCAAATGGAAAACTTTCCTTTCCACAAAATAAATGAATGAAAAAGCATTTATTAGGTGCTTATTTTTTGCTGGCATTGGAGATGCAAATAAGCAAGATTGACTCTCATAGAACTCATTCTCATGGGGGAGAAATCACATATAAAAGCATATAAAGAACATCAGCATATAGCATTTCCCCCAAAAGAATACCAATAAATCCCCTTGCAAATACTCAATAGATCAAATAAAGAATGAGTTTTATTTATAAATAAATTTTATGGATACCTTTTGTTTTTATGTCATCTATTCAGAATATACATCCTTACTACCAATGAGTCCTGACTTATAATTAAAAAACCAACCAACAAACAAACAAAACCAAATAACATAATGAATACTTCTAAAAGTATAGGCACCAGTTTGTACCCAGAAACCTCTGTCTTTCTACCAAAAGGAGGCAGGTGCTTGCACATCTCTTTTCTAATCACTAAAATTAGTCATTATACTGACAGTATTAAACTTTTAGTATTCTCATTTACATTATAATAGTCGCACTAGACATTATCATCATAGTTTTGCTTACTTTTCTTTGTATCATTTTGTACAAGTCTTCTCATATTATAGTCATTGTTTTTAGAGAATAATAATATCCAATTATCTTCACAGGTCACAATTTGCTCAGCATTTTCTAGACAGTGGGTATTCACTTTGTTTCCAAGCTTGTACCGTTTTTTTGCTATTATGAACAGGTTTATTTAATGTTACAAAGAGAATATGAAAAAGGCTTGCTAATCCTCATAGAGGGGCAAGAGAACTGTTTTCCCCTTTGCCTTTTCACTACTATTTGAGGTAAGAACTTAAGGTCCCTAATTAAACAACCCTCCCCTGGTCTGGTTTTGACCTAAACATTTCATCCTTCTTATCCTGGGTGAAGCCCCACTGACACATTGAGAAAGAACTTGGAAATTCATTAAAATACCACTCCCTGGATTTGCACAGTCCAGAAAGGAATACAGTCCAGATTTAATCCTCTTCATTGCAATCTGTGCTTCCTTTTCCCTCAGTTGTCCCTTCCTCACATCATCAGTTAGATTCGCTGCTGATTTTTTCCTTTTCTTCAGCACTCCACTGCATCATTTTTAATGCCCATTGAGCAGGTTTTTATCTCTTCCTCTATCTTCCTCTTTCCCTCCATGCTGGTTTCTCAGTGCTTTTCTTCTTAAGTAAAGATATATTTGTGGAGCACTAAGGGGGGATGTGCAGGTACAAAATTACTACCCTATGTTAATACATAGATACGTAAGTAGATAGCATGGATAGATATGGTCTAAAGTTTGTCCACTTCTGAAGAGAGTAGGAGAAGAACCATATCTACAGCACCAATATACTAGCTGGGATAAGAAGCAGGCAAGTTATGAAATGGCCAAAGCAGCAAATCTCTAAGAAAATAATAGGCTACAGTTATAACTCTGCTCTTCCTCAAGCATCTCTCATCTGGGTTCAGGGTTGGGGAAAGCTGGTTCCCTGATCATTCTTAAGGAGAAAGGTAGCCCTTAGCCAACATTTTCAAATCTTTTACCACCTCCATCAAATAATAAGAGGCTACAACAAATAATGGATAGAAAATAAATTCATTTATCCAAAGGAAATAGAAAGTTGAAATTAAAGTTCTATGGATTAGAATATATACAAGAGTATATACCAAAAATATACAAGAGTAAATGAACTCTTCAGCTAGGAATGAGATGAGATCTTAGTTCAAACTAAGAAAGAGAGAAAAAAAGAAATCTGTTAGTTTCTCTTCTCTTCTCTCTTCTGTACCTAGAATTACAAGCCCTGGAAGTCAGGAATGTAATGGGGACTGGCTCCCATGTATGTCCATAGTTCCTTATATTTATTATTCAAAGGTCTATAGTCCCTCATTCCAAGAGGGAATTCCATCATTCCATTCCCTCTATTTCAACCATCTCCCAGGAGATTTTTAACTATAGATATTTCTAGGAGAATGTCTAGAACCAACTGAAGCAAATCCCTTTAAGGACATAATACAGTCACACTCAGAATTCTTTCTCCCAATTCAGAATGACATGCATGTCTCTCCACTGAATTTAACAGCACAGGGCAATCCTTCTCAAACCACCTCAGGCTTGGGAGGAAGTTGAGTTACATAAGGAAAGAGATATCACTCTTTCAGAGTAGAATCCTATAGGTTTTGCCTCTGGATTTGGTTGTTTTAGTTTTTGTTGCTCTTATTTTTTTGTTTTTACATATCTCTAACTTTCAGATAAGGCCAGGACTGAAAGGCCCAAGAGCCACTTGACACATTTTTCCCTTTTCACTCATACCTGTGAACCAGTTATACATAAAAGAGGACCTAATCAGGACCTATTGTAAAGACCCCTTACTCTTTCTTCAGGCATCTGCTTCTTACTTTTGGTAATGTAGGGTAGCCTGAATTCAACCTCTTCTTCCTATTCTTACCTCTCAGATAGTAACTGTTCAATGCTAATAGCTAAACATTATCCACTGAGACCTTTTGATACGACGGAAAACTCTCCTATCTCTTTCTATTTCTTATCATTTCCCCTTCATTTCAAGACTAGAGCTTCATGAGGAAAATTAGTTTTAGATGGGAAGGAAGGAGGTGGGAAGAAGTAGCACCCTTCATCATTAGCTCTCTGCAGTACTGATTAATCATTGTCTTAGTCTGAGTTCTTAAGCCTTTCAAAGTTTTTCTTTCCTCACAATGCTGTTGTTATTATATAAATTCTTTTTTCTGTTTCAAACAAACTATTCTAAATATGGGCCAAAGAAGGCTGGCTAGATAGGCTTGGTGAGTGTCTATATGGGCACACCATAGTGATGACAGGATGAACAAGAAACATATTGAATTCAATCCCTACCTATGGCTCAGATACCTTTGCAAGTATCCTTGTCCTAGCCACAGAGGAATGTGTCCTAAGGACCATCAATGTGGCACTTGATCCTTTTGCCAATAGATTATGATTTCTAGCTCAACTCTTTTGAAAAATGGCTCATGTTTAAAGATTCATGAAACTTGGGGAATATATCACTGAGCCAACAATTCCATGATAGCTCTGTGTAAAAAATGACTTAAAAAGAAGATTCATCAAACTAATTACCTTCCCTCCCCTTAGATCCCCTATTTGGTCTGTTCAGAGAGATTTACAATGGCATCAGTTTTGCAGCATAGAAGTTAAACTTCCAGTGCCTGCATCTTAGAGGGAAACATTGAATATCATTCCTGACCTTCTGGACAAACAAGTATTTGCCACATGGATCAGGGATGATGCAATGCCAGGCTTGAAGAGTTCTTCCCTGTGTTGCCAACGTTAACCCAGGGACCATGGGACTTTTTTCCAAAAGGGAGAATTCTAGCTTAAAACTCATGTGATCTAGTTTCAGTCTTGAAGGGACCTAGAACTAAAAAAATGGGTAGAGGTAAGACTATTTCTTGTACACTCTGAATCAAGATGTCCCTACCTTGGGATTCTGGATAAAAATCTCTTTAATTCTGTAAGGTAAATGCTATTATTATCGATGTTTTACAGATAAAGAAACTGAGTTTGAGAGAAGTTTTTCCATGAGGATCATCTAATTACTAAGTATCTGAGCCAGATTTTAAACTCAGATCTTCCTTATACCAAGTTCAGTGCTCTATCCACTACACCTCT
This sequence comes from Sminthopsis crassicaudata, assembly GCF_048593235.1. Classification (NCBI taxonomy): domain Eukaryota; kingdom Metazoa; phylum Chordata; class Mammalia; order Dasyuromorphia; family Dasyuridae; genus Sminthopsis; species Sminthopsis crassicaudata. The sequence continues at coordinate 275,253,126 of NC_133619.1, read as the reverse complement.
TAGCTGCCTTAAACAAAACATAGATATGACACATATCTAGGGCAGATCCAAAAAGGGATTAATCAGGTCTTTCCTAGAAATGCCTACTCAATGTACAAAGTACATTGGTATAAAGTAGAGGAAGGAACAGCTATTTATTTGCTTCCTTTATCTCAAAAGATACTCAACACACAAAACACTCATAAGTTTACCCTGAAAAGTATTTAAAACATGAAACAGTAACATATTATTATATATGGGAGGTAAAGACAATTTCATAAGACAACTCAACAGATTTTTGTTGAGATTTTGCCTGAGATCTGTATTATTCTGAATAATTCATAAGCCCAGATCTCTTAGAAAGCCACAGCACAGTTGGAGTTTTACTAGTCCTTTCAGTTACAGCTTCCTCTTGGTGATGGTCATCTCTTCTGAGAAGGGGTTACAGAAATCATCTCTTCTCTTGAATGCACTAGGTCAGTAATAAGTCTGGAAAAGTCCAGTACTAAGTGTTGTTCACTGACTTGGACTCAGGAACACACAAAAATCAGAAAAAGCAACCTTAGGGACTTAAGGTCCAAGTCTCAAGCTCACCGAGGCATGAATGTATTCTTGCTACTATGTGCATGTAGCTGCCATTTTTGCTGGAGAGGAGAGGGAAAGAAATCCTCCTTTCCTCTCCCTCTGTTGAAAATCTAAGGGAAAGGCTGCCTTAGTCCCAGAATGACATGCTTGAAATAGGAGAAGAGAGAGATATGGGAACTTTTTGCATTCTTTATATAGCCTCTACTGAGAAGATGATTCTTTCTGGCTCAGCTGCCAATCATCTTTGACACAGGTCCCAGGCACAGACACACATGGAAATCAACCTCTATCTGTAGCTTGTATGTCTTTGAACAAAGAGGCACACTGAGTCCTCTGAAAGGGACCAGGGTGAATGCTCAGCCCTGTCCATCATTCCTGTTACAGCAGGGAAGATGCTCAAATTATAAGCATTCTATTCCCACTCTTTTTCCCTTGCAAATCCACACTGACCTTTTTATGGTTGCTGTGGCTATAGATGGAAGAGATTTCCTCCACAAACTTCTCATCCTCAGAGTTATACTTAAAAGTCTAGCTGCTGCAACCATTTTATTGACTACAAATGTGATCTTTGTGGATAGTGTGTGTATTTAACTGAATAAAAAATTTTCATCAGAATTAATAGAAATAAATCAAATAGATTGATCTTACTCAATATATGCAGGATATCCATTACTAGATTTCTTCACTTCTCCAAAATAATTCCCAAAGTGGTCAGATAAAGAAAAAGACACTCTCCTACGCCTCATTGCCAGAATTTTCCACTTACAAATTCTAAGGTTCTCAAAAAAAGACAATTCCTGAGTGTCCTGCTATTTTCTTTTAAATGCCAGAATTGGATGTATACTAAGGAGAGTCCTCTTTCTGATACTTGCCACAAAAGATTTCTGGCACAGACACAACAGTTGAGAGACAATAAGTATACCAGGCCAGGCAAGACAATAAGGTGACTGGGTTAGATGTGAATCTGGGAATCCCAGGGAAAAGATCACCAAAGTTAAAGAAAGCCCCAAGACAACTCAAGGTCAAACATCATGATTGACAATAGTTATCAATCTATGAAATTCTATAGAAAGCCTAGTATTCAAGACAAAGAAGATGCCTAGAAGAAACTAAGATGATTAAGACTTTGCCAGATAACTTAGCACTTATAAGAGACTATCTAGTTAAAACTCCATGCCTCCATTTCCCCGTCTATAACATGGTAATATTAATACTTGCCATTTTTCTCCTCTATTCCCCTTTTGACGAGTGATGAATTAGTAGTTGAAGTCTTCAGATGAAAGATGCTCAGAGCACAATGTTGCATTCATGAAAAATGGTTTCCATTTGATATTTGGAGTGCAATGAAATTGAATTCTTTTCCAATTTTAAACACTTAGCACATCTAGACCCACCCTTTGATAGATATTCTAAATTAATTTTTGAGCCATCCATCCCTATCTCCAGGAAGGGAGTTACCTCTTTGCCAAAAATTTTCCACTCTTTGCTCTAGAAACAGGAAAAAAAAATTGTGAGCATGGCAGGTCTCATTTAGCTATTGCTATTTAACTAAAAGCTTTAGCTGAGGGAATTGAGGAGGAGTATGTTTTTCTTCCTCTCTTAGGTAATGAATTTGATCTAATGTGACTGCCTAAGTACTTAGATACCATGGTGATAGGCACCACATAAACATGGAGCTAAACAGGTAGGGAGATATATGGAGACAAGCATAATTTCCTTTTAAGTACCCTTTCACTAGTATAAATAAAGCAAGAAAATAAAGTTGTTGCAAGTACTTGCAATACTAATGTAAAATGGGAATTAAGTGGTAATTACAGCATTTTTAGTAAATCTAGTGTGTTTCACTGAACCACAGAGGGGAAAAGTACACATTTTTAAAAGGCTATAATGCATCAAGAATTTAGTGAGTATTAGGTACAGTTTTGCATAAACCCCTCTGTTTTCTTAAAGAATTATCAGCCAGAGCATCTACTCTTCCTCAGTTCTGTGCAATAGGTTGCTTTTTCTGAGACCTCCAGATTGGTATATGTACTGCCCAACATTTTTTGTTCCAGATTTCTTATTCTTCTTAAGACATCCAATCACGGGCTAAATCACCACTAACTTCCTCAATTGCCTTCTTACTAGAAATGTTAATAGGAAAGGCAAACAATCACTGCAAGGTTGGATCAGAAAATCTCAAAAATCCCTTCCAAGTCTTCCAAGGGCTTAATTTGATTCTTTGATTTGAGCTGTTCACATAGAAAAGCAGTCAAGTCCTAAACTCACTTGAGATAACTCTGCCTCTGTCTTTACAATGAAACTTGCTCAGGGAGTAAGAAAGTTCACCCATAGTGTTTTCTAGTTTGTCTTCATTTGGATTAGGTGTTTAGTGTGGACAAAAAGTGACATTATGGAAAGCAATTTGGAATATGTCCCCAAAGTTACCAAAACTGTGCTTGCAGTAAAAGTGCATTGCTAACCTAGTAGTCATTCTTTACATGGCTTCTCCTTTCTAACAATCCTAATGTAACCTAGAAATAAAAGGATATTGTAAGCCATTTACAATCTATTTCTTACTTCAGTCAAGTCACACTTAAAAGTGTCTATTTGTAAAGCTAGGTGAGAAGAAGCATGGTGGAGAGCTAGAGGGCTGACCTGGGAGTCAGACAAATCTGATTCTAAGTCTTTCCTGGGACACGTTAGCATAGCAACACAACAATGGACAAGTCTCTTAACCTCTCAATCTTCCTGTAAGTGACTGATTTGCGTCTTTGGAAGCAATTTTCACACTTCATTGATGAAATCACAGATGCAAACCTGAGCAAGACCATGAAAATATACCAAGGGAGATCCATACTCTTCCCTGACAATCCATTTCAACATTAAAATCTTTTAGGAGTTTCTTCTTCACTGACCTATTCCCAATCCTTCATATTGACATTTAAATTCATTTCTTCTTTTTTTCTTCTTTTCAGTTTTTATTTCAGTATCCTTTATAGTTTAAGAAGATGATTTATTTCCTTAAAAAAAAAAGGAATCTTATTTCTCCAGCTGAAAAATCCTAGTCTCTCAAAACTCTGACTGTCTAGCCCTAAGCTACTCCCAGTAGACAGACCTGCTGGCTTTTTGAGACCATTCTGTGCAGATGTTAACCCTTAGAATTTCACAGTAGGGGGATAACACTCCATCAGCTGTAAATCCTCTCTTACTTTTCCTACTCAAAGTCAAGGAACATTCAAAATTATTGTTGAAGACCATAAAACTTCTTTTCCTTAAAAGGCCCCTTTGTTAGAAATGTTCATGGCAGCATTTACCACTGGCCCATAAAACCTGCCCAGCCTTTGTGCAGAGTGACCCCAAAGAACTGCCTTTTAGCAACTACATCCTTTGTCTGTCAGTGAAACAGTTGTTTGGTTCACGGGGATAGCTGGCCGGCCCAGAATTTGCCTTGTGACTAGCTTGTTTGCTTTACAAATGGCTTTTGAATCTAGATGCCTCCTTGCCCATCACCCAATTACATGGTCACTGCCAGGGATGCTGTCTGATGTCAAGGGAAGTTTGGGTTTCAGGAGAGATTTGAAAACAACACACAAATAGGTGTAAATTAACTGTGTCCCTTAATTAAAGGGCTAACTGATCCAAATACTTCCATCCTCTCCAACGATCCTAATAACACTTATAGAATAAAATTCAAGTCAAATCCCTCAATGGAAAGTATGATGGTATTTGCAAAAACCCAGGAAGAGCCTAGGAAGGCTGGCCTGGAATTTTCAATGTCTTTACAGACCCTTCTGTGGAATCTCAATTACATTCCTTTGGGGGCAGAATTTCTGCTTAGCAGGTAGCTTAGCTGTGCTCTCATGGTCTACTCCTTTGTTAAGTTCATAGCCAGGACTCTTCTTTACTATGAAGCATCAAATCTTTAGATTGTGCGCTCTCTGGAGAGAATAGGAGCTGTCTTTTACCTTTCTTTGTATCCCAAGTGCTTATCAGAGTGCTTGGTCCAGTCACTGTAGTTGTGTCTGACTCTGGCATCATTTGGGGTTTTCTTGGCAAAGATCCTGCTCATTTTTTATAGATGAGGAAACTGTGGCAAACAGGGTTAATTGACTTGCCTATTATTATAAGTAAGTGTCTGAGGTTGGATTTAAAGTCAGGTTTTCCTGACTCTAGCTCTAGCACTCTCTCGACTATACCTAGCACATAGTAGGTGCTTAATAAATATTTCTTGGCTATGACTGTAATATTATGTTACTGGAAGCTGTTTCCTCCCTGGGGTGACTATCTTTCTTTATATCTTCCAGTAAATATCTCTGCCTCTGAGTGGATAAATTATGTCTGACTGATCCAGTAGCTCTACTGCATTGGTTGTTTGACTGTTGTCTTTCATACTTAAAGTGAATCAAAATGATATCACTATGTTTGAGTCAAGTTACAGGGTGTCCAATTGTGGCTGATCAGACCAATATGAGCTTGGAACAAACCCAGATTGGGCACAAATAGTCCATATGAACATTTGGGGTAAATTCTAATACTTTGCTCATTTTCCATTTCTTTTCAGCTACTTCAGTTCTGCTTTGCTTGTAGAACACAGCACCTTCTCTGACAAGGGAATACTATGTGGACAATCAAGTGCCAGTGTTTCCCATGTCAGTTCCAGAGTTCTCAAGAGAAATCTTGAGAGTATCCTTGTATCGCTTTTTCTGACCACCGTATGAACACTGTGCAAGTTCTCCATAAAATAGTCATGGCCAGCCCATCGGTGTTGCCCTGTGAAGTATGGGACTGGGAAGGAAAGAACATCCCTCTTCTCATCCCTTACTGTCTCTGGCTTAAGCACTGGGGTTTCCTTCTACCAATGCTTTTAGTTCCTAGATTTAAATTCATACTATTGAACTTCATCAATTTCAAGCCCCCAAGAGTGGGAACTATCTTATTTTTTTCAGTCAATCGACTCTTTTTCCCTTGTCGACTTCTTACAGGGATCACAGGACATAAGCATTAAAACCTCATCATTTGTGACTATAATCTTGATAATATCAAATAGGCTCAGATGATAGCAATCATTAACAACCCTTCCCTTAATACTCTCTCTGTTATCCAGCTTAGTAATTATTCCAAGGCAGTTTTTTTAATCCTCTCTTGTTTTCAAGAACTCTTTAGAATTCAAACTCATAACTATTGATGCCCACATTCCCATTTGCTTAGGGAAGTTAAATGGTATCTGGGGAATAGAGTGCCAGACCTGGAATCAGAAAGACAAGCTCAAATCTAGCCTCAGACACTTCCTAGCTATGTGACTCTGGGCAAGTCACTTAACTTTGTTTGGCTCAGTTTCCTCATCTATAAAATGAACTGGAGAATAAAATGGCAAACCTTTGCCAACAAACTCCTAAATCCAAAGGGTTGGATACAACTGAAAAACAACTGAACAAAGGGAAATTGGACTACATGTTTGCAATAAAATCTGACTGTCTAATTCAGTCTTAGGTATATTCAAGGGTTTCTAAATATTCTTCTTTAATGGTCAAGCTTAGTGGTTTGCCATAAAATATGATTGCAAGCATAAGTACTTTAGGCAAGTCACTTGAACTCTGGACTCAAGTCTAAGTGTTTCTGAAAGCTTACTTTACTACATAATTTATCAGTCTCTAATATAATGTTTGAGGACAATTCTTGGGTCTAACATTAATCTGACTTGTTCAGTCTTCATGACCCTGTGAACCCTACTGTTCATGGACTCTTCTTGGTAAAGATACTAGAATGGTTTGCTATTTCCTTCTCCAAATCTGAATTGTACCCACCAAGTAGATCATATCAATTAACTTTTATTTAATAAATACTCCCCTAATGTTAAGAGACAATGTGCTATAATGGAAGACACTCTGGTTGTGGAATCACAAGACCTAAATTCAAATTCTAACTCTGTGTGACCTTAGACAAGGCAGATTACCTCAAAGGCTAATTTCCTTTCTCTCTTGTAAAATGAAGGGGATAGAATAAGTGAACACCAAGGTCTCTCCCCACTCTGAAACCTAAGTGCCTAACACTGTGTCTTAATTCCTACTATTAGTCCTCTCATTCTAGCTTCATTTGTCTCCAATCTTTTCCTTGACCCCCAAGAATCCCTTGCTTCCCTGCTATCCAAAAATCCTGACCTGCAAAGCCTTATTCCTGGATAAATACCATGATCCAATTATTCCACTTCTGCTCCAAGACTGTTAAGTATTGCCAGAGAAAGTCAGGACATCAAATTGATTGCATCTCCTACAAATTCATGCCTCAGCTGAATTCTTGCTCTTGCTTGACAAACCTTTCTGCCCTTGACAAACCTTCTATCAGACCCCTAATTCATTCCTCCAAGCAACATTTCCAACCTTTTTTCTCCTCTCTTTTCAATCCCAAATGCACCCCAACTTGCAATATTTATTGCAGATCACCTAGACCCCTTTTTCACTGAGGTTGAAGCCATCTGATATGACCTTCCTCATTCTTCAAAACATTTTCTTTCATTCACATCCTTCTTTTTCTCTAGTCACTGAAGTTTCCTGATTCCTTCCTAGTCTAATCTATCTATCAGTGTCCTTGATTGCTTTCCCTACCCCCTCCATAATTTTACTGAACTGCCATTCTCTCTCTGGTTCATCTCAATTTCTCCCTTGCCACAATCTACTTAAACTCTCTAAATCTTCCTAATTCTGGAAAAACCTCTTCTCACCCCTCTAAACCTATTCCACTATTTAATCATGGTTCTTCTCTCTAAACAAGCTCTCTTAGCTTGAATTCTTAATAAAGAAATCAGCTCTCAAAGCTTACAGATTGTTTGTCTTTCTTTTTGGAAGTGGACCATGACATCAGAAAGGTGATATCATGGCTTGTAAGTGAACTGGATTTAAATGAGAGCGGGCTAGACAAGGTCACTAGCTTCCCTTTCTCCTCCAGAGCTATCTGGGTCCAGTGACCAGATGTAGATTATAGTCCTAGATGCAAGTATCACTTTCTTTGGCTTGTCATTCTGCTACTGTTAATGAAAAGAGCATTTTTACTTCCTTGTAGCTTGACTCACAATTCCTGTGATTCTTAGTTGAAAGGAAACTAGGTTGAAGCTCTCTTTCAGACTACCACCTCAATTCTCTCATACACATTTATGTCAGCATCATTGTTCCCATTTCTCTAATTCCATTTAGCTTTCCATTGTGCCCTCTGGAACTTCCATTCTATTATTAACAAACTGCTCTTTATAATAAGAACAACGCCTTTCACTTGGATAAAGTGTTTGGTATGTTTTTTGTGTTTAATTTTGCAGGCACATGTTGTCTCATCCCAGGAAGAAAAAGAAGTGTTTTATTTGTCTTTGTTCTCTTAAAGGCTAATGAAGTAGATGCTTAAGAGTGTTTGTTGAATTGACCAAAGGAAAAAAATGCAATGAATTATATTAACCTGGTTTTAGTAAAAACAATTGCTTATAACTTCTAAATGTTTAAAATGCATTATCCTATAGATATCTATCTCATCTAAATATTTATTAATATGCAATAGGAATTAAGTTGTTTTTTGAACATATATAATTTTTGGAATAATCAGTCAAATAGGTTCATTTTCCCATTTTTTGCCTACTTCCTCTTCACTCCCTGAAATCTGACTTTCCCTCTCCCTACTCCTCCATCACTATAGAGACTACTTTCTCTAACCTTCCCAATGATTTCCTAATCACAAAATTAAAAGACTTCTTAATCAATTATCATCCTCTTTAACCATATTGCAATATTTGCACCTCCTACTGGATATTCTCTTGTCACTTGGCCTCTTAGACAACACACTGAATTTGTTCTTCTCCTGCTTCTCTTATTTGCCTCTTTCACTGGTTCCTCATCTTTTATCCTTTGCCTTCTACTTCCCTCCCTTTTTAATGCTCTTCCCTTAGTTGCTTCATAAATTTGTTGTATTGAATTAAATTGAATCCTACTCATTATCAAGGTTTCATCTAACACCTCCGGGTAGAAGGGACCCAAATCTGTATATTCTGTCCCCAGATAAAAATCTGCAGAGAGATTTCACTATGGCACCTTAACTTCCACATGTTCAAAACCAAACATGTTTTTCTCTAAATCTGCTCTCATTATGATTTTTTTTAATTCCTGTGTGCTACTTTAATTTACTCTGTCTCCCACATTTGTTACTTGAAGATTAGCTTGACCCTTCCTATAATACTATTCCTATAATAATTATAAGAATTTAATGTTCACAAAGTGCTTTACATATATGATCTTCAAAGCAACCTTAAAAGATAGGTGCTATTATCATTCTTGTTTCACAGATGAGAAAACTAAGGCTTACAGAGATTAAATGACTCTTCTAGAGTCAGTCACACTGGTAGTAAATATCAAGGCAACATTTGCACTCAGGTCCTCCTAATGCCAAGTCCAGCACTTTATACCAGCTTCTTAAACTTTTTCCACTCGTGATTCCTTTTTGCCTGATAAATTTTTGCACAACCCCAAATATAAAGGTATAAAAAACAGGTATACAAATCAAACATTTACTGAATTAAATCATAAAGAAATTTATTTTAAAACAATATTTGGTATATGTATAATTTTACCATTTATTAAACTCGAAGGCAAATTTACATCTCAATGAGAAGGATGTGTTTATTTATTTTTACATAAAGAATTAAATCTTGGCAGAATATTTGATTCCTTTTGCTGTTGCCAAATTTTTCACAACTTCCACATTCAATTTCGTGACCTGCGACTTACGTTTTAAAAAGCTTTGCTCTATATCACTTACCTGCCTCAATCCAATTGCCAAGACCTATCAATTGCATCTCTATTACATCTATCAGTCTACCTATGTACTCACATCATCCTAGCCCAGAGGGTACTCAGTACCTATTGCAATAGCTTATTAACAGATTATTAACGGATCTTTTTTTCCCCCAACTTGTCCTTTATACTGCTACCAGAATAATCTTTTTTATTACAAATAATAAGTAGCAAATAAAGTTTAGTGGAGAAGAGCTTTCCCTCCTCCCAACAGGAAACTGGAGGAGTTGATCCTTTTCAGTTTAGGCTTTTTTTCCCCCACAGAACCATGTAGTGACAAGTGACAAGCTTTCCTTTGATCCCCCAGTCATACTCCCCACCCACTCTAGTCCAGATCTTCTTAAACTTTTTCCACTCACATCCCTTTTAAACTGATAAATTTTTACATGACCCTGGATTATAAGTATATAAAATAGTTATACAAATCAAACACTTGCTGATAATAATCACAATCTACATTCAGTTATGGGACCCCAACTGAGGTTGCCACCCATAGTTTAAGAAGCTGAGCTCTAGTTATTAGTAAGAACTTTGCCTGAGGCTCTAATATTCAGAGAAATCAGTCCTGGCTGTGACAAAGAGCTAGTTTAGTCCAGGAATAATAGAAAAGTCTCAGATACAATTTAAACTTTAATATTCAGAAAATTTATCAAAATTATTCATTAAAAATTATCACTGAGAGAGGATTCTGGGAAAATGATAGAAAACAGAAAATTCTAAGCTCTCCAAATTTCCTCCACTGCAGTAACAAAAAGGCTGGACCCTGCTGCTGGCTGTGGGTATTTGCAGGAAAGCTGAGTCTCTGATTTTGATTGCAGGGTAAAGGGAAGAGCTCAAATTTGCAGCCATCAGAAGAGCTGCAGGGAGCAAGAACATTTGAGGGACAGTGTGACTGGGGTGGGAGGCCCTAAGTCATGGCTTGGAGGTGGAAAGGAATACCTGAGGTTGGATCCCACAGGCAGAGCTCAGAAAATAACAATAAGAAAAATCTGAGTCTTGGTGGAGATACCATTCCCCACACCTCAGGACTAGAACCTGATTATAATAATAAACTGCTAAAAATAAAATGAAAGTAAAAATGAGTAAGTCAAAGAGAAAGACCCAAAAAAAGAGAATTACTATGAGAATAGAGAAAATCTGGGTTCACATTCAGGAGAAAATAGTGAATTTTTAAAAGCCACTCTTTTTCAAAGAGAAATGTCAAATGGTCACAACCCTCCCCCCCAAATTCTTGGAAGTACTTTAAAAAGACTTCAAACTCTAATAAAAGAAATAAGAGAAAAAATAGGAAAAAAATAAAAGCAATCCAAGAAAGCCAGGAAAAAATTTAAATATGCAATATTTTATTCTTTTCCAATTATATGTCAAAATATTTAAGTTTTGAGTTCCAAACTCTATTTCTCTCTCCTCTGCCCTCCCTGAGATGGTAAGCAATCAGAGATAGGCTATATATGTACAATTATGTAAAACATTAAAATATTAGTTATTTTGTACAAGAAGACTCAAATTTTTAAAAAATGAAAGAAAGAAAATGAAAAATAGCATGTTTTAATCTGTAGTAAATTAAATGCCTGAGGAGGGACAGAATAAATAGAATTAGAGGAATATTGAAGAAAACTAGAATGGAGTGAAAAATACAGCCAGTAATTATAATGTGAATGCAAAGAGATGAATTTACTCATAAAATGAAAACAGATAGCAAAATGGATTAGAGATCTGAATTCAATGACATGTTGTTTACAAGAAACAAAATGAAAGATGAGAGATGCACACAGAGTTAAAAATAAAGAGCTGGAGAAGAATTTATTATGCTTCATCTGATGTAAAAACAAAAAAGTAAAAATAGCAATCATGATCTCAAAATTAAAGCTAAAATAGATTTAATTAAAAGAGAAAAACAGAGAAGCAATACTGTAGGTTCATTTAAAATAATTCTAGGCAGGGGCAGCTAGATGGTGGAATGGATAGAGCACCAACCCAGAAGTCAGAAGGACCTGAGTTCAAATCTAACCTCAGACACTTCGCACTTCCTGGCTGTGTGACCCTGGGCAAGTCATTTAACCCCCAAATACCTCAGCAAAAAATAAATAAATAAAAAATAAAATAAGTGTAGGCAGTATAAAATACCTGAGAGTATACATTCTGTGTAGGACAATGACCCTTACTCAAATTAAAATCAGAGACTCACAAGATAAAAAGCAAAAAAAAAAAGATATCTCAAGAGAAAGGGTAATTCCCAACAGACAAGGTGTCAGTAGAGGAGTGCAAGGTGCAAACTGCAAAACACAAGATTATATAACCAGAAGCACCCACTCCCACCCCCACCGTTTCTCCCAAAGTCTGAGAAATTCTAATTTACCCAAAGCCCAAAAAACAAAGAATCCTAGTGCATAACACACTCTTTACTGTATTGGATATTTAAATACTAATGAAAAGAGGGAGGGAATGCTTATTTATTTAAGATACTAGCACCTTTAGCTACAGATCAACTTGTTATTGCAAAGTCTCCAGTCCCAATCAGGGTCAAGGCCAAATTCTTAGGAAAGATCTTCTCTCAGTTTATCCATTAATCTGCCAAAACAGACCCTGGAACTACATGAACATGAGGAGGGAACCCCAAAACTCTGAAAAATCCTTAAAAGAGAAAACCTCCTTGGACTCTGCCTCAGGGAAGGGACTCTATCCTAAGCACAAGCAGTTTCATCTTTATCTGGCTCAGTCCTGAAATCCATTGAATTCTATTCAAATTCTAACCCTGGCTGAAACCCAGCTTGGAGCCAACCTGGGACTCCACCCACAAGCCCCTTCAGCTTGTAGCCAAAGTCCCCTATATAAAAGAGCCAAGCTGAAGTCTTCTTTTTGCAGAGGTCCCAAACATGGCATCCTTACACCTGCTATGTCAAAGGATCTCTGCCCACTGGAACCCTGGTTCTGATGCCTTTTATCTCTACCTTAAACTTTACTAACTAGACTTTACTTCCAAACCCCACAATAAACCTCTTTTATCAATCTAGGTTTTTGGTCTGTAAATTCCTTTACAGGGGACTCTTATGCCACTACTAGACCTCATTTAACTCTGTATCCTTGAGCTGAATCCAAAGGGATCATACGGGAGCTCTATTTGACTCCCTGTACCCCGAACCTGCCACTAGACCTCAATTATACCTAATTTCATTTAGGTACCCCAATTATAAGCTTCATCAAACATAATTATAAAATTATCTTTTTACAAATAAAGTTATATTTCATGGGTAGGCAGAGCCAATATAATAAAAATGACAATTTTACCTAACTAATCTATTTATTCAGTAATTGAATTATTAAAAATTATAAAACTGAGTTAGCAAAAATAATAATTTTTGGGGGGGAGGAAAGGTCAAAAATTTCAGAGAAACTAATGAAAACCATGTAAAAGCAAAAGGGTCAATAGTCCTAGACCTCAAACTACATTATAAAGCACTAAATATCAAAACTATCTGGTATTGGCTAAGAAATAGAAAGGTAGATCAGTGGAATACAGTAAACATGCAATACACAGTAGCAACTAACTATAGTAACCTTATGTTTGACAAATCTAAAGATTTAAGTTTGGGAATAAAAATTCATTATTAGGTAAAAGTTTTTAGGAAATCTGGAAAGCAATTTAATATAAATTGGACATATATCAATATCTTAAATTATATACCAAGATAAGTTCAAAATGTATACATAAACTAGATATAAAGGGAAATATCACAAAAAAATTAAAAGAATATGAAGCATATTATCGATCAGATTCATAGTTTTCATAAAGAAACAAAAGAGATATTTTAATAAAATGGATATATTAAATACAAAAATTCTTCTATCAGTGTAGCCAAAATTAGGAGGAAAGCTGAAAATTGGGGGAAATTTTCATAAATAGTCTCTCAGATAAAAGTTTCATTTCTCAAATATATAAATAACTTTGTCAAATGTATAAGAATACAAATCATTCCCCAATAAACAAGCAATTTAAAAGTTTGAATAGTTTTTTAATGAAGCAATCAAAATTCTCCCTCCCTGCCCCATATGTATATATAGATATGCATATATAGATGTAGATAAATAGATAGATATATTTCTGCATATGTATATACATGCATATAAAATATGCTAAATCAGTATTTATTAGAGAAATGCAAATTTAAATAACTTTGATATATCATTTTATGCTTATAATATACTAAAAATATAGTTTAGATATTTGGAAAAATGACTAAACATGTTGTCTTATATGATTGTAATGGAATCCAACTATGATAAAAGTAATAATGAGCTGGTTGATTTTAGAGAAGTATGGAAAAGCTTGAAACTCTGAAGGAAGAGGATATCCACCTCCAGGAAAAGAATTGACAAATAGAAATATGTATAGTAATGTCTTGCATATATGTTTACATGTGAATAGATAGGTATGTACACACACACACACACACACACACACACACACACACACACACACATATATATATATATATATATATATATATATATATATATATATATATATATATACATATATATATATATACACAAATATAGATAGCTAGATAGATATTGTAGCTTTTTCCATGATGAAATGGGGAGAGAGGGACAGGAAAAAATTATAAGTGCCCCGCAGAGAATAAAAGAAAACTTAGAAGGAAGCTCAGAAAATTTGGGTAGCTTTGTGAACATTTACATAACTGTTTTTTAGTAAATAGTCTGAAATGGAAATTTATGTTTTATATTGAATCCTTTCTTTAAGCTATGCACATGAAATGTCCTCGTCTTATTCTGTTCTTATTTTCATCATTTAAGTTTAAAATGAATTTAAAATGTTTAAAAAGAAAAAAATTAAAAATCATCACCATTAGATCCATTCCCACATACATAGCACATCAAGCTCCCAATGAGGAAAATCCCTAATATTAAAAGATTCAGATTTATTAAATTCTGGTCATTTCTAAATAGTCCTGGTATTCTCATTTCTTTATCTGTATGTATTTAAAGACATACATGCATCAAAAAGTACCTGAAATCAATCTTATTTTTATCTAGGAAAAAAAACTGTCCTTAAAGGACTATTTAAATTGGCCAAACAATTTTAAAGAACAGAAAAATTCTGGATTTTTAAAATATCTATCTTATCAAAAGGAAAGGAAAAGGAAGCAGGCATGGGGGGAAGAAAAACATACTTCACCAACCACCTGAATTTTCAGCCAGGAGAAAATTCACCAGCAATCAGACATGCCCAACATTCTGATCACAGCTTTCCTGTCTGCCTCTGGTGGATGAAAATGACCGCTGCCTTCATGCATCTCAGACATGTCCAACACTATCTCCCCCAAGTGGAAATAAGTTTGCAGGCATTCATATGTATAATAAATATTTCTTGCCTTCTCAGTAGGTGGGGGAAGGGTGGAAGGAGGGAGATAAATTTGGAACTGAAAATACAAATTAAAAATAAATATTCTAAAAATATAATTGGGAAATGATCAACAAAAAAGTATGACTTTACTCACACTATTCTGTCTGCTTAGAATGTCTTCCCATTCTCTCTTTACCTACCATTCCTCTGAGGTCCAATGCCCAAGCGACCACATGCACAAAATCTTCCTTGTTCCTGGAAGGACCTTCTCTCTCAAACTTTGCATAGACTTTGTTTTGCTAACCCTCTAATGCATTCATGAAGGAATGGATATTACAATATTCTGTGTTTTGGTCCTCATACTTCTACTAGAGGATAAACTCTAAAAAAAAGTTTATCTTGAAAATTTAATTTTTTTTATCTACCCCAATGGTATCTAGCAGAATGTCCTGCACCACTTAATAAATGTTTGTTGATTGAAGTAATTAATAAATTATTTTATTGATTTGGAGAATATACATAATATTCCTTCAGAAAAGTACTGGAACAATATATCAACAACACTGATGGAATGATGCTTATAGACAACAGCAGAAAAGTAGCATTCACAAAGGAAAGAGGGGCTCAAGGAATGCATTTTCATTCATCACTGTTGCATTCTTACTAGTAATGCCTTAATGCACTCCTGAACTAGGGGAAAGGAGAGTGAAAAGTTTCACAGATTCATTCCATCATAAAGATCTAGGACCTGGATTCACCAACTTAAATCAGGAAAAATTGACCTGATTTTATTTTTCTGCAAATCAAACTGCTCAGTTCATTATAGGCACTTAGCAAATGGTTGTTGCTGAATTTAATTAAATTATGTGTTTTTCTCATCTTGGAAGGATGAGAAAAGACTGGAAATGATGCATCCTCTAGAAATCCAAAGAAAAAGAAAACTAGGTATGCTGCAATTTTACATTTGACCACAAGATGGAGGTAGAAGAATGTTGAGTGTCTATTGAGGAGTCCAAAAAAAAAAAAAATTTAATCAAGATGAAGTGGATTTTGTGGTTTTCATTTCTGCTTTCTCCACATTGACAATATCCTCTACATTTCACATTATCCTATTTCTTTTAACTTAAATTATCACAAATTTAAGTTTTTCTTAATTTAATATCTTATTTTTCCCAATTACATATAAAAACAATTTTTAATATTTGTTTTTAAATTTTTTAAAGTTCTACATTCTCCCTTCCTCCCTCCCTTCTCTCTCTCTCTCTCTCCCACTATTTAGAAGGCAAGCAATTTGATAAAGGTTATAATGTGCAGTCAGCTAAAACATTTTCATGCTAGTCATGTTGTGAAAGAAAACATGTAGTCTTGTTATGAAAGAAAACATGGACAAACAAATCCAAGCAAAATAAAGTAAAGGAAAGTAAGCTTGGGTTTGAAATCAGACTCCATCAGTTCTTTCTCGTGAGATGCACAGTATTTTTCAGAAGTATCTTGGATCATTGCATTGTTGAGAGTAGCCAAGTCATTCACAATTAATCATCATACAATATTGTTATTACTTTATATAATAAGTTTTAAACAAAATTTGTTTCACTTATTAATTCAACTGTAGCAAGTAGTTCATTGTTCATTTTCTTGCATTTTCATTTCATTTACAATCCCCTCCCATTAAAACTATATTAACTACTCTTATTAATTATCCCCTCATTGAAATGCAAATTAAGACAACTCTGAGATACCACTACACACCTGACAGATTGGCTAAGATGACAGGAACAAATAATGATGAATGTTGGAGGGGATGTGGGAAAACGAGGACACTGATGCATTGTTGGTGGAGTTGTGAAAGAATCCAACCATTCTGGAGAGCAATCTGGAATTATGCCCAAAGTTATCAAAGTGTGCATACCCTTTGATCCATCAGTGCTGCTATTGGGCTTATATCCCAAAGAAATACTAAAGAAGGGGAAAGGGGTCTGTATGTGCCAAAATGTTTGTGGCAGCCCTTTTCATAGTGGCTAGAAGCTGGAAGATGAATGGATGTCCATCAATTGGAGAATGGTTGGGTAAATTGTGGTATATGAAGGTTATGGAATATTATTGCTCTGTAAGAAATGACCAGAAGGAGGAATACAGAGAGGCTTGGAGAGACTTACATCAACTGATGCTGAGTGAAATGAACAGAACCAGAAGATCTCTGTACACTTCAATGCTGTATGAAGAGGTATTCTGATGGAAGTGGATATCTTCAACATAAAGAAGATCCAACTCACTTCCAGTTGATCAATGATGGACAGAAACAACTACACCCAGAGAAGGAACACTGGGAAGTGAATGTAAATTGTTAGCACTACTGTCTATCTACCCAGGTTACTTATACCTTCAGAATCTAATACTTAACGTGCAACAAGAAAATTGGATTTACACACATATATTGTATCTAGGTTATACTGTAACACATGTAAAATGTATGGGATTACCTGCCATGGGGGGAGGGAGTAGAGGGAGGGAGGGGATAATTTGGAAAAATGAATACAAGGGATAATGTTATTTTTTTAAAAATTACTCATGCATATATACTGTGAAAAAAAATTATAATTATAAAAGAAAATAAAAAAATAAAAAAATATTATCCCCTCATTAATGACTATTAAGAGCATTTTCCCAAATGAAAGTTTTAAGACTTAAATTATCATTTTACCTTTTAAAAATTACATGTTATTTGATAGGATTTTCAGGGTTTTTTATCATTATCTATTTTATTATTATTATTAAAGCTTTTTATTTTCAAAACATATACATAATTTTCTTTTTTTTCTTTAATAGATTTTATTTACCAGATATATGCATGGGTAATTTTACAACATTGACAATTGCCAAACCTTTTGTTCTAATTTTTCCCCTCCTCCCCCCCAGATGGCAGGTTGACCGATACATGTTAAATATGTTAAAGCATATACATAATTTTCAACATTCACCCTTGCAAAACCTTGTGTTCCAAATTTTTTCTCCCTCCTTTCCACCACCCCCTCCCTTAGACAACAAGTAATCCAATTTCTGTTCAACATGTGCAGTTCTTCTATACATATTTCCACAATTATCATGCTGCACAAGAAAAATCAGATCAAAAAGGAAAAAAAATGATAAAGAAAACAAAATGCAAGCAAACAACAAAAATGGTGAAAATACTATTTTGTGATCTACACTCAATCTCAACAGTCCTCTCTCTGGGTACAGATGACTCTCTTCATCCCACGACCATTGGAACTGGTTTATTTTTCAATTACTCACTCCCCTTATAGTAAGGTGAGGATTTGTACATAATAATCATTCAACAAAAGGCTGGTGTCTGAGTAACTGAGTAACTTCTCTTCCATTTGAGAAACAGATATGGAATTAGAACCATCTGAGTTGAATAATACCTTAAGGGCTACCTAATGGGCTATCTGGGTGCAGGGTGATAGCCTCCAGTTCATAGAAGTCTTAAGCAAAGACTGAATAACTGAGCATTCAAAGGGTTTGTTGCAGTGGAGACTCCTTTCTGGTACGGTTTCAATTAACTGACCATTGGAGTCTCTTCCATTTCTAAGATTCTGATTCTCTTAAAAATTAATATTTGCCCCAATTTTTGGAAGGTTTAATTGTACCATTTTAAATCAACAAAAACCTTGTCCAGGGTTCACATAATACTTATCTAAGTATTTAGTCTTACAATTCATAGTTTCTGGATTCTAATTCTGTTTTCAAGACTAGCATGAGGTATATACACTACCTAAGATGCTAGGAGTCCTTTTTATGCCAGCATCAAAACAAAACCAAAAAATGGCCATGTTATTTTCCCACTAAGAATTCTGCTAGTACTTAGACCTTTGACTTAGACAGTTAGAAGCATCTTGTGATTTTGAGAGGAAAGAGCAAAAGAGACTGAAAATAATATTGCTGTCAGTGTGCAAATAATTATTGTTACTAGTCTTCCTGGAACAGGACATCTCATGGAATATTTACAGGTTTACACTGAGGCATCCCTGTCCCCATGTACTCATTAGGTATCTGGATGATTACTGGGAACCTTCTGTCATCATGAAACAAAGCAAAGTTAACAAGGATAATAACACCAATAATTTTAAACTCAATGACATTGCTTTAAGCAATTCTTCCTATCATTTGTTGCAGCAGTATTGCTATATCTGGGAAGGTCAACATAACATTTTATATTCTTCCAAGGGATTGAATGAGGAAATGTGAAAGAAGATATAATGACTTGAAATCTCTAAAAATTTGTCTAAGTAACCAAGTGACTTGAAGTCATGACTATTTAAATAGGAGATTTGGTGTGTAGAAAGCAGGCTGATTTTAGAATCAATTTGTGTTTAAATCCCAGATCTGCCATTTACTATATGTCCTTGGACAAGTCAAAATTCTCCACACATTGAAGTTATCCTGTCTTTATTACAACTGTGGGTACCCTGCTTGATTTTCCTTTGAAGCATCCTATGATGGAGATAGCAAGTCTCACCGATTCACTCTGGAAGTCAGAATAAATGCCACTTAAAAGTCATGGTGTATATAATAGTGAAATAAAGTCACGTTCCATTCATCAAAATAGGTAGCATATATGGGGTTTAAGTTCTTTCTCTGAATACTGGCTGGGTGACTATATACTAGTCACTTGATCTCTAAATACTTTAAATAATTCTCTAAAATTATTTTAGTTTGTGGAATTTGCTGATCTGCATTGGTTGAGGGAATTTCTTTAGTAGGAGTATTTTACACTGATGAAATCATAATCCTAGATCAAAAAAAAAAAGTCATGCTGGTATGAACATTGCTGAAATAATTTTCTCCTAAAATCAGGAAACTCAAATTACAGGCTTACTGTTAACGAAAATATCAATACTGTATTTCCCCATGGGACTGGTAAATTTAGATATTAATAAACCAAGGAAAGGAAGCCATAAAAAATTTAATGAGAATAAACTGGCCCTACTTACAATAAGGTATTTATTTTAATATTTCTTAAAGAGTCTTTAAGTATTTTTGTGTGAAATTCATTACAAAATCATTCATTTTTCCATTATGTCACCCTGACCTTAATGATCTTGCATCCACTTTCTTTTGGACACCAGCATATGTATGGATAAGACTATTGCTACCAGCTGACAAAAATTTCCCATGAATCTTCTGCCAATGCCATCTATGTGTAGTACTACTTTTGAGTCTCTTCCCTCCCACCTCACAACCTTCCTTCTTCCTGAGACCCTAATGCCTGGACCTCCTGGAAGTATCAGTAGAACATCTACTAGTAATTGAATTAAACCTTTGACTCTAAAGACAACTGCATCAGACTTTATCTTCATTGGTGGAAACTGTTTACTCAATATGAAGGAGGGATGGGACAGAGCTGGAGAGAAGAGAGATCTATTTTTCAGGCTTTAGTCTTCAAAAGAGAAGGTACCTGAAGGGAGAGAAATAAGAGCTGATATTTTGATCATATCATTATTCTCAGTTTGCTATATGAGACATTTCAGGGAATTTCTCTTGGAGTGAAATCTGAGACTTTCCCTTTCTCCTTCCCTTATTTTTTCCTTCCTTCTCTCTCTCTCTCTCTCTCTCTCTCTCTCTCTCTCTCTCTCTCTCTCTCTCTCTCTCTCTCTCTCTCTCTCTCTCTCTCTCTCCTCTCCTCTCCTCTCCTCTCCTCTCCTCTCTTCTCTCTCTCTCTTCTCTCTCTCTCTTCTCTCTCTGTGTGTCTGTCTCTCTGTTTCTCTCTCTGTCTCTGTCTCTCTCTGTGTGTCTGTCTCTCTGTTTCTCTCTTTCTCTCTGTCTCTCTCTGAATTTTTCTCTCTCTGTCTCTCTCTCTGTCTCTCTGTCTCTCTCTCTCTGTCTCTCTCTCTCTCTCTCTCTCTCTCTCTCTCTCTCTCTCTCTCTCTCTCTCTCTCTCTCTCCTCTCCTCTCCTCTCCTCCTCTCCTCTCCTCTCCTCTCCTCTCCTCTCTTCTCTCTCTCTCTCTCTCTCTCTCTCTTCTCTCTCTGTGTGTCTGTCTCTCTGTTTCTCTCTCTGTCTCTGTCTCTCTCTGTGTGTCTGTCTCTCTGTTTCTCTCTTTCTCTCTGTTTCTCTCTTTCTCTCTGTCTCTCTCTGAATTTTTCTCTCTCTGTCTCTCTCTCTGTCTCTGTCTCTGTCTCTCTCTCTCTCTCTCTCTCTCTCTCTCTCTCTCTCTTTCTCTTCTCTCTCTCTCTCTCTCTCCTCTCTTCTCTCTGTCTCTCTCTCTGTGTCTCTCTCTGAATTTTTCTCTCTCTGTGTCTCTGTCTCTTTCTCTCTACTAAATTGAATTATCTCACTTCCAGTGGTAGAGCCCATTCAATTTATTTTATCTGACATGTTTTCATATGTGTATTTTCTCTGATTTCTGTTTCACTAACGACTTGAGTAAATGGCTTTACTTGTTGTTTCCTATGTGTGTTCATTGTGGAACTGGCATTTAGTGAGAAGGGAGTCAAGCCCTGGATATATAGCTTGGGGTCCTCCTTTCACATTAAGGGATAGTGATAAGGATTTTGCTATACATCTAAAAATTACTTCTCCTTGTCTACCAATATTTAAGGGAGCAAATAGGCATAATTTTATCCCGGTACCCCTCCCTCTAAGGAAAGCAGAATAGTCATCTTCTGGCCCTAATCTCCTGCTTTCTCTCTTGTCAGGATTCAAAGTCTCTCTTGGACAAGGGTGGTGGGAGAAAAAGATCATAGAGTTATCTATTCTCATATCCCTGTGAGCTACATCTAGACAGATCCATGTAGACACACAACTTTCATGGACAAAACAACACATCATACATCATCCCCCTTACAAGTGCTATAATGTCTGCACTTCCTTCACTGCATACAGGAATAGACCAAAGGCTCAGAAAAGTAAAACTAGCATTTTCTAGCACTCCAGGTCAAAGCAACTTGTGTAGTGTCTGAAAATGTCTGGAGTACAGAAGAATAATTCTAGAGTACCGAGAATTCCTCAATACAAGCTGAGGAATAAATGTTTTATTGTGCATCGTTTTATTATTATTAGGTTTTGGTTAATTGCTTTTGTTGATCCTCTGCCAAAAGTAAAATATCTGATGCAGTTAAACATGTTTTGTCCATGCAAGAAGCCAACTGCATTATAACCAAGTCATATAGTCATAGCTTCATAAAATATAAAAAAGCTCAGGGAAGAGGTGGAATTGTTAGAGGTAGAAGCTCAAGAACTAATTCTCAAGGACAGATATACTACATTTCACATACCTTAGCTAACAAGTTGGTCAAAAAGAGTGAGGCACATTTGTGGGATAGAATATAATCTGCTCTCTGTGAACCCCAAAGGGTTCCTGTCCTTCCTGGGCATTCTGCCCAACAGGACAGATATGCAAAACTGTGAAAGTCATCATGGAGCAAACCCAGCAGCTCTTTATCCTTGCTTCTGAGAAGGATCAGGATTGATGAACAAGCTGATTTTAGAAAGGCCTGGGAAGATTACACAAACTGATGCTGAGAGAACAAGCAGAAAGTTATCTAAGGCCAGATTTGAATTCAGGAAGATCTGTTGTCCTGATTCTAAGACCCAGTACTCTGTCCATTGTGCCACCTTGCTCTGTATATATATTTATTTATTTTATATTTGTGTATTTATTTGTAAATGTATTGTAATTTTGTATTTATTTATTTTACATATTTTTATTTTATTATATATTTATTTATTATTTATATTATATATTAGTTATGTGTTATATATTATAATAACATAATATATTATATATTAATTATATAATTTATATATATTTATTTTATATATAAAGTTCTTAGATATTTTTCAGTAATAGAATCAGACATGTATTTATATTTATGGAAAATATTTGGCTTTGGAATAAAATGTAACCTTACTGTAAAATGCTACACGTATAAAATTCACTGTTTTTCACAGATATGTTTAAAACCACAGCATTTAGCCACTTCATATGTGTCTACATTAAGTACAATTTAAAAATATTAACTTCAGTAGGCCAATCTAAACATTCTAGCAATATGGATTAGAAAATATGAAAGTTCCATTTTTTCCTTACATAATTAAACGTGTGGTACATTATCTCTGGGGACAATATTGATTTGTGTGTGTATGTATGTTTTTTTTAAAAGCAGCATGATCTAGTACCCATTTTCAGCAAACAATAAAAATTTGCAGATATTCTGGCTGAAATTCTGTACCATCAGCTCAAGAGGCAATCAGTAGTGGATATTTGAGCTGTACAAAGATGGGAGGGTGGAGGAGGAGAATTACAACAGCACTACTGTTTGATAAATCCAAAGATTCCACCTTCTGGATAAAAATTCACTATTTGACAAAAATTGCTGGGAAAATTGGAAAATAGTATGGCAAGAACTAGACACAGATTAACATCTCGTATTCTATACCAAGGTAAGGTCAAAATGGGCATATGATTTAGACATAAAGGATAGTACTATGAACAAATTAGGAGAGCAAGGGATAAGTTATCTGTCAAATCTTTGAAAAAAGGGAGAAATTTTTGACCAAACAAGAAATAGAGACTATTATGAAAATAATTTAAAATTATCAAAATAGAAATCCTGAAAATCAAATGAGATAATAAAAGAAAATTGAAAAAAAAATATATATATATATATACATACAGAGAGAGAGAGAGAGAGAGAGAGAGAGAGAGAGAGAGAGAGAGAGAGAGAGAGAGAGAGAGAGCGTGTGCTAATAAAATAAAAAGAAAACCTTGTTTTGTAAAGGGGAACAAATTTTTTTTAAATTTATTTATTTTATTTATTTTTTTTCTTTTTTAGGCTGGGGTTAAGTGACTTGCCCAGGGTCACACACCTAGGAAGTGTTAAGTGTCTGAGATCATATTTGAACTCGGGTCCTCCTGAATTCAAGGCTGGTGCTCAAGCATATTATGTGCCAAGTAAACCTGACAATCTAAGTGAAATTGATGAATATTTACAAAAATATAAATTGCCCATATTAACAGAAGAAGAAATAGAATATTTAAGTAAACTTATCTTTGAAAAAAGACATTGAACAAGCCATAAATTAGGTCCTAACGAAAAAAAATCTCCAGGACCAGATGGATTTACAAGGGGATTATACCAAACAATTTTTTTTTTTGGCTGGGGCAATTGTATTTAAGTGACTTGCCCAGAGTCACACAGCTAGGAAGAGTTAAGTGTCTGAGGCCAGATTTGAAATCAGGTCCTCCTGACTTCAGGGCTGGTATATACCAAACATTTGAAGAACAATGAATTTCAATACAAATTGAATACAAAATATTTGAAAAAATAAATAAAGAAGGAGTCCTGCCAAATTCCTTTCTGCATCACAAATATAGTTTTAGTACCTAAAAGGAGAGCAAAAACAGAGAAAAAAAGCCATAGGCTAATTTCTCTCATAAATATTGTTGCAAAAAAATCAAATAAAATTAAGGGAAACTATAGCAGTATATCATAAAGATCATACACCATGATCAGATGGGATTTATGCTAGGAATACAGGGCCAGTTAAATATTAGGAAAACTATAAGTATAATTTGGCTATATCTATAATAAAAAAAATCTATAAGATTATTTCAATAGATGCAGAAAAGTATTTGACAAAATAAAATGCTCATTTCTATTAAAAACACAAGAAAACAATAATCCATGGAGTATTTCTTTTTTTTTATTTTATAATTATAATTTTTTGACAGTACATATCCATGGGTAATTTCATTTTTTACAACATTATCTCTTGTATTCCCTTTTCCAAATTTTCCCCTCCCTCCTTTTGTTCCCTCCCCTAGATGACAGGCAATCCCATACATGTTAAATGTGTTAACAGTATATCCTAGATATGTGTGTAAAACCAAATTTCTTGTTGCACATTAAGTATTGGATTCCAAAGGTATAAGTAACCTGGGTAGAAAGACAGTAGTGCAGAAGTTTACACTCAATTCCCAGTGTTCCTTCTCTGGGTGTAGCTGTTTCTGTCCATCATTGATCAACTGGAACTAAATTAGATTTTCTCTTTGTTGAAGATATCCACTTCAATCAGAATATATCTTCATACAGTATCGTTGTTGAAGTGTATAGTGATCTCCTGGTTCTGCTCATTTCACTCAGTATCAGTTGATGTAAGTCTGTCCAAACCTTTCTGTATTCATCCTGTTGGTCATTTCTGACAGAGCAATAATATTCCATAACCTTCATATACCATAATTTACCCAACCATTCTCCAATTGATGTGCATCCATTCATTTTCCAGTTTCTAGCTACTACAAAAAGGGCTGCCACAAACATTTTGGCACATACAGGTCCCTTTCCCTTCTTTAGTATTTCTTTGGGATATAAGCCCAGTAGTAGCACTGCTGGATCAAAGGGTATGCACAGTTTGATAACTTTTTGGCATAGTTCCAAATTGCTCTCATGGAGTATTTCTTAAAATGATAAGTATTATTTTTCTAAAACCAAGAGCAAGCATTACCTGTAATAAAGATAAACTAAATTCCTTCACAATAAGATCATGGATGAAACAAGGATGCCCATTGCCACTATTATTATTGAATATTATATTTAAATGCTAGTTATAGCTAGAAGACCAGAAAAAGAAACTGAAAGAATAAAAATGGACAAAAAAATTTTAAATAATTGTCATTTTTGCAAATGATGGTTTATTTAGAGAATTCTAAGGAAACTAGTTGAAACAATGATCATCTTAAGCAAAATTATAAGCTCTAAAATAAGGCTTATTTTAAAGCTTGTAATTTTGTAATTTCTATACATTACCAACAAAATAAGATAAATTCTAATTAAATATTTTGAAGTCTATCTGCCAAGATAAACACAGAAATTATATGAACACAATTACAAAACACTTTTCACACAAAGACAAATTTAAACAATTGAAGATAATATTAATTGTTCATAGGCAGGCTGAATTAATGTAATAAAAATGACAATTCTACCTAAATTAATTTACTTATTTAGTGCCATACAAAGCTATGAAAGAATTACGTTTACAGAGCTAAAAAACATAATAACAAAATTTATCTGGATATCTGGAAGAACAAAAGGTCAAGAATATCAAAGAAATCAATTTTTTAAAATATGAAGAAAGTATCCTATTTAAAATTATATTATAAAGTGGTGATCACCAAAAGAATCTGATACTTACTAAAAAATAGAGAAATGACTACAGTATTCTAGTGTTTGATAAACCAAAAGATTCAAGTTTGGGAGGTTAAAAACTATAAAACTTTTAAAAAGAACTTCTGGAAATACTGGGAAGAAGTTTGGCAAAACTAGGCATAGAGTAACATCTTAAAGCATATACTAAAATGCAATTAAAATGAGTAACTGATTTACACATAAAAGATGATATCAAAAGCAAATTAGGGGAGCATGGAAAAAAACTACTTCTCAGATTTATGAATAAAGCAAACTATTATGGCCAAACAAGAGCTAGGGAGGTAAAATGGAAAATTCTGATTACATGAAATTTGTACAAACAAAACCAATACACCCAAAATTAGGATGAAAACATACCCAGTTCACCTTGCATGAAGGTGAATTTGAGGGGATTTTTGGAACACATTCAGACTGCCTAACATAAGGCTTTTGGTCTCCTATCCTGTAAGTGAGGGTAGCTTCCTTTTAATTTGGAGTTTTTTGCCACCACAAAAGAAGCTTTTATAAATATTTCAGTACATATGGGACTATTTCCTATTTCTTTGTTCTTCAAAAGATATAGGCCCAGAAGTGGTATAGCTGAGTCAAAGGGAATGGAAAAAATTGCTTATCAGAGCTTTGAAGAGATAAAAAGATCATGACCAAACACAAGACAGAGAGAATCATATAAGATAAAGTGGATAATTTTGATTATATTAAATTAGAAAAGTTATTAAAAAAAATAAATCCAGTAAATTAAGATCAAAAAGGAAACAATTAACTGAGGGAAATCTTTGCAGCAAGTTTCTGTGGCAAAGGTCTAATTTCCACAATATATTTTTTAAAATTCAAATTTAAAAGAATAAGAGTAATTTCCCAATTGATAGGGAATTCTTGATAGTCTTAAGATAGAAATAGATAATTCTCCAAAGAAGAAACCCAAAATATTCATAATTTTATGGAAAAAAGTGCTCCTAATCACTACTAATAAAAAAAATGCAAATTAAAGCAATTCTGAGGTTCCTCAATTAATGTCCATCTCTTTTCAGTTTTTTTATGATCATATAGAGGATAAAGACCAATGAGTTTGGAAATGTAGCTTAGGGCTAGGTGATGTAATATTTTAAATGATAATCAAAAGAATTTAAATTTTATCTCACAGATAATAAATGAGAAGTCGAGTCAGATATTTACATCTATACTTAAAGAAATTTACTTTGGCAGCTGTGTGGCTCGGAGTGCAATGAGGAAGACTAATTACAGGCTGTTGCAATAATCTAAATGAGAGGTGAGGTCTTAATCTAAGCAGCTGTGTGAGCAGGAATCAGGAATCAGGAATCTGATTCAAGAAATGTTGTGAAGTTAGAAATAGCAAGATTGGGCAACTGAGTGGATATGTAAGATGAAAGTAAATGAGGAGTTCCCAGAATATTGACAAGAATATGAATGTGAGACAGTGAAATGATATCTTTGACAGAAAATATAGGAGAGGGAAGGATTTAAGAGGAAAGCAAATGGGATAAGTTTTAGACATGGTGAATTTAAAATATCTCCAGAACTTCCAGTTTGAAATGTCCGACAATAGTGATCCAGGACTGAACTTTGAGGAAGAGACATGAACTGTCTGTCTTTATCTTTAAGTCATTTACATAGACATGACAGTTAAATCCATGGAAACACATGAAGTTTCCAAGATAGTATAATGAGAAGACAAGAGAGCCCAGGAAAGGACATTGGAGAATGCCCATGGTTTAGGATCATGAGTGGTCATGAGTCAGAAAAAGAGACTGAGAAGGAAGGAGCCATCAGACACATAGGAAGCTCATCAGGGAAAAATAATAATAGTAAAATCCAGAAGGGAAAGTACAGTATGCAGAAGTAGGTAGTCAACAGTATCATATGCAGCAGATAGGTTAAAAATGATTAGGATTGAAAAAAGACCATCCAATTTGGCAATTAAAAGATTGCTAGTAATTTTAAAGACAGTTGAGTAATAAAGTTAGAAATCAAATTGCAGAGCTAAACAGCTAGAAGGGCTGCAGCTTAGTGCCCTTTGGCAAAAAGAGAGCTCTCCTAGAATCAAGTAAGAGCTAGCTCTTCAAATTTGGACCAGAAAGCACCACCAAGAGGAAAATGTAAATTTATTGAGGGATTGGAGGGTGGAGCAAAAAATTCTCTAAAGCTTCCCTTTATAGAGAGCTTAGAATCTCAACTGTCTCTTCATTTCCCACCAGTGACTTGCCTTGGTTCGGACTTCACAACCATCATGCCTTTGTATTAGGTACTCTCTGGCACACATTTCTCTATATTAAACTCATTAAACTATGGGTTCCTTAAGGGCAGAAGCTGTCCTTTTTTTTTTTTTTTTCTTAGTACAGGTGCTTTAAGCACATAGTAGGTATTTAATAAATATTGACTCTATGGTATTTTTTCAGCAAAGTGTATATATCCATATAGAATGTTCAAGGAGAAGCATTGATAGAATCTCTGGAATGTTGTTCACCACTTTCCAAGGCAGACTCAAATTCCTGACTTGAGGGCACTAAGGTAACTTCTAATTTGAGAGGGGTTACTAGAATGGGAATTATCTCTCGGTTCCTCTAAATACTGGTGATCTAGGGGAATATTTGGTTCAGAACAAAGCAGATGTTCACTTATCAAGTCATTCTCCTTTAAAAGGGTAGGAGAAATGGTCTCTCTTAGTACATTTGACAATTTGACTTCTTTCCTTCCAAAAGCTAGCTACACAAAAGATCATCACAAAAAGTGAATGATAAGTAAACTTATTTTCCCAGGCATATTAATAAATAGAACTCATAAAAATTATACAGATTAGAATATAAATAGAAAATAGAGTGAATGAGCTTTCATGCTCATTTCATACATTCAGTGAGATATCTCAATTTAATCCAAGTAAAAAGGCCATAATCTCATCCAAGGGGAAAATGTACAAATTTTGGGGCAGACAAGTGATAATAACACGTTGAAGAGTCTTTGTGTCTATTTTGAAAGTCTCTGTTTTTCTCTCATACATCCTCTTAAAGACAGCTGAAGAAGAATCTCCAAAACACATAACTTATGCCTTCACACAGTAACACAGTATCATATAAACATCCTCTCTACCAGTTAAGAATGTTAAATGCTTGCCATATACTGTGCTAGAAACCCAACTTATATTCAAGTTGAATGTCTTTCTGCCTTTCTATTGGGTTTGTTTAGTCATATACAGGAAGGCTAATAATGACTATGAATTTATTTTATATTCTGCTACCCTGTTGAAGTTATATTTCAATTCATTTTTAGTTATTTCTCTCGGATTCTCTAAATGCTCTATTCTCATCTGCAAAAAAAAAAACAAAAACAAAACAAAAACAAAAAAAAAAACCCAAAATTTTGTTTCCTGTGCTTATTTCCTGAATTTCTTTTCTCACCTAAATGCCATAGCTAACATCCTCCCTAGAAAGGCTGCTAACATTTTTCTGGTTTTATTTAGATGTTTTATGAGGTGATTTGTATATTGTTCAGTCATTCAGTCATATCTATATGACTGCATGGACTTTTGTCCATTGGATTTTCTTGGCAAAGATACTAGAGTGGTCTACCATTTCCTTCTCCAGAATGTCCCCATACTGGAAACTGAAGAGGAAACTGAAGTAAACCTAGATTTTAAAAAATGTAACATCCAGAATCAAACAGCCAATCAGATCTTCCCAATTCTAAGTCTGATCCTCTATCTACTGCATTTTTTAAAAAGTAATAATTACTCATAATTTTCCTTTATCCTCTTCTTTTTTCTCCCCACTAGAATCTTCTATGAGAGAATACATGACAGTGAATAGAAAGCCAATCTTGGAAGCAGAAAGACCTTCATTTAAGACCTGTCTCTTATACTAACACTATATGACAATGGACAAGTCACAATCTCTTAGTGTATTGGGCAAGTTCCTAAAACTATAATTCAAATGAGTTGCCAATCTATTTTGAGGAAGAATTTATATAACTGGTGAAGTCACAAATTAGGATGACCCCCTTCAAAAATATTATCTTCCATGAATCAATCAATATTATTAAATGCCAACTCTGTGCCAGGCACTGTACTAAAAGCTGAGGAAACAAATACAAAAAAAGAAAATAGTCCCTGCTTTCAAGGGATTTAGAATCTAATGAAGGAAGACACATAAAAAGCAGCTGAAAAATAAAAGGAAATCAGGTGTTAGGAAAAGGGAGTAGAAGAAAAAGTACATAGAGGCATGGTGCAAAACTCAAAAAAGTTCCAAAGTCCTATAACCAGTTGAGAAATGAGGAAAAATTCTGAGCTGAGCTCCCTCCTTAAATGGAATTTTGGGAGTTCATGGCTCTACCTTTCAATTAGAGGGACAGAGGTGGTGATGAAATAGATTACCCAGATTGATCTTAAAAGATGATAAAGTTTTCTCAACAATAAGCATTTTATTAATTTTCTTTTCTTTATATCATTATCACTTCCCATTAACTAAACACTGTCCCACCTTTGAAACCCTCACTGTGTAACAAGTTAATGAAAAAAAAAAAGATATGAAAGATATACTATGCACTAGAAACTATGATCCACAGAAAATGAAAATATTAAAGTAAAACAGTCCTCATGAATGTATATTCTCTAGGAATATATTATTTGGTCATTGGTTATGTTTGAACTGTTTCTTTAAATTCTCTTGAATATATTTTCAGTGCATTATTTTCTGTAAATACATTTAGCATTTTTGTTTTTATATATTGGTTTGAATTATTTATTGCTAGTACATGGCCAGTTTTTGTAAAGGTGCCATGCGAAGTGGAGAAATAGGGATTTTCCTTATGACTTCCACTTGGTAATTAAATGAAATAGTCATTGATCTATCATGTATAATTTTTTTCTAAAATTGTATTAGATCTTAATATATTTCTTGATCATCTTCCTATTAGATTTATCTAGAACTGAAAAGAGCATGTTGAAGTTGCCAAAATTATTGTTTTGCTTTTAATTTCTTCCTGTAATTTTATTCATTTCTTCTTTAAGTATTTAGATATATGACATTCAGTAAATATATATTTAGTATTATATTTTTCATCTATGGAGCCCTTAAACATAATTTAATTTACCTGATTATCTCTTTTCTCCTTATTCAAATTTTCTTTTTTTATATTATAAACTTGACAAACAAAAACAACCTTGAACTTTTTCTTATACAATGAAGTACAGAAAAGATACAAACCTGTTTGAGGATCATATTTATGCATATGTATACATAATTATATATTACACACACACACACACCTTTCAAATTTTACATAGTAGTTACAATTTTGTCCTATATGTATCTTCTCCTAAACTTCTTTATATTCTCCTTTCTGTGTTTTTAAGGATGAATTAATATTCTTTTCATTCTTTTCTCTCTCCTTTTGTATCAATGTAATATCGTCCTTACTGCCTCCCTAAGTCCCCATTTCCAAAAAAGAAATAAAGCTCCTACTTTTTAATAAATCTATACCGGCAGTAACTGAAAATGTACATTTCATTTTATCCTTCTAATCTGCAATTTCTTTGCCAAGATGTTAAAGGCATATTTTAACCATCTTCTTTTAACCGTCTTCTGAAGTTATTATTAGCCTTTGCTTTGATTATAGCTTTTAATTCTTTCACAATTCTTTTCTTTTACAATGTTGTAGTCATATAAGTTGTTCTTCTGTTTCTTCTCTTCACTCTGTATCAACTCATATACATTTTTCCAATTTTTTCTGACTTTTTCCTTTCATCATTTTCCTTACTAAATAAATTCCACTACATTTATATACCATATTTCCCAATTGATGACAGATATCATTTTAGTTTTCAATTATTTGCTAAAATGAAAAGCATTACCATCACTATATTGTACATTTGATTTCTTTTTCTCTTTCTTTGATCTTTTTGGGATAAAATCCTATTTAAGTGTATCATTAATAAAGGATATGTACAAATTTAGTGACCTTTGGAGTACAGTTGGAAATTATTCTTCAGAATTGTTGGAACAGTTCACAGTACCACCCATCGGCCCTTAGAAAGCTTGTCTTTCAACAAGCTCTTCCAAGAGCTTTTATTTTGCTTTTTTTGTCGATGTCATATCAATCAGATTTGCTTAAATTTACACTTCTCTAACTATTAATGGTTTGAAACATTTTATATGATTGTTGATAACTTGTCTTTATAGTTTTGAGAACTGACTGATCATAGTCTTTGACCATTCATCTATGTTTTTCAATTAATGACTCATATAAGTTAGATGTAAGATTTTTATCAGATGACTTTGCTGAAAATATTTTTCAGTTAACTTTTTCTCTTCTGATTATTTTGTTTGAACAAAAACTTTTCAATTTTATGCCCCTCCCCAATTGTCTTTTCTATTTTCTGTGATCCTCTCTATATCATGTTTAGTCAACAATTATCCCTTTATCAATAGTTGTAAAGGGTATCTCTTAACTTGCTCTTCTAATTTGTTAATGATAATAAGTCCTATGTCCATTTGAAGTTTATGATTATAAACAGTCTAAGATGTTGATTTTAGCTTAATTTCTGCCAGATTCTTTTCAAGTTTTCCTAGTATTTTTGTTCAATAGTGAATATGTAACACCAGTAATTGGGATTTTTAGGCTTATCAAACATTATGTTGATTTACTTCTGGATCTTTTACCTAATCTGTTTCATTAATCAGCTTTGCTATTTTTAAATCAGTACCAAATAGTTTTGATGATTATTGCTTTGTAATATAGTTTGGAATCTAGGATTAATTTACTTTCTTCTTACTTAAAAAATTTTTTTTCCTTTGAGATTCTTTTACCTTGTGCTTTTCCAGATGAATTTGAAATTATTTTCTTCTGGTTCTATAAAGTGATCCTTTGTTGTTTGGCATGGAACTAAATCAAAAAATTACTTTAGGGAAATGTTGTCATTTGTATTATATTAGCATAGCCCAATCTAAGCAATTATATTTCCAATTATTTAGACTTGTCTTCTAAAAAAGTGTTTTGTAATTATATTGTAGATTAAAATGGCTACCATTTATATAGTGCTTTAAGGTACTTTACAAATTTTATCTTATTTTATCTTCACAACAACCCTGAAAGATAGTTACTATTATTATGTCCATTTTACAGATGGGGAAAATGGAATGGACAGACTTGCCCAGCTTCACATAACTGGCAATCTGAACTATTAAGTGCATCATTAGTAAATAATATGTATTAATTTAGTGACTTTTGGAGTACAATTAGAACTTATTCTTCAGAATAGGACTTTGGAACCTTCCCTATAAGTAATAGACTTGTCTTCCAACAACCCTTCCAAGACCTTTCATTTTGCTTTTTTGTCAATGTCATATCAATATGATGTGAAACATCAGAGTTGTTTAAATTTACATTTCTCTAGCTATTAATGGTTTGAAGCATTATTGACTCCACTTCCTATCTATACTCTCCACTGTGCCACCCAGCTGCCTTGGTAGGCAGATGTCTTAGATATTCTGTAGTTATTTTGAATAGAATTTCTCTATCTCTTCCTCCTGGTTTTTGTTGATAACATATGTTGTTCAGTCATGTCTGACTCTTTGTGACCCAATGGACCATAACATGACAGATCCTTCTATTTTCCACTATCTCTCAAAGTCTGTCCAAGTTCATATTCATTGTCTTGATGACACTATCTATCTATGGCATCCTCTCCCATTTCCTTCTCCTTTTGTCTTCAATCTTTCCCATTATCAGGATATTGTCAAATGAATCCCATCTTCTCATTATGTGACCAAGTATTAAAGCTTTGGCTTAAGGATTTGACATTCCATAAATAGCCTAAATTAATTTCTCTAAGTATTTACCGATTTGACCTCCTTGCTATCCAACTGAATCTCAAAAATCTTCAGCACAGCAATTCAAGAGTGTGCTCAGCTTTCCTCTCAAAGCCATGTTTTACTACTAGAAAAATTAAAATTTTGATGATAAAGACCTTTATTAGCAAGATCATATTTTTGCTTTTTAGTAGCTGAACAAATTTGCCACAAGTTTTCTTCTAAAGAGACAGCATTTTCTAATTTCATGGTTGTAATCACCATCTGTGATCTTTGAGCCCAAAAATATAAAATCTGATACTGCTTCCATTTCTTCTACCTCTATTTGCCAGAAAGTTATGGGACCAGTTGCCAAGATCATAAGTTTTTTCTAAGTTAAGCTTCAAGCTAGTTTTTATGTGCATACAATATCTTGGCAAAGATATAGAATGGTTTTCAATCTCCTTTTCCAGTAGATCACCTTTTGCCAGAAAGGTACTCTACTATGACCTATCCATTTTGGGAAACCCTCATAGCTCAGTTTCATTGACTACTCAAGTTCTTCCATCACAACAAAACAGTGATCCAAGGGATTAGTAATATATAAGAAGGCTGAAAATTAATGTGGATTTATTTTATATCTTGCTATGTTGCTGAAATTATTGTTTCAATTAATTTAGTTGAATCTCCAGAATTCTCCAACTTAACCATTATAAGTCTTCAAAAAGTGATCATTTCCCCTATCCTTTTTGCCTGTGTTATCAAATTATTTTCTTTGTCTATTTGCTATAGTAAGCATTTCT
The DNA here is from genome assembly GCF_048593235.1 of Sminthopsis crassicaudata. NCBI lineage: Eukaryota > Metazoa > Chordata > Mammalia > Dasyuromorphia > Dasyuridae > Sminthopsis > Sminthopsis crassicaudata. The sequence goes on along the minus strand of NC_133619.1, from coordinate 275,218,579 downwards.
AAAGTTGAGTCAATTGTTGGAATGACAATGAACATATTTGCTTTGCCTCTAGTCTTATTGGAGAAAATTGTTCTATTTCCCCATTACAAAGAATCTTAACTCTTTGGTTTATATAGATTTTTTTTAACCATACTAAGGAATAGTTTATTTATTGTCATGCTTTTTAATATTTTAATAGAAATAATTGCTATATTTTCAAAAGTCTTTTATGTATCTATTGACATAATTATGAAATTTAAAATATTTTATTATCAATGGAGTCTATTATTTTTATGAATTTCTTGCTCTGAATGTCTGATATAAAATTATGTCATCATATATCATCTTTTTAATATTATTATAGCTTTTGTTAATATTATATTAATAATTTTGCTTTAATATTGAGAAATTTGGTCCGTAAATTTTATGTTTGTGCTTTATTTCTAGCTGGCTTAAGTATCAGGATGATATTTGTATCATAGATGGAACTTGGTAGAGTATTTTTCCTCCAATTGATCAATGATGGACAGAATCAGCTACACCCAGAGAAGGAAAACTGGGAAATGAGTGTAAACTGTTTGCATTTTTTGTTTTTCTCCCCAGGTTATTTTTACCTTCTGAATCCAATTCTTCCTTTGCAACAACAACAACAACAACAACAACAAAATTCAGTTCTGCACATATATATTGTATCTAGGATATACTATAACATATTTAATATGTATGGGAATGCCTGCCTTCTAGGGGAGGGGGTGGAGGGAAGGAGGGGAAAATTCGGAACAGAAGGGAGTACAAGGGATAATGTTGTAAAAAATTACCTATGCATATGCAATGTCAAAATGTTATAATTATAAAATTAATAAAAAAAATTTTTAAAGAATATTTTCCTCTTTTTTCAAATATTTTGTGTAATATTAGAATTGTTCTTTGAAAGTTTGAAAGTTCTTTGAAAGTATAAATATATCTGATCCTGAGGATTTTTCATTTATAAGTTGTTAAATTAATTTTTCTGAAGTTAGATTATTTAAATTATCTATTTCTTGTTCTGTTAATATCAGTGTTTAAATTCTTTGTAGATATTCATCTGTTTCATTTAACTTATCACTTTTGCTTACACATAACTGGGCAAAATAGTTTCTCATTATTTCCTTTATTTCTTCATAATTTGTTATGAATTCTCTCTTCATTTTTTATATCAGCATTTTGAATGTTTTATATATTTGATTAATCCCCATGACTCCTAGTTTTATTTATCAATTCAATAATTATTTTTTTAATTTATTTCTCTCTTTGACTTTCAGAATTTAAATTTTTGCCTTTGGTTGTGATTTAAAGTTTTTTTCCTTAAGTTTTTTAATTGCAGGTCCAATTATATAATTAGTTTTTTCTTTATTGATAAAAATGTTTTCGAGATATAAATTTTCTTTCAAGATTTGGCTACATGTACCTGTGTCTGGTATAGCTTGGCTATAAGGATATTCCCTGTTATTACTATTAATTAGTTAGTAGAGACTTATCACATTTAAGTTTTCTAGATGAAAAAACTCTGAACTCCTTCTTATCTTTTTTGATAAGTTTTTTTTTGAATTATCCCAAAGGAAAGGAAGTCTACCAACTGACAGGCATTTGAGTTACTTCTGCAGAGTATACAGAGTCAGTGAGGGAACAAGGATCTAGAGGCCGAGGCAATTCTGTGCTGGGGAAAGAACAAGGGCTGGGGAGGATCAGCTGGACCGATATTCTAAAATAGTCTGTTCTTTTCAGGAATCCGTTCTTCCCCGCCAAAGAAGCTCCTCCCCTTTCCAGGGTAGCATCAGTTTGTCATGGTCATGGCTTCTGGGGAGCTGGGCAGTGAAATGCTTCGTTATAGGCGAAGGCTAACTTTTACCCTAGTACACCAACTGGGGATAGGTGGAGAGCCGCCTGAGTGAGGGCCCAGCACAGCAGGGTATAACCACTGAATTGGACACTGGTTGCAATCCCTAATTATTCTTCTTATGACAGAGGGTCTACAAATTAAAAATTAGCTTTTATTTCTAATATGGTAAATATCCATAAATAGAACCCATATACACAAACACTCTTTGGACAGACCCTCAATGATTTGTACTAGTATGAAAGTCCAAGAACCTTGTGCTAGAAGATCTCCTGTTACTAGTGGCTGTTGAAGTCTGGTTTGTAAGCCTCTCTTGTGGCAGATGGGTTAATTAGTTAATCAGACAAAATGGTATTCCTCAGGAACTACATTTTTAAAGGTCGGAATCCACCGGAACAGCAGAGGAGTCGGCCTTCCAAGACCTGACCCAGAGGCCTCAGTCTCCTAACCTGCACATGTTTGTGAGGAATATAACCATCAGAGGACCCAAGGCAATTGTGGTTTCGCATATACCATTTCCTTCTATCGTGAGAAGCCTCCTGTATTCCACCTGTCTTAGCAGAGTGATCTTGCTATCACCCAATCCATACTAGACAAGTCTGGACCCGGAGAGATTGAATGGCTTGGTGCCATCTGTTTAGTAGCAAGTAGTGTTTAGTAAGAGGAGAGCAACTACTTTTCTTTCTCTTTATATATTTTTATTTTGTTAAAATTTCCCAATCACATCCTTTAAAATTTGAATATTCATTTTTTAAAATTTTGGGCTCCAAATTTTCTCCCTTCCTCTTACCTGACAATTATGCATGTAAAAGCAACTGCTTTTTAAAAGTAGTGGCGTGAGTGGTTGCTTTGAGCTCACAGCTCCAGACACTAATAATGGCTTGTTTAAATCATCCCTCTGTGCCTGCCAGAGGCTTTGCCTGGCCTTAGTCTTTATGAACAGAGCTTCAGAAAGGGACCTTGCAAGGCAGCAGGCTGCTGGATAACCTGCTTTACCTCTTTCGGGGATATAGCCTGTTCTGTTCTTTGAATAAGATGGCAAATGGGAGTTATCAGACTATCCGTGTAGGGAATGCTGGTTTTCCAAAACCTAAAGAATCCGTTTAAATCTCTGGGCATCTTTGTTAGACGGGACAGAAGAAAGTTTCTCGAATCTTTTGGATTTTCTCCATGCACTGTAGTCCCCAGAACTTGACGGAGCAGGCTAGACCCCTTCCGGCTCATACAGGCCCCTCTCTGATGCGGGGATTCTGCCGCCATGGCTTCCTCGGGTCTGGTCCACATTACGTCAGCAATGTAGTACTGTGTGTCCTTAGTAATGGAGGGAGGCCTCTTACAGGTTTAACACTGAACTCCTTCCCGGTAAAATCAGACCGCCGCCTAGTCTCGGCCACTGGGACAGGAAAAAAACACTGGCAGGGTTGATGGCCCAGTCCCAATCACGCTACAACACTGACAAGATCAGATGCAGCTGTAGGAACCGCGTGGTAACTTAGCTCTCTGCGGTCCCTGCAGGTGCTGAGTCACTAGAGAAGAAACATTTGTCACTCTTTAGGAGTCCAAGATTATGTGGTACTGACTATGTGGGACGGTTCCATGCGGTCCTCTTCACAATGACATACCCGGCAACTGCAGAAAAGGCCGGCACAGACCCCGCACCCAGCACTCTTGCCCTCGGTGTCCCCCCTGAAGGGATCTAATGGGGCAGGGGCTTTGGAGGCTACCTCAGCTTTCTGGGGGTCCCTAAGGACCCCCGTGCTTAACTTCCTCGGGGCAGATTTATAATTGCCCCCACGAGGAGGCCATCAATTACTTTATCAGCCCCCTCTCAGGAGCCACTCCCAAAGCTGCTTCCCAGGGATGGAATCTCGCTCCTCCGCTCTGCGGACGTGGATGACTAGCTGTGAAAACGCCCGGAGTTGGGAGATGGGCTTGTCTAGGTGCCGGAGTGCGCGGGGAGGTGAAGGCGAGCTGGATAATGGGAGGGAATGAGAGGGGCAAGATTATAAAGGTTTGGAATACTTAACAGGATTTTATATTTGATTTGATCCTAGAGATTATAGGGAGCTACTGACGCGGGTAGGTTCGGGGCGGGCGGCTATTTGACACGGTCAGACCCGTGCCCTAGAAAGATCCTTTCGATTTCTGAGGCGGGGGCTACTGCAATCGTCCCAGCAAGAGGCTATGGAGGCCACCCCAGGGGGTGGCAAATATCAAAAGTGAAAAGGAGGACGGGGGCATCAAAGAGATCTTACAAAGGTGAAATGGACAATGGACGAAGGTGAAATGGAAAAAGTCAAACAACAGATTGGATCTGAGAGGGTGAAGTGTGAGGGGTCAAGGAGCATACACTAGGTTAAAGGTTAAGTAAATTAGGGATTGAATGCTCTCCAATACCAAGCACTAAACCAGCTCGGCTCGGCTCCCTCCCCTCCCCCGTCCCTTAGAGACTGCTTAAATCCTTCCGCATTTAGCTAAACCAGGGTAGCATTTGCTTGCTGAATTACATAATGCAATTGAGGGGGGATGGGAGGTAGCTTGTCTGCGACAAGAAGACAGAAGAGAAAGCCATTCGAGAAATAATCAATTCTTTGCACCCACCCCAGCTTCCCAGAGGCCGGCTCTACCACCTAAGGCCCCGTGACTGCAGATCAGCATAGGGGCGTGGCTTCCCCAGAAAAGTAGATGCTCTCTTCTCATTGGCTTATCTTCTTCGTCAGTCATTCGAGGTCCTTCCCCATTCCCAGACCCAACGGAAGCTGCGCCTCCACAGGGAGGCGGGTTCTTAGGGCTGATTGGTGGAGAGGGTGGCGGCGGAATCAGCTGGGGAGCTTTCGAGGAGGCGAAAATGCGGAGAAAGGCGTGGGAGGGGCCTCAGAACGTCATTCCCCTTTCCTCTTCTGCTCGGAGGCTGCGGCTGCGGTGACTGCTCTTGTGGTGGCTGCCGTCGTCGCCGGCTTGCGACCATGGCTGCGCTCGCCCTTCTGGCCTTGCTCCTTCCCGGTAAGGAGTCGCGGGTCGTGTGGGAGAACCTGAAGGTGCTCTTGGACAAGCAGTACCCCTGGGCGTCCGAGCTCACGCAGTTCCCGGAACGGAAAGGGAGAGGGGGCGGGAAAGAGCAGTAGATAGAGGAGGGGGCTATGCAGCGGTTGTACAGAAAAATCCTTAGGGAAGGAGGAGGGGTGGTTGTTGAGAGAAGGAACGTGGGAATGGGAGTCTTGTACATAAATAGAGGAACCTGTGCGAGGGGATGATGACTGGAAGAGCTGAGGGTGGGGGTGGGGCGAAGATTCCACTGGTCCTTGGACTGAGGGAAAAGAGGGAAGTGGCCCAGCGTTCTGGTGCCGCAGTGCTGTCATCGCTGGGAGGGGTATAAGGTGGGGTGGGGGAGGAACCTGACGAGTCTCGTGACCTCCGTGCGGCTTCCAACCACCTAGCCGCCCCCCATACGCACACCAGTCGCCCCTCCCGTCCCCAGCCTCGGTTCCAGATTCCCTCCCCCCCCGGTTCCCAGCCTCGGTTCCAGATTCCCTCCCCCACCCAGGTTCCCAGCCTCGGTTCCAGATTCCCTCCCCCCCCAGGTCCCCAGCCTCGGTTCCAGATTCCCTACCTCCCCCCCAGATCCCCTGCCTCGATTCCGTGAGTTCCCGGAGGGAAGGGGTGACGACGAACCTTTCTTCAGGGCTTGGGAGTGTGCGCAGCCACTTGAAAGAGATGGAGGAAGAAAAAAGGGAGGGGGAGGAGTGTCGGGGATGTTGCCTAGAATATTAATGTATAAATGATTGGAGAAAAGGAGATGCTCGATGCTGTTTAAAAAGGCAGCAATCTAAGAAGTGCACATCTGTAGCCCTCTCCCCTTGTCTCGACATTGTGGAAGAGCTATTCATTCAGCCTGCCTGTTAGGGCAGATATCCCTAGTTTATATCTCGCCAACCCATGTAGTCCTGTGAGGAGCCCATCCAGTCTGTCAGTCAGCCAGTGTCAAACCACTAAGCTTTGGGGAGACCGAGACTTTTAATGGGAACTGCCCTCAGGGAGAGCACCTGTAATAACGTATGTAGAAGATATATACGGATTTAACCGACCCCTCTTCTTACAGCTGAAGTGCAATCCGAGCTGTGGTGTCTTCTAATTTGATCTTCCTGCGAAATTCAGGAAATCTTTTTTTCCAGTGCAGTTTGTGTATAGGATGGTACTTAACTAAAGCTTCCTTCAGGAATGAAAAATTGCCTGCTTCAGGGGAACATCAGTGACTTTTTTCCCCCAACTATGCAATGCCTATTACCTTCCTATTCTGTGTTTGTAAGATAAACACCTGCAGTCTGACACTAATTTATAGAAGACTTTTTTCCTCCCCAGATTTGGATTTTTAATAAAATTACAGATTTTTTTGTTGCTTTTTTATTCAGAAAGATATTTATTTTGAAAATATAAATATCTAAATTTAGTGAAATGGAATTTGAAGCAATCAGAATTTTTTTTATTTTTTTATTTTTTATTAGGGACCTTCATTTTATAGATGAGGGAACCTGGAGAATTAGTCATTTGTCCAAAGTCATACAGATTAAATGGAAGAGAAGCTCTTTCTTGGGATCCAGGGTGATTTTTTTTTTCCCATTACAGTGTTCTCAGGCTAGTGGAATTTTATGTTCCCCTAAATCTGTGTAGTAGTAAGATTAGTACCATATTTTTGTAGGAGTAATTTGGCTTAGACTACTTTATTGCCTAAGATAAAATTATGTTTTATATACCTTTTGACCTTTTGTGAAAATGAATTGATATTTTCTTACTAGTTTAATCCAGTGCACCCAGCCCAAGAATCTGGATTAATCCACTTTTGTTTTGGTTGTACTTAGCTGAATCATACTATTTTTCCTGGTGACTGAACATGTTTTAATAAGAAATATCTTTTAAGGAGGTCAATTTCCCTGTTGGGAGGAGGGGAAGATAGATATTTTCTTCAAGTACTTTCTGAAAAGGTAGAGTTCAGAGATGTGGTTGAAAGAACTAGATTGTTTGGTTTGAAGAAAAGAGAAAGAAATATCAGAAAATTGTCATAATATATGGAAGAGGGATTAGATAAATTTGGTGTTGCTTTAAAGGCAGAATGAGTATCTGATAGATGAAAATTATCAATGTGGATTTCAGCTCATAGAAATTTAAGAAATTACTTTCTAGCAATTGTAGGTTTCAACAATGTCTGGTGGCATATTGAGCTTCCTATCACTTAGAAGTATCCAAAAGTAGAGATTACATATATATGTACTCAGTTATATAATAGAAGGGAATTCTTTCCTGGTTTAGATAGGAAATTAGATTTAGTAATTAATAAAAATCCTTTTCAACTATGAGATTCTATGTTTCTAAGAATTTTTAAGTTAAAATTGAAATTGAAAACTGAAGATCTTCTGTGTAACTCATAACCATTCTTCTGGAGAAGTTGTGGATGCAACACCAAGGATTTGAATCTGCAATCTATTTATGGAAATGTTCCCCCAGGAAAGATACTTATAGAAAAAAGAATTTAAAAAAAACCTAAATAATCAAGATGGATATTTATCTAATAAATAAAAATTTCTGTTCATGACATCATTTAATTCTCTCTATTTCTTGTGGTATTCCAAGAGTGGTGAAAGGTAGGGAAGAGAATTTCTTTTTGACATGTTGCCCTTCCCAGGTAATGGGTGATAAAAATGACATTGAAAAGAAAGGCAGTAAAATTGAGGTGGTGGTAATAAAGAAAAAGTGCTTATCATGTATAGAGCACTTGGCCATTTTCCTTTTTTTTTTTTTTTCCCCTCATTGGTAAAGATCCAGGATAAGTGCCATACTTTGGCTATAATATTGTCTAAAGATGTTGTGAGTTGAAATCTGGTTATAATATATTTAGGAAGAAAAGAGTATAAAAAATATGGAGTTGTCGAAAGAGATACCTTAAATGGATGCCTTGGAAACTCTCCATCTAAACTTCACTTAAAAAAAAAATCAATAGGAAATGGAATCAAGAGCAAAAAACGGGATGAATAAAAAAGCATTCTATAATATTTTAAGAATAATGGTAAAACTCAGATTGTCGTTGCTAGGCAAGTGTTAGCTGCTGTTGATATTTGATGGAGTGAATAGACTCTATAGCAATACAAAGACAAAAACGAAACCAACATGTATATCTTTTGGATGGGATAATGTTAAGTGCATAAGGAATAAAATAGAAGGGAATTTGGAGAATCAGTAGAGGTCTCTTGTAAGAGGTGGTATTTGACCTGAGCTTTGAAGATTTCTAAGAGATAGGGAGAAAATGCATTCCAGACATAAGGAATAAGTCTATACAAAAGTGTGGGGTTAGTGGGTAGTTTTCTTTGTTCTTTCTACAGAATTCTTATCATTATGGGGAACCATTCTCTCCAAAAGTTAATCTCTTAATTGCCAAATCCATTCAGTTTTTTGACTTTTATTTAATCCTTTGACACTGTTGATAATTCTCTGCTTCTTGAAACTTTCTTCTCTCTAAATTTAAAAGACACCATTCTCTCCTGATAACTATCTGGCCACTCCTCTACCTCTTTTTTCTTGTTCCTCCTCCAGTTCACCTAATCATAAATGTGCCTTAAAGTTCTGCCTTGGGTCCTCTTTACTGCTTCACTTGCTGATTTCATTAGCTCCTATGTCTTTATCACTTCTTTGTTGATAATCAGATTTATGTCTCCTATTCCAACCTTTTTTTTTTAATTAACATTTTTATTTAAAGTTTTGAATTCTAAATTCTGTCTCTCCTCCTCCTCTCCCCCTTCCCTGAAACAGTAAACTTTCCCATATTACTCATTTCTTTCTCTGGAGGCGAATAGTGTGTGCCTCATTATTTATTAGTCCTTTGGGATTGTCTTGAATTATTGTATTGCTGAGAATAGCCATGTCATTGAAAGTTCTTCATCAAACAATTTACTGGGTACAACTTTCTCCTGGTTCTGTTCACTTCATTATACCTCAGTTCATGTAGGTCTTTACAAGTTTCTCTGAAATCATCCTACTCATCATTTCACAAATCTCATGCTCATATAACAGTAATATTTCATTATAATTATGTACCTCAACTTGTTTAACCATTTCCTTTGATTTCCACTTCTTAATCACCACAGAAAGGGCTGATATAAATATTTTTGTATGAAAAAGTCCTTTTCCTTTTTGTAATACCTTTTGAATATCTACCTAGTTAGTGGTATTGCTGACCCAAAGAGAATATACAGTTTTATAACCCTTTGGGCATTGTTTTAAATTGCTCTCTAGAATACTTGTATCAATTCGCAACTCTACCAACAGTGCATAATGTCACAGTTTTCCCACATCTCCAGCATCCAATATTTTTCTTTTTTATTATATTAGCCACTAATAATTGAGTGGTAGTTCCAAGTTTTAATTTGCATTTCTCTGATCAATAGTAACTTAGAGCAATTTTTCATGAGATTGTAGATAGTGTTGATTTCTTTGTCTGAAAAACTGCCTATTCATATCCTTTTGAGATTTATCAATTGGGGAATGACTTGTATTTTTATGAATTTTACTCTGTGAAATTTGGAGCTGTGCCCAAAGGACTATCAAACTATGCATGCACTTTGACCCAAAGTCTGTATCCCAAGTAAATTATGAAGGAGGAAAAAGATCCACATATGCAAAAATATTTGTAGCATCTTTTTTTTTTTTTTTGTGGTAGCAAAGAATTGGAAAAGGAGTGGCTGCCCATTACTTGGGGAATGGCTGAACAAGTTGTAGTATATGAATATAATGGAATATTATTTTCTATAAAAAATAATGAACAAGCTGATTTTCAAAAGGCCTGTAAAGATTTACAGAAACTCTTGCTGAGTGGAAACAATCAGAATCTGGACATAAATCTATTGTACACAATAGCATCAAGAATGGGCGTGGGGGCAGCTAGATGGTATAATGGATAGAGCATCAGCCCTGAAATCAGGAAGACTAAATGTGGTCTCAGACACTTAACACTTCCTAGCTGTGTGACCTTGGGCAAGTCACTTAACCCCAATTGCCTCAGCAGAAAGAAAAAAAAAAAAAGAAAGAATGTTCAATGATCAACTATGAAAGACTTGGTTCTTTTTCAGTGATCCAAAGCAATCCCAACAGACAGAAAATGCCATCTGCATCCTGAGAAAGAACTAAGGAGACTAAATGTAAATCAGCCCATGCTATCTATGTTCACTTCTTTTTTTTCTTTTTCTTTTTTTTTTTTTTTTTTTGTCTCTCCCATGGTTTTTCCTTTTTGCTCTGATTTTTCTCTCCCAACATGATTAATAAATCCATGTATATTTTTAATAAATAAAAAATAACTTTGACTCGGTTTCCCATATATTTGTTGCCAAATTTCCCCCCATTTTTCTGTTTTCCTAATAATTTTGGTGCACTGGTTTTGTTTGTATGAAAACTTTTTAATTTTATATAATCAAAATTTATATAACCAAATATTTTACATCTAGTTATGCTCTTGTTTGATTCTAAATAAGTTCTCTTGTCCATAAATCTGACAGATTAATTATTCCATGTTCTCTTATTTGTTTATGGTATTACTCTTTATATGTAAATCATGTACCATTTTGACCTTATCTTGATATATGGTATGAAATGTTGGTCTGTTTCTAGTTTCTGTCATATTGTTTTTCGGTTTTCCCAGCAGTTTTTGTCAAATAATGCTGCTGCAACCTTTTTACTGACCTCCATCCAGATTTTACCCCTAACTGACTTTTAGACATCTTGAATTGTACATTCATTAGCCATCTTAAATTCAGTACATTCAAATTGAACTCATTACATTTCCCCATAAACCTTCCCCCTGCCTCTGCCTTCCAATATAGAGTTCAATACCATCTTCCCAGTCCCTCAGACTTAACCTAGGTGTCATTCTCAATTGTTGCCAAGAACTGTTGAACTCAACTTTGCCACAACACTTAATATGCTCCTTTTTCTAACTGATTTTACTAACATTCTGGTGCTGGCCCTCACTACTTCACACCTGGACTATTGCAGTAGCCTCATTTACTGTCCTACTTTTCCCATTCAGTCCATCCCCCATTCAGCCAAAGCAATTTTCCTAAGGAACTGTTCAACCATGGTTTCCCAGCCCATACTTCTCCTATACTCCAATGCTTACAGTGTGACCAAGACACTTATACTTTTCCAGTCTTATAACTTACTCCCTCTTCCCTAATGTACTAATGCTGGCCTCCTTGCTCTTCCTAGAATGAGACACTATCCTCAGCTTCAAATATTTCCTCTGGCCATCCTTCATTCCTGCAATACTTTTTACTCTCATCTTTGTCTCTTGGCTTCAAGACTTGGCTAAAATTCTATCTTCTATAGAAAATTCTTCCCAACATCTTTAATAAAATTTCTTTCACTTCTCTTTTAATTATTTCCTTTTTATTCTGCATATATCTTGTTTTCTCCCTCATTTGATTGAGTTCCTTGAGGTCAGGGACTGTCTTGCCTCACTTTATATCCCCAGCACTCAACACACAGTGCTTGGCACTTAGTAATGCTTCATAAATATTTATTAATAGGCTCTTTATTGACTGACAAAGTCTTGAAAATACACTCCCAGTTAATGGAGCTTAACTGTCATTGGATTACCTAAAATTTTAGCAAAGGCATGGGGAGGGGAGGGGAGAAAGAGGATTTTTAAAATTTTTTCCAGTTACATGGAAAGGCAATTTTCGGCATTTATTTTTTGAAAGATTTTTAAGTACCAAATTTTTCTCTCTTCCTCTCCTCTGTTCCCTACAGGGCAATTAATATGATATAGGTTATACTAGAGCATTTTATTGGAACACTTTACAGATGCTATCTGATGTTATTCTTTTGTTCCCAAGCTGTCTTTTTCTTTGAAGCTTTTCTTGTAAGGTATTATTTTAGATTCAGGTTTTGAATTTTCCTGTTATGATAGACTTAACATTAGGACTGGACTCTGTTTACTTCTGGAGGGAAAATCGGGGCTAGTCTTATTGTTGCTTTCTTGGAGGTATTGAGTGTTATGTAATTCTAGTATTTCAGGAACAGTTCAGCCTAGGGATGAACAATTTTACAAGGCTTCCACAATGGTTAAACCAGGGCAAAATCTGACTGCTTCCTCTCTGTTATGAGTTGGACAAATTTTTCACACCTAGATTTGGGTCTGATCTAGACTGTTAAGTGCCTATGGATTCAGCCATTGTGAGGCAGTTGGAAGCTAGTGGCAACTGCTTCCTGCTATACTGCCATCTTGGCTCCACTTCCAATTTTTTATCATTTCATATTATTTTTTTTTATGGAAAGATGAAGAGATGTGAGTTAGTACTGTGGGTAGGTGGATTTAGATGTGGTTGGAAATTTTGGCTTCAAAGAAGAAAATATTTGTTTTTTTATTAATTAGATGTCCTTAGTATATAGTGCTAATCAACATTTTTATCAGTGACTTGGAAGGTGAAGGCATAGATAGCCTACTTAACCATATTTGCAGATTACTTATAGGTGAGAGATTGCTTACACTAGATAGCTGTACTATCCTAATCAGAACAAATTGGCCAAATTGAATAAGATAAAATTTAATAAGAATAAATAAAATCTAACACTTGTTTAAAAAAAAAAACCTGCCAACTTTTCAAATACAAAATGGCTGCGATATGATTAGATATTATTTGGGGGTGGGGAAAACATCTTGTGGTTTAAATGGATTGCAAGCTTAGTTTGACTCAGTAGTGTGCTTTGATAGCTAAGAAAGCTAATGAGCTTAAGCACCATAAAAAGGATTATTGGCCAGGCCTATGGAAATTATAGTTCAGTTTTGGGTACCAAATTTTGAGGAATGGTTTTAAAATGGAGTACATTCAGAAGAGGGCAGCCAAGATTTTCTAGGGCATTATGTCCATGTCACATGGAAATTAGTAGAAGGAATGGGAGATGTTTAGTCTGGAGAAGTGAAGATTGAGGAGGACATGCCAATTGCTTTTGAAGATTTAAAGATCTGTAACCTTTCAAAGGAATTGGACTTGTTTTGCTTAGTCCTAGAAAGCAAACTAGGAGCAGAGTACAGATAAATATATTTGTCTCCACAAAGAGACACATATAGGCTTGATGTCAGGAAAATTTTCCTAACAATTAGGACAATCCAAAATGAAATGAATTGATCTTGAAAGGTAGTAGATTCTCTCTCATTAAAGATATTAAGGCAAAAACTGATGCAGCTTTTGGGGAATCTTATAGCTATGAGTTGGAATGAGTATGGTCTCTGAGGTAGGGTAAGGTATGCTTTTAATAGCTTAGCAAATATTTAGAACCAATTAAATATCTTTACACATAGAGTAGTCATAATTTTTAAAAATACAAAATAGATTATATTTCTGTCTATCACGTAATATATCTACATTGAAAAAACTCTTAAAATATGCGTTTGTTAGGTTCTTACTACGAGCTAATGAGATATTAGGTTCTTACTAAGTGCTTAGTCGGTACTTAACAATTCTCTAGTTCCGCCCTTTACTGGGAGTTTTACTTCTGTGAACTCCTGGGGAGGAGCTTACATGCTTAGGAGGAGCAAGTTCATTGGTTAAAGTAATTTTTCCCAGAAGCCCTTGCATTATCCCACGCCCATTCTCTGGGAGGATAAAAGAGGACGGCACTGGAGAGATGGAGAGTCTTGTCTGGGCCAGACCTGAGATGGCTCTCTGGAGGAAGAAGAGTCTCTACACGAGGTCAGAGTTGGCGGCATTTGAAACAGCAGATCTCCTCCCAGAGAGCGATCGGCAGTTTCTGGAGACAACAGCACATTACAGGCATGAGTTTTTTTCAAATGAAAATTAGTTCTTGTTTTGAAGTCATCATTGGAAAAACTAGTATTAAGTTTTCAAAAAGATAAAAATAACTTCATTTAGTATAACAACTAACTGGTACAGCTTGGCAGCTGCTAGTAATATACAATATATTTATACCCTGAATTTTCCAGTCTTTCAATTTTGCAGTTGGAGATTTAGGAAGAAAAAATTTTATATTTAAATATGTAATAACATTTCAGTGTTGAGCTTCAAATTCTAAATACAAGTTTACTAAGAGTTAATTCAGGGATAATCTTCTTTGGAGGAAATGAAGTAAAGTTTAGAGATTAACTCTATAGAACAAAGTGGTGATTGAAGTTCTTCTGATATGTAATTACCAGTAGTAATAGTTAGCATTTGCATAATGCCTACTGTGTGCCAGACACTGTGCTAAGCATTTTGCAAATATTATCTTATTTGACACTCAAAACAACCCTGGGAAGTAGATACTATTAATGCCTTTTTATAGTTGAGGAAACTGAGGCTAACAGGAGTTAAGTTATTTGGCCAAGATCACACAGCTAGTGCATATCTGAGGCTGGATTTTGAATTCAAGCCTTCCTGACTACAGGCCTAGTACTCTATTTACTGTATCACCTAGCTGCCTCAGCACCTTTTGTGATTTACTAATTAATATACACTAGACAACATGTTTTGCAGAGTAAAATCCATTTTGTTACAATATGACCTGAAGGAATGTGCTAGATCTAGGCAGTCAGTCCTCGAGTGAAATCTTAGAAAAGTAGGTGAACAAAACATTGTTAGATAAATGGATATTTAAGTGGAAATGTGGTTTGGCTAAGATGTAATTTCTCCATTAATATATAGATTGTAATCTTGTAGCTATCTTTCAGTTAATGTACTGGGCAGATCAGCTATGTAAAATTATTAGCAGTTTTCAAGTACTAAAAAAATTTTCAATATCATTGTAGCATTCAAGCTTTATTTTTTGTATCCCTTATTCTGGAAACTAGCTTTCTATATTTTCTGATTTTTATATATGTATATGTCCTTATAAAGTCATTTATACCATTCCTTAGTAATGTTCCTTAGGACCAAGTAATAGTAGGCAACATATAAGGCCTTATTTGGACTTCTTATCCTTTCGTTGATTTTTTTTTTTTTTTTTTATATAACCTGAAATTCTGATTCTTTTGGGGATCAGGGTATTCCATATATAGATAGCATCATTGGGAACTATTTAGGGGGAAAAAGTGGGCTTTTGAAGTAAGGAGTAGCTGGGCATCTTTGAAAGTAGCTTTAAGCTTTAAAAATAAAGCATTTAACAGTGCTATATATAACTGTTGGCTATAATTATTATTATCATCATTATTGTCATTATCTAAGCTTTTTGCCTCTTTTTCATCCTTGAACCCAGTTCACTATCCATTTGGGGTCGTGCAAAGACGTGCTTATGAGTGCTTTCAGTGGGATCTTAATCTCCCTGTAGTTGATATGAGTGTTTTACATTTTTTCTGCTTATTGATAAAAAGTTGTACTTGCATGGTTACATCTACAATGGATTTCTGTAGGAACTAATACTATAAACAAAAACCAGGTAGAACTGATTAAGCCTTGAAGAAATCTGCAGATAAATTTTAAATAAAAATGAAAAATATTCCTAATTACTCTTATACTCTTAAAATACTCTTATTAGTATTGATTTTATACTGTTATCTCATGTCTTATTTTTAACTATGGCAAAAACATTGTGTGTTTTGTGTTGTGTTGTGATATATTGTGTGTGTGTACACGATGTAGTTCTACTTTAACCTGAGGAAAACATCTTACTCCACAAATAACTTCTTTTGAATGGAATCTTGTTTTTAGAAAATATACTCCTAGATGACTTTGAACCACTACATAGAATTCCCCATCCCTCTAATTTTGTCCACCTGCATTTTGAATTTCCTTCACAGGCTAATTGTACACTATTTCAAAGTCTGATTCTTTTTGTACAGCAAAACAACTGTTTGGACATGTATACACATATTATATTTAATTTATACTTTAACATATTTAACATGTATTGGTCAACCTGCCATATGGGGTGGGGGGGGAGGAGGGGAAAAATTAAAACAAAAAGTTTGGTAATTGTCAATGTTGTAAAATTACCCATGCATATATCTGGTAAATAAAAACTATTAAAATTTAAAAAAGAAAAGAAAGAAAGAAAGAAAATATACTCCTAGACACATCTGTCTTTCTGTCCTTACTCTTATATGTGTCTGTTTCTTTTGTAACTCTTTGTAACAAATAACTTTAAAACACATATATAGAATGTGCTGCTTTGGAGGACTTGGGAAAAGGGAGCAGAGGATAAATCAAGATAACCTAGATTCTTCCCTTTTAAAGCATATAATTAGGGAATCTAGGAAAAGAAGAAAAGTTGTGGCAATAAAGAGTACAGTTATAGAGTTATAAATAAGCTAGATCTCATGGTTGACTAGGCTCCATGGAAAAGGAAGTATGTAGAAGTCCACTTGTGGTTTCTTATTCTGAATAGTCTTTGTGATAAGCATTGTGAGTAAGTACAGTTTGAGAATGTAGATAATGTGAGCATAATGAACACTTTTCTGGATCCTTTCCAATACTAGGGTCTATAATCCCATTGGTGTGTGGGTGCTTCCTCCAGTGATGCAGATTATCGCTAATCCACATTTGCCCATCTATAACTATCACAAGTTGTCCACATCAATCTACCTTTGGTAGTAGAGGTAGGAAATTTGCTACTATTTAAACTATAATTAAATTAACCTTTTCTGTTTCTTTTTTTAGGTGTACTGGGGAATGAGTTTAGTGTGTTAAGATCACCAGAATCTGTTGTTTTCCGAGATGGAAAATGGCCAATACCCGGAGATAGGATCCCAGATGTGGCTGCATTATCCATGGGCTTTTCTGTGGAAGAAGTATGTGTATCTTCAATAGTATTTGAAACTATTGTAAATCACTTTTGTTGGTTTTTTACTAAAGTCATTCAGTCCATTGGCAGATGGTTATATGGCTTCAGTTCAGATACTTAGAAATATTACTTTGTCAGTTTGAAGGAGATTTTAGAAAACTTAGTTTGGCTTTGTTGCCACATAATATTATTTTAGTTCTGAATTTATATGGAGTAATTGGTAAATTTTAGAAGTTAAAGTTAATTTTCAAAATTGCTAATAGTTACGGATGTTTTAATTTTGTCTATGTATATGCAATACTTTGCTGTGTAATATGCTTAATTGTTGCAATTGAATGTACTTTTAACTGGTTTTGTTTTTATAATAGATTTTTTTAAAGCTGTATCTGACTCACCATCAGTAGACCTTATAATTTGATTTGGTTTTCCAATTCTGGTAATAGGCATATTAATGATCTATTTAGTATCATTATAATGATTATGTTAAATATAAAATATATTGATTATACTAAATATTATAATCATATTAATAATCTTTTTTTTCAGTCCCTAAAACACTGACTCCATCTTAACATCTTTTCTAGTTTCCTAAGTTTGGAGTGAAATCAATCTTTCAGATGGTTGTTAAAAATTTGCAATTCTTTTAAAAACTGTTCTTATTTTTTAAGATTTAATGAAATTTGCATTAAGGAATGACATTTTGTCATTTATATTTGATTAACAGAGAGAAAAAATACTTACTATTGATGTGGGATTTATCCCTGAGTTAGCATCCAAGTGCAATCTGACCTGGCTGTATTTGGATATCTCAAGCTATGAGTCCCATAGACATCTCCTTCAAATTCAAAACAGAACTTGAAAGTTCTCCCCAGACTTTTCTCTCTTTTGAACTTCCTTATTACTATCTAGAGTGATACCTTTTTACCCATCATCCAGTTTCTCAGACTTGGTCTCATCTTCAACTCCTTACTTGCACTTACCCCACATCTCCACTTTGTTACTAAGCCTTGTCATTTCTACTTTAACAGCATCTTTCAAATACGATCCCTTTTCTCCACTTATATAGCACCCTGCTGGTGCAGGCTGTCATTATCTCCCACTAGACAATTACAGTAACATTCTGTTTAGTCAAATGTCTTCTCATTATAGTTTATCTTCAACTTCTAGAACATAGGCATGACTGCCACTCCTTTACTCAGTAAACTACTGTGGTTCCCAATTACCTTGAGGAGGAAATATTTAATTCACATTTGGATTTTAAAGTTCTTCATAGCCTAGGCCTTCCTGCCTTTCCAATCATATGTCTTACATCCTGCTGACTTATTTTATTTTTAGTTCTTCTCTTCCTTGTACATTATACTTCAATCTTCAGACTCTATTCCTTTTTTATTAGTCGTCCCCCATGGTTGCAATATTCCCCTTCCCTCATCTCTACCTTCTGATTTCCTGGAGTTGGCTCAAACCCCACTCTCTTTAAAAGGCCATTCACAATCCCTTTAATCATTAGTGTCTTTCTGAGATTACCTCCTGTTTATATTTTGATTATATTTTTGAATATTATCTCTCCCAACCTCATTAAGGACAAGTACTGTGTTTTTGTCTTTCATTGTATCTTCAGTGCTTAGCACAGTTGCATGAAGTAAATAATAAGTTAAATGCTTGTTAACATTTTTCCTTTTAAAAAATATATAAATTGATTTCAACCAACTATTTTCTCTATCAAGAATAGTGGAAATATCACACATCACATTTCCCGAAGTAATAACAAAGGAAGAAATGGCACTAAAAAGAATAAAAGATGGCAAAAGCAGCCAGATAAAATTAAGTTTACACAAATTGAGAACATCTATGATGAGGGCACTAAGTGAGCAAGCAGATTTTTACAAGCATGATTCAACAGTGAACCAGATCATTATTTCAGAATTATCTGAAAGAGAATATAAAATCTCATTGTATTTTCTGTTGTTTACAAAGAAACATTTGATTCATTAGAACAGTATGCTGCCTTAGCTATTTGTAAAGATCTCTTGTTTGTACCATATTCATTTAAGATTCCTTTGGAATAACAGAAATAACCCCATATAGTGACCCTCTAATAATAAACATCAGGTGAAACATAATAGAGAAATATGTATGCTTGTCAAAGTTAAATAACACTATTAAGAGGAAATTCAGCACAGAATCCAGGTTATTATCCACAAACAGGAAGTTCTGGAGGACCTAACCAACCACAAGAAATCTCTCTTTAACCTGGTTTCTGTAAGCCTCCTATACATTGTTGAACTTTGTGGAAGACAGTAATTACTCAAAGGAGTGATACAAGTCTTTTTCTTTCTCTAAAAACCAATCTGCTCATCATTTCTCAAAATTTCATTACATCTGACTTTTTAGTATTAACATTTATTTTATTAGTGTTGCTTTATGGTAGCAAAATATGGAATATCACTGCTTCTAGAGAATAAAAGATGAATATCACACAAAGGGCAATGGGAAAGTACATGGAAGATATGAACAGACTACAAAATATAATTATGGGTATGACACTTGTGTTCCCTTCCTATGTATTGGTATTTATGCCACAAAGCTGTGAATTACCAACTACCTGTGTTCATAGGCTTAAAAATGTGCCTTCCTACTCTCAGAAATCCCTCTTTTTTCCATCTCTGTTGCTAACCATATTTGACAAATTTAACATCTTTAATTCCACAACAACTATTATTTGGCACCAATTTGAGGAAAGTGGCAGCATATATTTAAGGCCAAATTTATGATTTTAAGTTTTCTAATTTGAGTAAAAGCATCACTAAAAAATATTATTGAAGTTTCTAAGCTATATTAGCTATCTTTACTTTTGGAATTTTTGTTGTTGTTTGTTTGTTTGTTTTAAAGAGGGCTCTTGGTCCAAAAAGGATTTAATGGTTTTATTTATTACTTTTTAATACTTTGAGGGGTGATTTTATTAGTGGAAGTTTTCCTGCCAATGATTTAGAAATTCTATCTGATGTTTTGGGAGACTTTTCTTTTGCTCTCTAAATAAGTGTAAGTTTGTGCCTACCATGTTTTTCTATTGAAGAGAACAATAACCAAAAAATTAGTTTGAGGAAGAAGAGAATATTTTCATTTAAGAAAATAAGGTTATGATTTAGAAATTGAAAACCACTTAATATCTCTCTATTGTCTGCATATTTTTCTTTACCTTGTAGATCAGATTGCCTCCTCTTCCACCTTCCTTCCCTATTGTGATATGGAAGCTACCTGCCAGTGACTGCTGGAGGTCTAGCTTAGGCCAGTAGCTTGTGATTCTTGTGCTCCACGTTGGGCACCAGAAGTACACTACACACGCCCCCTCCAAATTTTAGTTTGTAGAGAAGATGATCAAGAAATATGATAATAACACTCACATAGCATCTATTATTAAATAAGGGCTTTGTGTGATTGGAATACACACTGTACTAAATGAAATTTGTGGATTTTATGAAAATTTCATTTCCATTGCTAACCTGGTTACTCCTGGGGTTTTTTGTTTGTTTGTTTTTCTTTTTAAGATATTTTGCCTAAATTAAAAATTAAGCCTTAATTTATGCTTTTAAATATTTAGGACCTTTCCTGGCCTGGACTTGCTGTGGGCAACTTATTCCATCGTCCTCGAGCTACTGTTTTGGTGACAGTGAAGGGAGTGGACAGTTTAGGTTTACTCAAGAATGGTGTTGTTTCATACCCTCTTGAAAATGTGAGTATTTCAGAAGATTGATTTTTAAGACATTATTTTGTGAATGTCACTAGGTACTTTAGTTTTGTAGCATATAGCTATTTCCTTATGTTTGTTTTAATAAGTTGATTAATATGAGGAAGTCATCTCTTTTTTTTTCCCCACAAAGAAAAAATTAAGGCAGCTAGGTGGCACAGTGAATAGAGCACCAGCCTTGAAGTCAGGAGAACCTGAATTCAAATCTGGCCTCAGACATTTAATGTACTAGCTGTGTCACTCTAGGCAAGTCACCTAACCCCCTTACCAAAAAGAAAAAACTAAATTGTCAATAAACCTGATGCGCTCTAGATCTCTTGGATCTTATTATGTCATTCTGAATAGAATAGCCTGTCATTATATGGACAGGAAGAATTCTCCCCTCATTTCTAAGGAATAGGCCCTAAGAAGATCAGGGAGAAGAGTTGGTAAAGTATTCACTTTGTTATTTGGGGGACATTGTCCTCTAGTCATTTTGGTTAGAATATGGCCTCCATACATTATTATATATGTTATTTAGTTATTTTTTCAGTTTCAGGAAAATAAAGTTCCAGAAGCTGCTAAAGAGTATGATAGAGTAAACTCCCAAACTTAAAGAAGAATATAAACCTGAATGTTTAGGTATTATGTAGGCTGAAGGAAATTGATTATAGCTGAATGCTTTTGAAAGAGATTTACACTCATCTTCCCCTTATAAAATCATCCAACTATATTGTACCTTGGTTTAGAGAAAAAACTTCATTTGGTTGAGACTAAGCCTATAAACATAGAATTGCATGGTAGATAGAATGAGACTTAATCAGTGAGGTTCAATTTCTTTGATATTTATTGTGTGCCATGGAGGAGTCAACTTACTACTTTGAGTCTCAGACAACTCTATAAAAGTTTAATTTATACATTGCTAAAAAGTATTTATTTACATGTTTATATGAAAATAGAGGATCTGAATTCAGATCTCTGATCTTTGACTTGAAACAAACCATTTAACTTTTCTCTAGATCTTAGTTTCATCATCTGTAAAATGAGGAAGTTGACTAGCTGACTAAACAACTCCTTCTAGCTCAAGACCTGCTTTTTCAATTTTTGGTTGTAATCTTCATTAAGGGAGAGAGAAGCCTACACTAGACTCACAAAATTTACTGGCCCTTGATTAGGAAATGACTCATGACTGACCATTTGTGACCAGTATCATATTTTGCCACTAGATTATATGTTTTTGAACTTTTTTGATCTTTTTGGTCTACTGGATTGGGAGGAATAGTAATTTACTCACTAGTCCTTTGGTGGTTGCTTGTTAATCGGGATGATAAAACATCTGAATTTGGAGTCATGGTAACCTATATTTATATTTCACCTCAGATACTTACTTGCTGTGTTCTTCTGTGAATATCACATATCTTCTCAGGACCATGTAAAAGGAGAGGATCGGAGGTCCTCTCTAGTGCTAAATCTATTTATTATTATTATTATTATTACATTATTATCTATTAATGACTTAATAGAATTTCCTAAGGAAATAGTGGCTTAGGACTCTTGAATTTCTATAAATAATAAACTTTCTTACATAGGTAGAAGTTTTATAAAAACAATCTTCATCATAATAGCCTTTTAAGATTATTATCTTAAGTTTTTTTTCTTTCTTTTGGTAAAAATTTTAAAATAAAGTGTTATTCTTATATCCTAGGCAGTTCCTTTCAGTCTTGACAGTGTGGCAAATTCTATCCACACATTTTTTTCTGAGGAAACACCTGTAGTTTTGCAGTTGGCTCCTAGTGAGGAAGTAAGTAATACAGTTTTTTAAATTGTCTAAAAATAAAAATTGTCTTCTATTTTCAAATGTGTTTTTTATCTTCAGTTTTTCAAAAATTATTTTAATTATAAACTTGATAGTCCTCAGTAAAGACCCATATATGAAGTTCGTATAGGAAAAAAATCAAATTTGTCATCTGTTTGAGAAAAATACATACTTCATCATTAAGAAATCTTAAGATTTTTCTAACTTAATCATAAACTAAAAACAGCTGCTGTTACTCGTACTAGGTATGTATTGAAATGACTGCAGTGTGTAGACAAATTTTAAATGTGTTATTTCAGAGAGTGTATATGGTGGGGAAAGCAAACGCTGTATTTGAAGATCTTTCAGTCACTCTGCGGCAGCTGCGGAATCGCCTGTTCCAGGATAACTCCATTCTCAGCTCTCTGCCCCTTAACTCTCTGAGCCGTAACAATGATGTAAGTGCCACTGAGATAAAGAATGAATGAATAGTGCTCTTCAATTTTCCCTCTTCTACATTATTGAATTAAGGACAAATGAGGAAAATGGGGGGGGGTGACTTTGTTATAGTAACTAGGTGTTGTAAAATTTTAAATGTGTCGTGACCAGGGCAGTTAGGTGCCACAGTGGATAGAGCACCAGCCCTGAAGTCAGGAGGACCTGAGTTCAAATCCTGCCTCAGATACTTAACACTTCCTAGCAGTGTGATCCTGGGCAAGTCATTTAACCCCAATCGCCGGGGGAAGGGAGGGGCAAGAATGTAAAAACTATTTTTCCTTGCCCCTAGTTGCCATATTTTTCTAGGTCATTCAGGATAACCTAGCAGTGGAGTCAGTCTAAGTGGAGCTCCTTATATCTTTCAAGCCAGACAGCCATCTTCCTCAAGCCTCAATCCCGTTAAATTGACATATGCATACCATGCCTCTTAGGTCTAAACATGACCAGCATCTTTCATGTAACTAAAGAAAAATTGGCAAAGGGGAAATGAAAACTTCAGGCATTGTAATATGGCGATATAGAGTGAACCTGTGATTTAACTTTTATAGGGAACTCTTTGGTGAGAAAACTCCCTCTAATTCAGATTAGCACCTTCTATGTAACTAACAGACACTATTAGAAAATTACCTAAAGTACTAAGAGACCTGGGATCATACAGCTATATATGTGTAAGAAACAAAATTTGAACCCATGTATTCCTGACTTTGATGCCATCTTTCTGCCCTATAACATACTGTCTCTCATGTTATAATAAGACAAAAAATTTGTATTGCTTTGGTGTCTTGGTAAAATTATGATTAATAATGTTTTAAAATGTGATTTTTAATTGTTAATACTTGGATTATTCATTTTACTTTGAATGTTTTACTGTCCTAAAAGTTGTCTTTAAGAGACTATAATGTAAAAGATCATTTTACAGATTCTTCCATGCTTTGATTATGCTGTTATTAATTTGGGTTATTTGCAATGTTCTAGAGAACAAGAATTCACAATGGGTTGAGGATATCTGTATCTATATCTGTACCTACCTCTCTATAATATGGATTACAGATAGACAAAATAAATTATTTTCATCATTAAATAATAAACATGAATCTCAGTTCTCACATTTTCTACTAAAATGAAAACTAATAATTTTATTTTGGTCTTCTAGGTTGATTTGCTATTTCTTTCCGAGTTACAAGTTCTACATGATATTGCAAATTTGGTAAGCAGGCAACTTTGGTATTAAAAAAAAAAAAAAAAAAAAAAAACTTTTTAAAATGCCCAAGTTTTCCACTTCGTGTTCCAGAATATAGTTTTTAAAGAAATTCTCTTAAAAGACTGGTGGTGAATAAGTAGATAGGAAAATGGATTGGAATATGATTTAACATACCAGATAAAAATCCTATCAAAATTGTTACTGACTTTTATGTCTGAAATTAGCATAGATTTGGATAGAATTTGCATGTGCATCATACCTGTTAATAAAAATTATGCATATTATGTGCTTATGTATTTTTTAACTGTACCTGTAATTTCACTGGTCTGAGGAGCTCCTGATTAGGAATTAAACTGTCTGAGATACTGAGATTAAAAGTTGTTTTTATGTGGGTTATAAAACCAGTATTCATCGAGAGATAGAAATTAAACTCAGGTGCTGAGGTCAGCTCTATATACACTATGCTGTGTTACTTTTGTGTTTAGGTGTGCATCTTAATTAAATAGCTAGTCTGTTAGATTTTCAGAGGTCAGGGTATGCACTTCCCCAACTTTGATCTGAGCAACAGTTTTAATGCTTTTGACCCTTTTTGCCTTTTCCCCAAATTTTTAACAACAATTAAACATGCATGAGTAGTTTACAGAACAGCTAGACAGACTCTCTATAACAGTTTTAGAGACATGATTAAGGCAGTGATTTTTCCCCTCTACTACACTGTGATACCATTTATGTGAACACAAGGGCAGAGAATCCAAGTCTTACTCATGTTTTCACAGCAAATTATTGACAAAATTAGAGGTACAGTTACCAAGTATTCTTATTCTTGTTTTGTTCTCTTGAATGATCATGAAGTACACATGTATGTTCCAAAAGTATTAGTGCCGTTTTAAGTTTTAATAACTGAAGAAATACAAGTGCTACAAACTTAGAAGAAATAATATTTGAAGGACTAGTTATTTTCAATTTTTAAATCTTAATGTATTTCTTGCTAAGCATTCAACGTACTCACCATCTTGTATGGTATATCTCATTCTAATTGTTATTCGTTTTTTAATAAACTTCATAGTTATGTCACTTGAATCAATATTCTGCTTCTAAAGCTTTTTAGTGATTTAAGTTTTTTACTTTTATGTCTATATAACAATCTACTTTGCATATTGTGTTGTGTGTGTGTGTTTTTTAAAGGTAAAAAATAAGTAATAATAGTGGAAGTTAGCATTTACATAACCAAAAAATATTTATTATGTATCTAGGAATTAGCATTAGTCTCCTTAGAATTAGTTAAGAGTTCTTACTACCTTTATCAAACTCTTGATGTCATAACTATAAGATGATGCTCATCTTTTTATCATCTCAGAGAACTAGTTTGAAACTTGCTAAATATCATGAATATAATTGCATACATCCTAATCCAGTTATAGATGAAATTTAGTTTGATATAAATTTTAAGTGAACATGTTTGCAATTTTATTTGTTCTGTAATATTTTCCTAAGTTATCTCGACACAAGCATCTTGCCAAAGATCATTCTCCTGACCTGTATTCTCTGGAGCTGGCAGGCTTGGACGAAATTGGAAAACGCTATGGAGAAGATTCTCAGCAATTCAAAGATGCTTCACAGATCCTTACTGACTGTCTACAAAAGGTGACTTTACCAATATGTAAAACTGAGTTGCTAAGCAGACAGTATCAAGAGAAATAAATAATTTCTTATTTATTTGAAAAATATTTTATGTACCATAGATAATGTAAGTATTTTTCTTATGGAGTTCATTTATGAATTGTTTGATTTCTTTTTTCTAAGCTAGGGTTATTTAAGTATTCTACTTCCTTTTCTTTTAGTGTAGAAAATTTATTTTTTAATTAAATATTCATCCGTTTCATTTAGATTATCAGGTTATTGGCATATATTTGGTCAAAGTAATTCTTAACAATCATTTTTATTTCTTTATTGGCTATCAGTTCATCTTTTTCTTTTTTGATGCTGGTAATTTGATCTTCTTTCTTTTTAAAAAATAAATTAGCCAGTGTTTTAGTTAATTGGTTTTCTTTTAAAAAAAAAAAAAAAAGTTCTTAATTTTATCAGTTTAATGTTTATTTCTGTTTTCTTCATCATTCCTTTAATTTTTCAGGATTTCTATTTTGATGTTTAGTTGGAGATTTTTTGTTCCTCAAGTTTTCTAACTTACATGCCAAGATCATTGATATAGCCTTTCTTTTATTGATGAGAAACATCTGGAGATATAATTTTCCCCTTAGTATTATTTTAGTTGGATCTCACAAATTTTACTATCTTGTCTCATTGTTGTCGTTATCTTGAATGAAATTGTTGATTATTTCTATGATGTTCTTTGATTCATTGATTTTTTTTTTTTTAATGTTTAGTTTCCAATAAATTTTAAATCTATTTTTCCAAAGTTCTTTATTGAACATTTTGTATAAGGTACCTCATAATGCTGGGCAATAGCATATACTACTTTCTTTTCCTGTTCTTCCCAGTATTCTCCTGAGGCCTATCATATATAATTTTTCTAAAATTCTACATCTTTCCTTAACTTCTTTCTTGTTTATTTTATGGGTAGATTTATTTAGATCCAAGATTGGACTCCCAGTAGTAGAGTTTTGTTGTCTCTTTTATTCCTGTAACTCATTTAACCTTTTCTTTAAGAGTTTAGGTGCTATGTTCTTTGGTGCAGTATAAAATATATATTTTATTTATCCCTTTAAATTAGCTTTATTTTTACATTTGCTTTTACTTGGAGATTTTTACCATCCTTGTTTTCTTACTTAAGCTGAAACCTAACAGATTCTTCTCCAGTTCCTTATTTTAACTCAATGTATCTTTCAGTTTCAAGTGTATTTCTTAAAAATATTGTTGGATTCTGGTTTTCTCATCTATTCTTCTATCTTTTTTCATTTTGTGAACGAGTTCATTATATTCACATTCACAGTTATGATTGCTAACTGTATTTCCCTCCATCCTATTTTCCTGAACTTATCTTTTTTTAACCCATCTCCTCAAGAATTGGTTTTATTTCCAGCCATTGTCTCTCTTAACCTACCTTTCCTCTTATTTCCCTCTCTCTTTTTCTCTTAACTTTCTTCTCTCCTAATTTCCTGTTGTATAAGATGAATTTCAAATTCATTTTATTCTTCCCTCCATGAACCAGATTAAATGGAATTGAGGTTCAAGAATAACCCACTTTCCTTTCCTGCCCCTTTTATTATATAAGCCCTTTCCTGCATGTCCCTTTTATGTGGGATAATTTTCCTCATTTTTTAGTTCTCCCTTTTTTATTCCCCAATGCATTCCTCTTTCCCCAGCCTGGCATTCTTATTTTGAAGTCCTCCCAACATAAGAGAATTACAATTAGGCCCTTTGATTTCCCAGGTAAGGGGCATGTATATAATTGTAAGTTTTATCTTTTTCAGTCCCTTATGATTCTTTCTCATATTTCCCTTTTTTATGCTTCTCTTGTTTACTATGTTTGAACATCAAATTTTCAATGCAGCTTTGTTTATCAGCAGAAATGCTTTGAAGTCTATTATTCCATTTCCCTTTCTCTCTTCCCTCCCCCCAATGGATTTATATTTTATTTTGTTGGATAAGTTATCATTGGTTGTAATCCTACATCTTCTAGAATATCCTATTCAAACTTTCCTTCCTTTTAGGTAGTAGCTGCTAAATCTTGTGTCATCTCTATTGTCCCAGGCAGCCCCCACATATTCTCCCTGTCTGCCTTCCTGAGATTTCCTTTGTTTGGAAAATGACTCACTTTTCCCTGACATTTTTGGTCAAAATTAATTTTGATGCATTTTCTGGGTTGTTGTGGAGGAGTTATATTGAGAAGACTCTAAGGAGAAAGAATCTGACTCTGTTTAGTTCTCATCTTGATTCTGTCCCCTGTCCCATAGAAAATAAAACCTTTTTTTTTTTTTTTTTTTTTTTTAAACTGGACCTATGATTTCATTGATAAAGGAAACTACCAGGAAATTCTTCCAATGAGGACTGGCATTCTCTCTTTAACTCAAGAGTCCTTGGAATTGCCTAAAGCAATAAGAAATTAAATTATTTGCCCAAGGTAACAAAGCCAGAGGTAACAATTGAATCATGTCTTTTCTGACTTGGAGTCATCTCTCTACCCACCATGCTAACCTGCTTCTCAGTATAACAAATGACCTGTGATAAAGGGAATTCCTGAATAGGACACTTCCTTCCAGTGAAGATTGGTACTTTTCTCTGCAACTTTTAATTTTAAAGAATTGCTTAGAATAGTGAAAGGTTTATTGACTGATCCAGGGTATGTCTTGGTCTTCCTGGTTCAAGGTCAGCTCTCAGTCCATAGTAACATTTAAGTACTGAATGGCACACCAACTTATCAAAAAAACCCAAAAGACTAATAAATGAATAGTAATTGAAGGAGATTTCAATGTGCTATGTTTAGATCTGAATAAAACTAACAAATATAAAATTATAGATTTGACGATATTTTTTCCTCTATTACTTTGTTGTCTTAAATAGTTTTGAGCTGTTATTTGGGGACAATGCTTTTTCAGTAGATTATTTAAATCAGTTTAGTAGTGATGCTAGATGGAAATAGATTTGAAGAAACTTTTTCAGGACCTTCGACTCCAGAAATGTTAATATACAAAAGAAATAGTTGCCCTAAAAAACTTCCCTTCATTTTGTACCTTTTCCACTCATAGTTCTTTTATCTGGCACTTAGAGAAATCAGGCTTTTCCATATGTCATGACATCCCTGGCCATCCTCTCAGTATTGGCTGCACTATCTCCTAATCCTGTTAATGCTGAAAAAGGAGATAGAATACTCTTTGCTTCCCATTGCCTATTCACTCTCCTTTTGTCATTATCACTCAGCAACTCTTTGTCCTTTGAAAGTTTACTCTCTCAAAATATATTACCCAATATGAGTTGTGGTAGTCATGACCATTAGTCTCTGGGTCATTCTTCCACCTTTATCAGAGTTAAATATTTGGTTTACTTTCTTCCTTTTCTGACTTCTGCAAAGGGACTTTATCATTGACATTGATGTAAATCCTAAAACTCTAACCTCTGATTTCCTCAGTCTCCTCAAATTTCATGAGCTATGCCTTTATTCCACTTTAGCTGCACATAAGGAAAATATTATCCTGGATCTCTTCATTAAGTTTTCAACCTCTGTAAGCAAAAACTCTTGACAGTCCTGTTTTTTCATCATAACCGATTCTCTCTTTTCCTTGTGCCTCCCTTTTCTGTACTTTTCTTCACCCTTATCACCTCCAGTGCCTCCACCTGAGGTCATTTTTCTCCCTTTCCTAATCTCAAATTCATAAACTTCTATTTAACTTTGATAGTAAAATAAATACTCTTTCCTAGTTTGCAGATGAGATGTATGACCTTTATGGTGGGAATGCAGTAGTGGAAGTAGTAACGGTAAAGTCATTTGACTCCCCCCTTGTGAGAAAGACTCGTTCTATTCTTCAGGCAAAACAAAATGTAAGTGCTAATTTTCTAAGTATTCTAAATTATATGAAGTTTTTTTCTAACTAAATCATAATTCACTTTGAAACTGCTAAATACACTGAATCTAAGATATAATTACAATTAAAATAATAAGTTTTGTTATTTTTTAAACTCCCACTGAGAAAATTTGAAATCAAATTCAGATATAGCTGTTAAATTGTAATATACTAGTGATTTTGAGCTATATTTCCAGACTTTGGTTGGTAAAACACTTGATTTTTCTCTAGGATCAGGGATGAAAGGGAAATGGTTCAGAATCAATAAGGTGATGCTCATTTTGTATTGTCATGTAATTGTGTATTAGAAATTAATGATGAAAATATGTATTTTTTTTCTTGTTGATGCACTATCTTTGGATATGACCCCTTTATTTTTAAGACTGAACTATAGAATCAAAATTTGAAATGCCTATTTTCTCTAGCATATTTCTTTAGTATTCTCTAAATATCCATTTAGAAGAATAGTAATGTAGATCATTCAAAACAATGAGTTGTTGTGTATGTGACTTTTAAATAAAATTTTATATATATATTCATCCATAGACAAAGTTTTTTTCATGTATAACCACAGTTTCTTCCATTTCCAATTCTATTGGGAAGTTGAATCAAGGAGATTAAATAGTAATCTTCCCAAATCCTTATAGATAGCCCATAGCTAACTGATACTTTAGTTCTGAAGAGAATTTTTAGGTTGAGCAGTCTTATTTATTAATTTGTAGTTATTTGAATGTTACAGATCAGGTTTTCTAGTGACTTAGGAAAGTTTTTGCAATTCAGGGAACTAGAAAGAAAAACAGTACCTTTCAGGTTGATCCTTTGATTCTGAAATTGCCTTTCCAAACTACATCCCCTTGCAAGTCATTGTTGGCTCTTTAAGGTGAACTGTGAGTTCATCCCTCAGGCATTTTGTTGAATTGGAATAGAATCCTTTTACAAATGATACTAGACTTCTTTATAATGTAAAAAGTTTCTTCTCTTTTTTTTTAATTGAGTAAAATTAAGTGTATTTGGTGAATGGAGATTGAAAATATGTCATGGATTTTCATGTACTTCTAATTAATTTAAATTTCTATTTAGTACAGATATGAAATTTGATTTATGTAAAGTATGATAGCATATTAGATTAGGTGAAAATGGAAATTTGGGAGAGCTAACATTCCTAGCATCATTATGTTGTTCCCTGTGCCTTCCTGACATGTTATAATTTTTCTGATTACAATTGAGATAACTTTCTATGTTCAAATCTTTTCTTTCTTTTTTTCCCCCTTAATTATAGAGCAATCCGGTAAATCCATACAATCTTGCATATACATACGACATAAATTACGCAGTAATCTTCAACATAATTCTTTGGATAATGCTGGGCTTAGCCTTAGCTGTGATCATCATTTCCTATGGCCTGTGGAACATGGATCCTGGATATGATAGCATTATTTATAGGATGACAAATCAGAAGATCCGAATGGATTAACCTTTTTCTGTGTCACCCTAATAAAAGAATATGGAAACCATCCATATTATATTAAGATAAGTCTTTTGGTATGGTTTAAAGTGAATGTTGTATTTAAAATGTATTAAAAGATAATATTTGTTTTCTATTTTGTGTGTACTTGTAACCATTTTTCAAAGTGGGTAATATTTAAGTGAAAATGTGACACAAATCCTTCACTCTGCTATGTTATTACGGTGGCATTAAAATAATTTCATTCCATTTTAAATCTGGAAACATGCACTGAAAAAACTAAATATTTATAAATGTTAGCTTGTGTTGCTCATCTCTGGGGAACAAATGCACTGAAAGTATAATAGAAATATTTTGCTGAGTTCTTTAACAGTATGGATAGAAATCATCTCTAGATTGTTATATATTATTAATAACTTGTAAATGTCTTAAGGTGATGTAAATATCTTGAACAGTTACTGGATGAAGGTTTTTATGATCTACAAAAGCCCTAAAATGGGAGAAATACACATAGTTTTAAAAAATATTCCTGTGGAGAGAAGATAACTGTTTTTTAACCTCTTTTGGAAGCTTGATGGTCTATTAAGAGATGAGCAAGACCTAGAAAAGGAAACATATAGAGTATTGACCTAGAAAAGCAAGGTTCTAATTCCACTTCATGCCATGTCTAGCTGTGTGACATTGGAGGAGTCACTAAACTTTTTGAGCTTCAGTTTCCCCTTGTGTACAATGAGGGGGTTGGACTAAATGTCATTTCGGTTCCTGCCAACTCTGAAATACTCTCATCTGTCAGCATATGGTATTGTGAATTCTTACAGTAAGTTATGCACTCAGACACACATTTCTGTTATGGTGGTACTTTTGGGAATGGCTTGAGTTGAAAATCCATTTTTTATTTTCATGTATGTTTTTCAACTCCTATGTTAGTTGGTACAGTTGATATTACAAGTGTCTCATTCTACAGATTGCTAAGTGGATAATCTACTTTTTGATGTGAACCATTGTATCAAACTTATACGTGACTGAAATAAAAATTGATAAGTATTGCAAATATGTCTTAGTCATTCACTACATCTAAAAAATTGTCATACACATTTTAGAAAATACATGTGCCCTTTTAAAATGAGCTGTTTTTAAAATATTACTATATCAAAGATGTGATAAAAGGTTAAGATAGATGGGTTGAGAGTGAGAGTGATGGTCAGCTCTTAGGTTCCAGGTATGCTTGCAATATCAGGAGAAAATAAGGAAGGGCCCTTCATACACTGGATTCACGTATCAAACCTTATGGGAGAGGATTTTGGGAAAAATGGGCAAGCACGATGGATTTTGGTCTTCACCAGAAGAAACACTCAAAATAATGAAAAACAGGCCCATTTCAGTACTCTCACATAGTTTTATTTATAACATTATCATGAGTATAAATAAAAGCCTTTTAGTTCTCTTCATAAATTTTTTTTTAAATTGAACACATAATATAATCCTTTTTTAAAAAGTGAATGTAGCAACAAATGGGGGCAGTGATACAGAGGATAGAACACTAGACCTGCTTCAGGAAGATCCAAGTTCAAATCTGACATCAGACACTTACTAGCTGTGTGATCTTAGTAGGCAGATCACTCAACTCTGTTTGCCTCAATTGCCTCATCTGTAAAATAAATTGGGGAAAGAAATGGCAAACTACTCCAAGGTCTTTGCTAAGAAAACCCTAAATGGGACCATGAAGAGTCAGACACTGAAATGATCAAACAACACAAATAAATGGACATAGATAGGCTTTGAAGGTAAGAATTAATAGTGTAAGTTTATTTTTCATTAGTCACCAATTAGTACTTTACTGATGGATGCCCTAAAAATCGATTAGCATTTGTGCTTTTTGAGGAAAGGAAAAGGAAAAGTTGTCATGGTTGAAAAAGGTGAAACCTACTTATGCATTTGAACATTTCTTTGGTATGTCATTGTGAATAATATCTTTGGATAACTGAGGCCTACCCTCAGGGAACCTCATCCTTCCATGTTGGATTCTTGCTCAAAGATGGCCAAGGGCACCATACATTTTCAGGAGTGTTAGTCAATCCTAACTGTAGAGTGACTAACCCTCCACAGTCTAACCCTTAATGCCTTGTGTCCAAGAAAGTGCTTTAGATTCTTAAAGCCTGCTAGTCAGTCAGGTGCAAACTGTATTTAAAGTTCCATTATGCAGCAATAATACAAGTCAACTTCTGAGGGCCAGCCTGTGTATTTTGAAAATACACAGAAACTGGCCATTTGGTGTTGAATTCCTTGACTACAACAGAATCCTTGAAACACTCAGGGATTGGCAGAGTTGGTTTATTATGTGTCGCATGCAACAACATTTTTATCAGACATTTGGTCTTTTCTTGTACTGCTCATGGCATACATTTGCAAAAATGCCACTTTGAGGCTAATTTCAGCTTCTCTACAAATTTCATGAACTCAATTATCTTGAAATTTATATGCAACATTTACTTTGATATCCAGCAAAAGAGAATAGGAAAAAAAAAAATACGATCAGGAATAAGGAATGAGAAGCTAATGGCTGCTTATGCCTGTGTCTTAAATACTTTTTAAAAATTGGTAGACTGTACATGATGAGCTTTACAAAAATGAAAATTATATATATTTTTTTACTTAGCTTTTTTTTTAATTAATTTTTATAATTATAACATTTTTTTTGACAGTACATATGCATAGGTAATTTTTTTTTTTTTTTTTACAACATTATCCCTTGTACTCCCTTCTGTTCCGAATTTTTCCCCTCCTTCCCTCCACCCCCTCCCCTAGATGGCAGGCATTCCCATACATATTAAATATCTTATAGTATATCCTAGGTACAATATATATGTGCAGAACCGAATTTTGTTGTTGTTGTTGCAAAGGAAGAATTGTATTCGGAGTGAAAATGTTATGTGGGTGTCAGCTCTGAATCGGCTCTGTAGAGTCTACCAATTTGTTATTATAAAAATTAAATTGAGCACAAAGCAAGAAGAATAAAAATAAGTGATATCCAGTTGTAACAATTGTATTTTAAAAAATTGTGATGAAATTTACAGTGAAAGGAAGGACACTAACAATTTCATACACAATTTTAACTGATAGAATCAATTCATTTTACAAGAATATAAGACTTATCAGCAGCAAATAGCTAGCCTATCTGTCAAGCAGGGAGATACTGAAACCAATGACAGGATCACATATATCCAACTAAACACTATTCAAAGTTATGTAAATGGAATAATTCTTGTCCAGTGGAAATATGTCCAAATTTGGATAATACTACAACTGCTCTGTAAGACTTATTTTCACAAAGACCTAGATCTATGATGATGACTGAATGGATGATTATAAAGCATTAGTACTTCAGAGAGTAAAGGAAAGCTTGATGAGGGATCCAACTAAGCAAAATCATACCAAGGGTATTTGAAGAATAAAATAGAAGGTCAGCAAAAGGGGGGGAGGGAGGGATGGAAAAGATCTGAAACTCTTTATAATGAAATGGCTTCTTCATCCAGGACAGTGGAGCCACTCTTCATGAATTCTAGAATCAAAGTTCAGGATATACTTCAGAGGAGTAAATGGCACTAAAGAGAACAAAGAAGGGGGAAATGTGTTAAGTGAAATATAGACAGGATATGCACAACACAATTGTGAGGATGTTGAAACAAGAACAATTGTTGATCTGCATTTCTATTTTTCCCATTATTAAAAAAAATTATGAGAAGCATTAGCCCAGTTATTGATGGTATTTATTAGTAGAGAAAATGCAGGCATTCACAGGTGATAGTCCAAAAAAGAATGTGTATAATATATGCATGTACTTAACATATAATTTACAGAAATATGTAGAAGAGATCCCAGTCATTACTTACATTAAGAAAATACATTTAAAGAATTGTCACCTAAAACATGTAGCAACAGAACCTTGTTCAGTTCTTTTCAATTCATACCAAAAGGGATAAAAGGGAAAAATGTGCTTACCAAAGATGTATGTCACTGTGATGAAAGGAAGAGAACAAGCGTTTATCAAGAGCCTACTATGTGAGGAACTGTCATTTATAAATATTACTCATTTGGTCTGCAGTCCTAAAAGGTATTTTTATAATAATGCTTCATAAATAAGTCCATTATGTAGAAAAATCTAGCAGAAAATCCACATTAAAGAAGGATTCCCTAACAATAGTGAAATCCTTTCAAATTCCACCAAGCCCTAAAGTACTGGAGAGTCTCCTGAAAGAGACCCATCCCCACCATTCACAGGAGTTTGGTCCAAGTATAACCGGACTGGAACCACCCTCTAACCTGTTAGTAACCAGAGGCCAATCGGCAGGCTGAGAGTCAGGACATAAACAAAAATTTGTAAAGGGCTGAAACTGAGCAGGTACACTTGGACAACAGAGCACTTAAGGCTAATTATCTATTGGACAATACTCTATTAGCTTTTGCTTGGAAAATGGCCCTTCCCACTATTCTGTGCTGGCTCCATCTTTTGGTGTATACAGATAATTGTAGGAGGGATTAGGGGGAGGAGTAAGACAAGCCAGAGTCACTTTGGTGGTAGGGGAGGAAAAGGAAGATTGTGGAGATCCTGCTTCCATCCAATTCACTTCTCCCTATAAAGACCAAGAATAAAGACCAAGGACTTTTGCTTATCCTGACTCTGGCTGATTCTGAGGTATCCAGGGTGCCAACTTGGTTTTTCACAGAAATTTAATTTCCCAGTAAGGAAAATGATGTATGCAAATAGAAGCCCCACCTCCTACAAAAGGGACTTAAATGCCACTTATATACATGAAAAAAGTTGGACCACAATTTCTCTTAGGTTTAAAGACAGTTTTCATGTTAGGATTTCATGGAATAAAACAGGTGTCCTTTGGGTCTCATAGAAATAGGCACTGTCCCAAGTTTGAAGGCACAGAACTGGAACAGTGGGGCAGGTATTGTGACCATGGGATGGATGGCCCTGGAAAGTAGGGGATGCTAAATCAGCGAGCATCTGGTGCTGGAGCAAGCAGAGATGCAAGAACTCTGGCTCAGCCTTTCACTGGGTTTTAGCTCTCGACACCATCCACACAGCCCCTAAAGACCATGCATTAGTATTTTTTTACATATTAGGAAATGGGTCCAGAAGAGAAAAGTAACGACTATGGTCCAACCTTTCTCCACTCAGCTTCCAAAGAGATTCTCCTGAAGTGCAGTTTGGACCATGTCTACTCCATTAATAGTGACTCTTTATCGCCTCCAGGATCAAATATAAAATCTATTTGATTTTTAAAACCCTTCACAAGTCGGCCCCACTCTGTCTTTTTAAATCTCCTTACATTTTACTCTCCTCCATATATGCTATGACCCAGAGGCACCAGCCACCTACTTCTTTCCATATGATGCTGGGTTCTGACTCCATGCCTTTTCCTTGTCTTCCATCTCCATGCCTGGAATGTTCTCCTTCTTAAATCCTGCCCCTTGACTGCTCTAGCTTCCTTTAAGATACAGTTCCAATTCTACCTTATACTCCCAGTTCCCTCCATTACTAATGCATTTCTCTCTCACATACCTTCCATGTAATACACACAGGTACACACCCACATTCACACACACACATATATTTCCATTTGCATTATCTATCCACATATGTTATATATATGATATGTACTTAAATATTTATATATCATCTCCTCTGTTAAAATCTAAACCGTTTTTTCTTTCTTTGTATCTCCAAGACTTAGCACAATGTTTGACATATATCATATAGATAGCATATAATAAATGCTTAATGACTGACAGAATGAGCAGATATGAGTAGAGGGATGGTTATGGTCTACATTGTTGAAAGGAAAATTCCAAATTGATAAGATCAGTGATTCATTTGAGCATTGCATCACAGGGAGAAAACACATGAAAATGTGATCTTTTGTGACTGAATGATTTTGAATATTTAACAGTACTGAGAATGTATTTCTGGATCAGCATGCTTACAAAATACTCGGATAAAAGCAAAACAAAAAAGCCTGGATGTCTCTTCTAACCTAGCTTATTCAAAACAAAGTTATCAAGTAGTCAAAAGAACAATGTGAAAATCCCTTTTCAAACAGAGAGGATGGATGGTGGAGCCATAGATAGATAGTCAAGTCAGAAAGACGGGCAAGGGTCAGGAGTAAGAATAAGCTTTGTTTGGGGTATAATTTTCATAATAGCAAATTCCCCCTAAAAACTCCCAAATAGAGCTAGAAAATGCACTTTATTGAATCTAGCACCCAGATCAGTTCTCTGCCCTTTGTGCACCTTTTAGCCTGGCAGTTAACGCAAGATAACAGGAGTTCTCCACCAGCGAGCACCCCCCCCACACACACCCATATATAGAACCGTAGGTTATAGATAGCAGATGGAGACATTCTGAATGCTGAGGTAAGTTCCTTCACCTGGGCAGGAGGCTGCCCACGGATGAGGAAGTTGATGACACGATGCCAGAGCTCGTTCACTGGCTGGGAGGCTCCAAGGGACAGAGTGGGATGGAAGATACAAAGATAAGGTCTAAGAGCCTTGCGCTGCCCTCGCTGCTGGGACCAGCGCCGGGCCAGGAAGCCGAAGGGCCCCCATCTGAATTGTCTTAGGAAGATTCTGAAGCTGGCCCGGCAGGAGGAGGTAGCAGACAGACACCCAGGACCTTTTACAACAGAACTGCGGAGCCGGAGCGCCAATGGGCTGGCCAATTTTACAGAGAACGAACAGAGGCGGGCACTCCCCACGGAGGTCCGAAGAAGCGATGCTCGCATCGCTCAAGGGCTCTCTGAAGAATTCCGCAATCAGTTATCAGACGGGAAAGCCCAAGACAGGACCCCCAGCACGGCACACCGGCGTCGAACACGGTGCACTCCAGGAGCAGCGGAATGGCAGCAGCTCACAAGGAAGGGGATACAAATGTCCACAGGCTATCTGTGCCTGGGCCCTTCGGCAGCAGTTGGGCACACTGTACCCTGACATTGGGATGCTCTTGCAGTCTCTTCAAGTATGGACAATAACTAGAATAACAATAACTTGTGGGGAAATACAAGAAGTCCCCAAGAGTCTTTTCACAGCCCCCCGGAGGCTGTGCACCAGGACAAGAGGAGGCCCCAGGCCCATATTAAAGGCTCCCCACCCCTAAATCTGACCCATTCCTGAACACTGCAAGCTCTTGCAGGACGCAGGAACCGGCGCCAGCTGACAGCCTTGGCACTCACTACCCCATTCTGTGGACTGAGGAGAACTGACGTAGCGGGGAGGAGAGGAGGAAGTCCAGAACTCAGCCATAGCTGCAGTGTAGCTCAGACCCCTCAATTCCAGCTTCAAGCTTCCACCTGCAGAGCTGGGCCAGAGCCCCAGGCCAAGAGGGAGCCTGCAATTTTGTCTCTCTGACCCAGCAGAGTCTCCTACCTGAATGACTGCTGAGGCCCCGGGGAGACTACTGGGACTCACACCAGGGGGGCAGCAATCAGACTTTTTCCCTGGATCGGATCACTGAAAGGTTACAAGTTCCTATTCCTTAGATTCTGAGGTAAAACAACACTCAGTACCCCAAGAAAGCAGCAGTAGGACCAGCCCAAATCTTCCCTCCAGAAGGGTGTCTATTTTAATCTTGACATCAAGTCTGAAGTCAGGAAGTTGATTGGAAGGATGAGCAAACAAACAAACAAAAAATAATAATAATAATCCCACCATAAAAAACTACTATCAAATAGTAAAAGGAACAATGTACAAACCCCTCTTCAAACAGAGAGGAGGAATGGTGGAGCCAGAATCAAGTTAGAAGGGCAGGCAAGGGTCAGGAGTAAGAATGAACGTTGTTTTGGATAAACTAGGTTAGAAGCCCTAGAAGAGACATCCAGGCTTTTTGTTTTGCTTTTATCCAAGTATTTTGTAAGCATGCTGATCCAGAGCTGGAAATACAGGTTGCAAAGTTGTTCATGACTCTGATTTCCAACTCCACAGGAAAGAGAAAAATCTATCACAAAACTGTTCTGTGGAGCTCCCACACCTTTTCTCAAAGGCCCTTAATTTTAGATTCTTGTGAGTCAGCTATTAATTTTTATATACAATACAGCATGCTAGTTAGGTAGCTGAGATCTAAAATGTGGCAACGTGGTTAAGATTAATATTTCTTTTTAAAAGTTTCTTATGCAAACATAGAAGGTAGATTGTTGTAATGAAATATGAAGTAAGCCAAAGCCTTTGTAATTTAAAACTGATGAGATTTTAAGTTCAGGGGTAAGAAAAAATTAATTACACGACAGCACTGATCCTTACAGGATTTGTGGCACCAACATCCTCCCAGCTATATTAATCAGAAGGCAATTAATTAAAATGGATGTTCTGCCAAGATTATTACACCTGTTGCTGATGATCCTCTCTGAAATTAAGCCTAATTTGTTCAAGAACATAAATCATAATGTCAGGATTTGTGTGAGAGGCAGGAAAGTCAGTTGCACAGGAATAATCTCCCCCTGACACTGAGGGAGAAGATTCATATTAAATTGGTGGGATAGTATGATGGGATAGTTTATGGAAGGTTTGATATTCCATGTGTAGTGGTGTTTGTGTATACTGTATTTTTACAGAAATAATTTGGCAATGGTTTTTGTTTTCTTTGTTTTTTGTTCTCTTTGTTTCTAAGAAGCAAGATTCTGGATGTCATGTGAATAAAACCAAATGAAACCATTCTGTATCATAATAAAATCTCTATCAATGTCTCTCACCAAGTCAAATTTTCTTAAAATGAGTCAATCAAGAAATAGCTAGTCATGAACATTAGAAATTTTTTGTTGAAATTTGTTTTCCAGGGTATGAAGAACTATAGTCAGTAATTATCACCAATTCTGATCATGTAATAGCACCAGTAGTTATAACCATAGGCCCCAGGAGTCATAACAATTGCACAGAATAAAATTTTAAATAGAGTAAATCTTGAGCCAAGAAAAATTAACACAGGCAGTGATATAGACAACCTGCTACAACAACCTGAGGGAAAAGGGAGAAAAGGATGGAGTCAAGCTGGTGAAATAAAAGTCAGCATTTTTGCCTAGTTCCCCGACGCCCCTCTTCCACAACCACGTTGACTACATCACAGAGTGGTTAGGAAAGCTCCAGTGACTTGTCTTCCCAGCCCAGGGTAGCAGCAAGGGCAGGTGCAGCAACAGGGATGGCTAGGAGGCTTTATCTGATCACCAGAGCTGGAAGTACTGGGAAGAAAGAGATCCCGGGCAGCCGGGACACACGAACGGAGTGACTCTGGCAGCTGTGACCTCAGCTGTGACTGGCAGCTCAGTCCTGCGTACCATTCAGTGCAGTCACGAGGGGCGGCGGCCCTCCCTTTATCCTGAGCAAGGAATAAAGGACAAAACTTATCCAGCCGTGAGGCACTGAGCCCAGGAGCAGAGGGAGAACTCACTTCTAACCGTGGGCCTCTGCACGCGTCTGTGCTGTGTCTGTGCTGCGTCTGTGCTGGAACAATGTGGGCAGGAGAACAAATCTAAGGGCAGGCCAGGCCGTTCGGTGGCTCTGGACCTGCCCAAGCTCCCTCGGGCTGGTGGTAACTGCGTCCGGCTGCAGTTCACTGGAACTCAACCATCCACCAGATCTAAACGTGAACAAGGACTGGCAGAAACCGCAGGCCCCTAGACGAAGCTGTGAAAGCGGCTGAAGCTCTGCCAGATGTGCTTTCGCCACCCCGCCACCCCAAGAGAAGAAAGCCCGATATAAACATATAGTCAAAGTCAAAGTCAAGAGGTAGACTAGAAGAAGGATAAAATAAATAAAAATAAAAAATAAGTCCACCATAAAGTTACTGCAGTGACAGGGAAGTTCGAAACACAAAGAAGAGAATGACGTAAATACCTCTAGGCTTCAGAGAAATGGGCAAACTGGACATAAACACACTGCAAATTCTTAGGAAACTTTAAAAAAGAGAGAGATTTTAAAAAGAGAAAAAATATCCTTAAAGCCAAATAAAAGTGTTAGAAAAGAATGGGAAAAGGAAGATATCTAGCCAAGAAGAGAATTAACAGCTTGAAAAGCAGCACAAACTATTTTTGAAGAAAATAACTCCTTAAAAATTAGAATTGAGGGGCAGCTAGTTAGTGCAGTGGTGCAGAGCACCAGCTCTGAAGTCAGGAGGACCTGAGTTCAAATTCGACTTCACACACCTAACAATTCCTGGCTGTGGGGCCCCCAATTAGGCCAAATGGAAGCTAATGACTCTATAAGACATGGGAAAAAAAAATAAAAGAAAGTCAAAAGTATGAGAAAATAGAAAAAATGTGAAATATTTCATAGAAAAAAATGGCTGATCTAGAAAACAGATCAAGAAATAAGCTAAGATTCATAGATCTACTTAAAAACCAAAATAAGAACCAACACATGATTTTTAAAAATTATATTGTTATATGATTATTTAGTTATAAATATCTTAGAGAAGACAAAGTAGAATCCACCAGTCACATCTTTTTTTTTTTTTAGTAGTGTTTCTAATTTTACTAATTTTTTTCATTTTATTATACCTTTTTATTGACAAAACATATGCATGGGTAATTTTTCAACATTGACCTTGCAAAAACTTCTGTTACAACTTTTCCCCTCCTTTCCTCCACCTCCTCCCCTAGATAGCAGGTAGTCCCATACAAATTAAATATGTTA
The DNA here is from genome assembly GCF_048593235.1 of Sminthopsis crassicaudata. NCBI lineage: Eukaryota > Metazoa > Chordata > Mammalia > Dasyuromorphia > Dasyuridae > Sminthopsis > Sminthopsis crassicaudata. Next base: position 275,177,082 of record NC_133619.1, on the reverse strand, counting down.
AAGTATATATTAAATATAATATTATGTATACATATTTATATAGTTATCTTGCTGCACAAGAAAATTTGGATTTAGAAAGAAGGTAAAAATAACCTGAGAAGAAAAACAAAAATGCAAGCAAATAATAACAGAAAGAGTGGAAATGCTATGTTGTGGTCCACACTCATTTCCCAGTTTTCTTTCACTTGGTGTAGCTGATTCTGTTCATCACTGATCAATTGGAACTGATTTGGATCCTCTCATTGCCAAAGATAGCCACTTCTATCAGAATTGATGCTCATATAGTCTTATTGTTGAAGTGTACAATGATCTCCTGGTTCTGCTCATTTCACTTAGCATCATCATGTAAGTCTCTCCAGGCCTCTCTGAAGTCATCCTTCTGGTCATTTCTTACAGAATAGTAACATTCCATAATATTCATATACCACATTTTATTCAGCCATTCTCTAGTTGATGGGCATCCATTCAATTTCCAGTTTCTAGCCACTACAAACAGGGCTGCCACAAACATTTTTGCACATGTGGGTCCCTTTTCTTCTCTAATATCTCTTTGGGATATTAGCCCAGTAGTAACACATTAGTCATATCTTGTAAGAGACTCCAAAATGAAAATTCCCAGGATATTTTAGCCAAAATCCAGAATCCCCAGGTCAAAGAAAAAAATTACTATAAGCAGGAAGAAAGAAAAATTTCAAATACCAAGAGCCACAATCAGGATCACAGAAAACTTAGTTACTATGATGAAGGAATGGAAGATTTGGAATATGATATTCTGGAAAGCAAATGGTTTAAGATTAAAACCTAACAAAACTGAATATAATCCTCTAGCAGGAAGGATATTTAATGAAATAGAGGACTTTCAAGCATTCCTGAGGAAAAAGACCAGAGCTAAATAGAAAATTTGATTTTCAAATGTAGTACTCAAGAAGCTTAAAATGGTAATCATGAAAGAATCCATAAAGGAACTAAACAATGTTAAAACTGTTTTCATTCTTATATGGAGAAAGGATACACACAATATATAACACCTCAAAACATCATCACTAAGGCTCTGAGAGGGAATCTAATTGGACAGTGTTTGAGAATTATTCTATTATTTAGAGATAACCTCAAAAGAAGGGAAATGTAGGGAAAAGGAATGACCTTGGAGATTGGGGAAGGGATAGGAAAAATGGGGAAAATTACCTCATATAAAAGGGGGCAGTCAAGGGAGAGTTGGTGGTGGGGGGTAGCAAGCAGTGTTTGAACATTACTCCTATCTGAAAAGGTCCACAGAGGGAAGAATATACACACACACAGTAGATACAGAAATTCATCTTACCCAATGGAGAAGTAAGAAAGTTATAAAGGTGGAATGGGTCATGAAATAAGGAGGACTATCAAGGGAGGAAGTGGACAAAAGTTAAAGATTTTTGAGAAGGGTCAGGGTAAAATAGAGAAAGAAAAGTAAAAAAAAAGATGGAAGAAAATACACAAGTATTTGTGTAAATGTGAATCCACTTTTATTTTAACGGTGAATGAATGTAGATGGGATGAATTTATCCATAAAATGTAAAGTTAATAGCAATATGGATAAGAAACCAGAATTCAATAAATGTTATTTACAAGAAACACTCAAAATAGAAAGATACAACAAAGAGTTATTTATATATATATATATATATATATATATATATATATATATATATATATATATATATATTTTTTTTTTTTTTTTTTCCCTCCCCTCCCTAAGGCTGGGGTTAAGTGATTTGCCCAGGGTCACACAGCTAGGAAGTGTTAAGTGTCTGACAGCAAATTTGAACTCGGGTCCTCCTGAATTCAAGACTGGTGCTCTATCCACTGCACCACCTAGCTGCCCCCCAACAAAGCGTTAAAAAAATATATCAGAGCAGAATCTATTATGCTTCAATTGAAATAAAAAAGGCAGGAATAATAATCATCATCTTTGATACCAAAAAGAAAAGTAAAATTAAATCCAATTAAGAGAGATAAACAAGGCAACTGCATTTTGTTAAAAGGTATAATAAACAATGAAGTAATAATATTGAACATTGATTTATCAAATAACATAGCATTCAAACAAAATACACACAGGAACTATATGAATACAATTGCAAAACAGTCTTCACATAAATAAAAACAGATCTAAGTAACTGGAGAAATATTCATTGCTTATGGGTTAGCCAAGTCAATATAATAATTTTTAAATTTTGCATTAGTATTCATTAGGGAAATTAATCAACAGTTTTCTTTCTCTGTTTTAGCTTTTTCTGATTTAGGTATCAAGAGCTTATTTCTGCCATAGAGTTTAATAGTTTTCTATGTTTTCAAACAGTTTGTAAAGTATCATAATTAATTTAATTATTTAATTAATGATTATTTAAGTATCTACTTCCTCTTTTTTTTCATTTAGATTACCAATTTTGAAAACATATAGTTGGGCAAAATAGGTCTTAATAATTGCTGTTATTTCCTCTTCATTGGTTGTAAATTCATGTTTTTCATTTTTGAAATTTATAATTTGGCTTTTTCCTTTATTTTTAATCAAATTAGCCAATAGTTGATCAATTTTATTGGAACTCAGAGTTCTATTTATTAGTTCAATTTATTTATTTAACTTTCAATTTTATTAACATTCCCTTTGGTTTTTAAATTTCGATTTTGGTGTTTAATTAGGTGGGGGTTATTTTTTTTCCCTATTTTTCTTTAGTTGCATCCCTAGTTTCTTGACCTGCTTTTTCCTTCTTTTCATTGATGTAACCATTTAGATATATAAAATTTCTCCTAAATACTATTTTGGTTGTATCCCAGAAATTTGGGTATATTGTCTGTCAGAAATAAAATTATTGATCTTTTAATTTACTCCCTTTTTAAACCATTAGGTTATTTAATTTCTAATAAGTTTTTAATCTGTGCTTTAGAAGCCCTTTATTAAATGTATTTTATTGTATTATGGTCAGAAAAGGATGCATTTAATGTTTTCTCTTTTCTGCATATTTGTGAAGCTTTTTATGGTCAGTTTTTCTAAAGGTGCCTTGCATGACTGAGAAGTAGATATATTCCTTCATATTTTCATTCACTATTCTTTAGTGATCTGTCATATCTAACTCTTCTAAAATTCTATTTATCTCCTTAATTTCCTTCTTATTTATTTTATGGTTAGATTTATCTAAGTGTTAGAGGGGGCAAATTGAGTTCTTCCAGTAGCATAGTTTACTATCTTGTCTTGTAGAGTGAAGACTAAATTTTTTTTTCTTCTAATTTTTTTTTTTTTTTTTTTTTTTTGGACAGAGCAGGAGACATGACTAATGTGAAAATTTGTTCTACCCGACTATACATATCTCAAATAATTTTTTCCCCCTGTCTTCCCATTGGATAGGGTAGGGAATAGGAAAAGAGAGAATTTGGAATAGAAGAAAAAAAATAATTTTTTAGAAATCTCTGGCTTTCCAAAAAATAAATATATGCTTGGTTTAATAATTCAGTTTAATTCAGTCTTAAGTCTTAAGACTCCTCAATAAAGCCTTAATTAAGTCTTTGACTAAGCATAAAAAAAAAAAAAAAAAAAATTCTCCCTTTTCTGAATGTCTGGAGTATTTATCTGGGCAGGTTATTTGACAGATGGGAATGAATAAATGAACAAATAAGCATTTACTGTATGTCAATAAGAGGTCTTTTAAATATCTCATATCATTTGTTTGGAATATATAATGGGATTTTCCTGTAGACATGTTTAAATAATACTCAGGTTCTAAAGTCTATTTAAATATCTCAAGGACTTTATCACTCTCAGTACAATGGACAAAAGAAATGCAGTCAAAAGACTTGAATTCAAATTTTGGCTCTGCCAGTTGATGCCTGTATGACCTTGGCTCTTCCGAGCCTTTTTTCCCCGCTGAAAAATGGGATAAAACTAGCATTCCTTCTATTTCTAAATCTGTGACCCTAAATATAACTATATAGCAATGATTTTTCCATTCAGAATTTGAACTTTAGATGTTGGAAATCTATTTTTGCTCAATAGGGTCCTGCTGGACTTTGTCAGGTCCCAACCCATGTTACTAGATTTGTTAATTGCACTGAGCCGCGATAAGAAGCGATGGAGTGCTGGGGCTCGTGTGGCGTTTTCAGAAATTTCTGGTCGCCTCCTTTCAAAGGCCCCAGGAACTTGTTCACCAACTTCCTTTTCCATGATTCCTCTGTGGTTTCCAAGTAAATGTCTATTCTCTGAAGAGAATGCTGGGGAGGAGAAATGAGTGTGGGAGCTTTTCTCCCGCGCTGCTTCTGTCCCTAATGTCAATTCCACATCCTTTCATTTCTTCAAGGGAAGATTTTGTGCGGGTGTTCTGAAAATTCCTCTCTCACCCTGCTTGGCTCTTTTATTTAAATATATTTATATACAATGATGTATATTTGTATAAATATAGTTAAATATATGCACATAATATGTGAACATATTTTTGTATTTTAATTTTTATTTAAATCGTGTAACTCCATTCCTTTCAGATAAGTTAGTCTGGTGTTCAGCAGGCCTTCCAACTCTTCCCTCCCCCCTTCTCTTTCTCTCCCTGCCATCGGCTATCTCCTTCCAGGGGTCCTCTCTAAGAAAGCGGCGCGGTGGTTTCCCGGAGCCAGGTTCACCAGCGAATGTTTACACTGTAGCTAACCTCACCCTTCTTCCCTTCCCCCCACCCACCGCGCGCGCCTTCGAGCCTGCGCACGCATCCTCTGACGCCGCAGGAGGGAAAGCTCGGAAGCTGCGAGGCACTCTCCGCACGCCTCACGCTCGCGCCCTTCTTCCCCCGGGGGCAGCGATTGGCCAGGCTGCTCCCTTTCTCCCCTGAGGGCGGTGGTTCCCCCAGCCGCTAGCGCTCCTCTTCTTCCGCAGGGGCAGCGGTTCTCCCGGCCGTTGTAAGGTTCCAATTGGTAACGGCCAGTGACGGAGGCGCGCCGGCATCCTTGGGGAAGGAGGGCCGTTGCGAACTTAGGAACCGAAGCCTGCGCCCACTTGCCCGCGCTCTCCCTTCCCGCACACATCGGTTGGCCCGGGGCGCCCCTGAGGTGGGGGAGGAGAAGGCGGCGGAGAAGGAAAGGAAGTGAAAGATGCTGACAGCGGTTGTCGGAGTGATCCTTGGGAAGGTGAAGGCGTACATGCGCACCAAGGAGTTTAAGGATTACGTGAAGAGCACGCATTTCTGGGGCCCCGCGGCTAACTGGGGCCTGCCGCTGGCGGCCTTGAAAGACATGAGGGCGTCGCCCGAGATCATCAGCGGTCGCATGACCTTCGCGCTTATCTGCTACTCCCTGGCCTTCATGCGCTTCGCCTACCGCGTGCAGCCCCGGAATTGGCTGCTGCTGGCGTGCCACTCCACCAACGTGCTGGCGCAGAGCATGCAGGCGCGGCGCTACGTGAGCTACCACCGCGGCAAGCCCGCCGCAGTCGCGTTCCTCGACGTCCCCCAGAAGTAGGCCTGGCCGGCGCCGCAGGGGGGCTGGCTGCGAGGGCGCCTCTCACCAAAGTGGATTTATTTTTGACAGCCGAGCCTTGTGTCTCGTCGCGTCTTGATCAATTACACCCCCCCTTTTTTTTTAGTGTTCTTTTTTTTAGGACTAGAAATTTGTATGGGACTGACTTTGCAAACCCCTCCCCTTAAAAAAAAACAAAAAAAAACACGAACCCAAACTCGTTCCTGAGAATCTCTTGGGTTTCCCCAGGAAGTTTTTTTTTTTTTTTTTCTCTTTCATCCTCAGTCCTAAGTACGTTATTAGTTAATTAAAAAGAAAGAAAAAAAATAATAAAAGCTAAATAAAAGTTCCTTTATATGATCTGAAAATGTTATCATTATTGTTCTTAATCATCATCATTTTCTCATAAAGAGGACAGGAAATTTCTGCACAAGAAATGTGCAAAGATGGTGAAACAGCTAATGAAATTTTAAAGATTTGGGGTCAGAATTAGGTTAGATTAGACACTAGAATTAATATAGGGCAGGTGGTTTTGAATGGGTGGCAAATCTGATCATTATTTGAAATTGAAAATTTAAGTGATGGTAGTAGATATTTTGAAAAGGGGTCCATGGGTTTCACCAGATTGCAGAAGAGGGGAATGGGCCTGTGTTATAAAAAAAAGTTAGAAAAAATATTTTTTTAAAATTTTAAAGCTTTTTATTTTCAAAATATATGCATACATAATTTCAACATTCATGCTTGCAAAAGCTCGTGTTCAAAAATTTTTTTTCCCTCCCTTCTCTCCTTAGACGGCAAGTAACTCAATGTTTACTTTGGCAAAACATGTGCAATATTTCCACAATTATCATATTGCACAAGGAAAGTCAGATCAAAAGAGGGAAAAATGAGAAAACAAAAAGCAAGCAAACAAAAAAAGTGAAGATATTAAGTTGTGAGTCACACTCAGTCCCCTCAGTCCTCTCTCTGGGTGCAGATGGCTCTCTTCTTCATAAGATCATTGGAACTGGCCTGAATCATCTCATTGTTGATGAGAGCGGTGTCCATCAGAATTGATCATCGTATAATCTTGTTGTTCCATGTACAATAATCTCCTGGCTCTGCTGATTTCACTCAGCATCAGTTCATGTAAGTCTCTCTAGGCCCCACTAAAATCCTCCTGCTGAATATTTCTTAAAGAACAATAATATTACATGACATCCATATGCCACAATTTATTCAGCCATTCTCTAATTAATGGGCATCCACTCAATTTCCAGTTTCTTGTACTACAAAAAGGGCTGCCACAAACATTTTTGCACATGTGGGTCCCTTTCTCTTCTTTAAGATCTCTTTGGGATACATGCCCAATAGTAACACTGCTGGATCTAAAGGTACGCACAGTTTGATAGTCCTTTGGGCATAGTTTCATATTGCTCTCCAGAATAGTTGAATCAGTTCACTTCACCAACAAGGTACCGGCGTCCCAGTTTTCCCACATTCCCTCCAACATTCATCATTATCTTGTCATTTTATCCGAGAGGTGTGTAAATAGTACCTCAGAGTTGTCTTAATTTGCATTTCTCTGATCAATAGTGATTTAGAGCACCTTTTTATATAACTAGAAATAGTTTCAATTTCCTTATTTTAAAATTGTCTAGTCATATCCTTTGACCATTTATCAATTGGAGAATGGCTTGAATTTTTATAAATTTGAGTCAATTCTCTGTATATTTTAGAAATGAGGCCTTTATCAGAACCTTTGAATGGAATTTTTTCCCCCAGTTTATTCTTCCCTTCTAATCTACATTGGTTTTGTTTGTATAGAAACTTTTTAACTTAATATAATCAAAATTATCTATTTTGTATTCAATAATGCACTCCAGCTCTCCTTTGGCCACTAATTTCATCCTTCTCCAAAATCTGAGAGGTAAACTATCCTTTGGTGAATAATTAATCTTTTTGGTTTAGGAGAGTGGTTGGCAGTTTACAGAATCTGGTTAAATTTAGGCCTGTTTGAAGATTAGATCAATAAATATGCTAAATTGTGTTTCACAGTCCTTTGTGGTCCTTGTGGGAATATGTGGATACTTACCACACACTTATCTCATAAAAGCCTTTTTGCTTAGTAGTTTCCTCACTTCTTTCCTGCCCTGTGAATATTTCTATTATATAAAATCTAAGTAATTCTAAGTACATTGCCTATACAGTTGCTTTACTCAGTGCTCTAGAATTCTTTTTAAAAATGTTTATTGCTTATGTATGAGGCAATGTATTTTCAACAGGAAATATGGTAAAAAAAATACAGAAATGATGAAGATTTTATAATCCCTTCTCAAAAATTCTGTGGTGAGTGAATTGTTAAAACAAGAAAAATGGCTTTGGAATCAGAGAATTGAGTGCCTGGTTTTGGAACAAGAGTACTCCAAATTCCTGAAAAGAACTAAAATCTATGCTCTTTCAATAATAGTCTGAAATATAAACAAGTTGGATGTCAAGGCTTTATGAGGTTGAGGAAGATATTTCTTCTGAAAGTTTCTAATGCATTGGAGGTTGAAGTCAGTTTTCAGAAAAATTTTAAAAGTCATTAATTTATGATTAGAATACGTACAAATAAAATTACCATACTTTTCCTACTTCCTTCTCCTACAAACTAATTAGATTTTATATCTAAACAAAAGATTGTATTTTAAAAAGCAAATGTTTTCTATTTTATGTATTCTTTCAAAACATAGGAGCATTGGATGGGTATTATTTTTAAATAAGAATTCTTGGCCTAGTTATCCGCTTCATGTAATAAGTGTAATCAATATGAAGATCTTGCCCACTGCAGAAGTTGTGACTTTGAAACTTCTCTTTGTTCTTGTCAGTGATTTCCTAGGGCCAGTTTTTTTTTTGTTTGTTTGTTTTTTGTTTTTTTACAATCGGTAAATTTTAGTTTAGTCATTTTAGCAAGATAAACCATTCAGCTTGCTTCTCTCTCAGTCCAGAAATTTTCCCTTTCCTATAGGACTACTTTTTCACCAATTTGAACCCTTCCTTTGGGTTATTGATGAGATAAAACTACACACTTGAAGTCAGTGGATTAGAACAGGGATTCCTAAAATGGGGTCCATGGACAAATCTTGGAGGGAAGCAATCTGAACTTTGGGAAAAGTTACATGTTTATTTTTTACTAACTTTTCTGAAATTTATCATTTCCTTCAATTATTTAAAAATGTTATTCAGAGAAGGGATTTGCAGGCTTCTCCAGACTATCAGAGAGGGATCCATGACACATAAAAGACTGAGAATCTCTATAATAATATTAATTAAAAAGAATCTCTGGAATAGGACCTCAGTCTAATAACTATGCTTCCCCTCCCCCCATACTTTTGTACCCATAAGTAATATACAACTTTATCAACAAGATATTTTATTGTTGCTATCTTAATGAACCACTGTCAAGAAACCAGGATTGAACAACTCCAGAAAAACCCAACAGTCATTGTAATGTTAAGTCATTTCTTCATAATTGAAGATTCTACCCATTATGTCCCCAAATTGAAAGGATTTCTAATGTCATTTGCTTTAACCAAGACTGATCTCTTGGGAAATGTGAGACAAAAAGGAATCCTGAGACGAAAAGGAATCCAAGTGCAATGGTAGTGAAGAAATTAAACTGTTAAAACAAATATTAAATAGCTTAAACTCTCCTAACCTTTAAAAAGATGTGTGGGACAATGACCACTAACCCAAAATGACGTTTCTCAGAACCAGAGCAGAAAGCAGTTTATTAAGTTCCTGCAGGAAAGGGGTGTCACCTCCACTAGCATAGTCTAGTGGAGTGAGACCCAACAGGCAACAGAGCAGGTGTTTTGTACTCTGAACTTGGGCCCAGCTGTCCCGGGAATCCACTCCACTCTCAGGTATAAGAACAGGGACTATAGATTACAAAACAGTGAGATTAAGCAAGGATATGAGCAAGGGAGGTTTTCCTGGAACTGAAACCCTAACTATGGAAGGGGTCACTTTTCTGAGGCCTCACGTCCACCTTAAAGACAAGACAAAAGAATCTCAAAAATATTTGTATGTCTAAATGTCTTACTAGGGAAGGAGTATGATAAGTAAACTTTTATACACTTCACAGGAAAAAAAAGGATAGATAGTTTTTAAATTCATATTATTTTCAAGAAGTATTGTTTATTACAACAATAAACATTGTTGTGTTAAAAATATCAATTATAAATTGCCTAGATTAATGGGGAGAACAAAAAGAAGAAAAGTTAAAGGTAATACAAAGCAGATAATGTCAAAATATTTGATTTTGTAATTCACTAACACATTCTACTCACCAATATCTTTTTTCTACTCCCATTTTAGATAATTTTAAAAACTTAAAAAAAAGTGATATGATAACCAATTCTAAATGATCTACATAAATTTGGAGGGGAAAAAGGGAAGAAAGGATAAAGATAATGCAAAACAGATAATGCCCAAATATTTGATTTTGTAATTCACTCATTTGGTCTATTTGTCAAGATCTTTCTTTCACTCCTATATTGGAAGTTGGAAGGGAGAGGAATAAGCATTTAGTAAGTACCTATTATGTGCTAAACACTTTACAAATATGATTTCATTTGATCCTCAGAACAATCTTGTGAGGTAGTTGCTATTATGATATCAACATAACAGTTGTAGAAATTGGGGCAGTTTTGAGTGACTTGCCCACAATGACACAGTATCTGAAGTTTCATTTAAATTTAGATTTTTCCTGAATATAGGCGTAGCACTTTATCCTTTGCATCTCTAGCTGCCATTGCTGTGTCTTCTCTCTCTGGGACTTGCTTCCTAGTGATGGGCAGAGGCCCTATATTGTTTAAATAATCTACATTAATAATTGAAAAATGATTGTTTTATATTATAGCTTTGCAGATAAATTTAGAATGTTTAAGGCCCACTACAAAATGGTCTTTTATTGTAACTTTTGAAAGAATTATCTCTTTAAGCCAAGAGACCATAAGTCTCTCTGCATTTAATATATTTGGGATCTAATATAAATTATAAAATAATAGGATTTGAGAGCTTCGAAGGAAATTAGTCCAGTCCCTGCTTTCTACTCATGAGGAGGCCCAAGATCCAAAAAGTGGTTAAATAGAACTGGATTAAAACCCAGCTCTTGGTTCTAAACTCAATGTTCTTTATTATGCATACTACCTTTTTTGCTTATTGTTTATTTTGAAGTCTGGGAAGAGCAGAAAGAGTAGTGTAAAGAAAAGTATATAAAAAATTTTTTGAACCTCTTAATTTTCACACCATATGCTTATGAGCAAAACTGGTATATATAGTACTAATGAGTATGTGTGATGAACTGATACAAAATAGAAGTATCCTCTTAGCATATTAGATATTTTGAACTAAAATTCAATGAACAGAAAACTCATTTTGAAAGTACTAAGAGTACCGGAGCCTTTATGAAACATAACTCATTTCAAGATTATTTTTAATATAAAACTACAAGGACATTCTCCTGTTCCACCAAATGTCATGGTCCTGGAAATTAATATATTTCTTTAGTGCTCAAGTAAAATGTATTTTTTAGAACATAGGACATAGAAGAAGCATGCTTCATAAAAAAGTAATTTGAATTATATTTCATTAAAAGGTCACTGCTTACAGAAAAATTTCAAAATGAGTGGGCTTTTATTAGTCTGGAAATGGGGAGGAGTCATTTTTTTTTAATTTAGAGGGCAAACTCTTAAATGGAAATAATGAAAACAAGTTGTAATGATTAACTGCATCCTAATTTGTAGCATCCTGACAGATTTAGCATTTCGTTGTTCTGCTGAACTTCACCAGCTTCCTTCAATTTATTTTTGGTTCAGACCTGTGTAATATGTCATCAATGAATAGGATCTCTTATTTAGAGCTAGAAGGAAACCTTAGAAATCCACTCTTTCAGTCCCCTCTTTTAACAGATGTAGAAACTGAGATATAGAATAATTAAATCATTTGCTCGCATCTATTATCTGAGGCAGCTTATGCACCAGTATCTAAACCTGACTTCAAGTCCAGTGCTTTATTCACTGTTTCACAGATAAAGATTCCTAGATTTTAAATTTTCTTTTCTGAAGGAAGTATGGGGACCATCCCTGGGGAAAGAAAGCTGGTTTAAGAATGCAAAATCAATGCCTTTCCAATAGGTTAGTCTTCATTTCTTTTTAAAATCATGGGAAAGTACCTCTAGAGTATTGTTAATAGATACTGCTATGATAATTTCTCCAGGGTAGACTGATTATACATGTACAGTTTGAATTTTCTCCAGGTGTTTCTACATCTTGCCCTTCCCTTTGGAGTTTTTTTTTTTTTCATGGCTTCTTGTTTTTTCTAACTTTCTATTTCAGTCTGATTATTTTAATGTTGCTGATGTTGACATGTTGACAGTGACTTGAGAATGTCAGAGTGAAGATGCTTATTCAACAAGCATGTTTTTTAAAGAGCCCATATCTCAAAAATCTAAAGGCTAAGCTATCCCCAAAGACATACTATAGAAACTTTTATTTGTTAAAGCCTAAATTGGATAGAATATGGAAATTAAATAGGATATCAAATCCAAGATCTTCAAGATACTGAAGTCTCTTTCCAATGCTGAGATTATTGTTCTTTTAAAGGTGGGCTTGAGGAAGAAGATCCTTGATATTTTGCTAAGAAAGTTCTTTCCAAGGAAGTGAAAGACCAAAGACCAAGCTTTATGTGGGAAGAAAAATAGGCAGAGAGAGGACATAAAGACACATCCAGACATTTTCTATAATAAAATGTATTTTTTACTAAAAGAAAAAAAGATTAAAAACTGTTGTCTCAATTTTGTGGATGTATCAACTTATGGGGAATTAAATGAGTTAAGAATCTTATTTTCATGTTGGTTTCTAAGTGGACATAAGTAAGATAGTGGTTAGTTACTGTCCTAAGAAGACCAAGAAAATACTTCTGTTATTTACTCTGATCTTTTTGCTCTTGAAATTTAGTCTGCGATTGGGAAAATTAGGAACAAATTTGCCCTGCAATATGATATACAGAATAACATGCAATATTTGTGGACTAGAAAAAGTGACATTTTGGGTGCAAATTATTTTAGACCTAAGGAAGTAGTTTCAAATATAGTGAAAAGCTACGAAAATGCATCTTGAGTCACAAAAAAAAAATTAACATTCTTAACTGTGAAGAATCAAAAGGTATTACCCTTGGTACATTCTCCCTATCAGCTTTAACCAATTTTGTTTCAACAAGCTTTTCCTGATGGGTTTGATTTACCATGAGTATGTTTAAAATTTTTCGCTTGGAATCTTAATAGCAAGGATTAGCTTCAACTAGTATTTTCACATTTTAACATTTAAGTCTAGGTACAGCTATTATATGAAGAATTATGAGAAGCACGGTAAGATTTGTATCAAGTGAAGCTGAATGAATAAAATGGGGTCTAAATGGAAACTGGTTGATCAAAACACAGCAGGTGGTTGGGTGGGGCTGAAGGTAGAGGACCGGTTGAAGTGTGTACCTGGGGGTTGGGAACAATAGATTAGTGTCCCATTGAAGGTGTGAATGTCAATAGAAGACTGACAGTTTCCTAGGGGATAGAGTGAAAGGCAGGTCCCGGGACAGTGGGAGCAGTTGTACTTTGGAGGAAAGAGAGGTGTGCTCCCAGAATGCCATTGCTGTGGGGAGGAATCGGGCTCCTTCCCCTTCCCTCTCCCCATCTCCAATTTCAGCATTTGTCTCATTTGTCCCATGCTAGTTAAGCCTTTGATAGCACAGGGCTGCAACGAAATGATGAAATATAGCCATCAATATTAGTTACTGTACTGTCAAAGTGAAAGGGCACAATCCTCCTTTCTGTTAAAGTAGATGTGCTAAGAAATTTGTTAGGACATATTCAATGTGTTGAAAGAAAATAAAACAAAGCAACAAGATTTCATTTAGATGGGAAAAAAGGTAATACTGATAGCATACTTCAAGGGATCTGAGATCTCAACTGATATGAGTACTCCAGCAATGCAGAGCTATCCCAAACCAACCTTTTTCATTTTGTGTGACTTGTCCATATCTACCCATAAATTCTACAAAGTGGGTCTATCCAGCATGTTGGAGGGTTGTCTAGATACTATGACATTACATGGATACTGAAGGACCAGAGAGATTGTCCACAGATACCACCTTGGAGTTTTATTTTCCAACTCAGATCATACATCTTCCCAATGACATCTTTTATGTTATTTCTCTTTTGCATACATGTAGTTCCCTGATGGCAATATATTACAGCTCAACACCTGCAGCATATCTCTCATCATTGCTCTTTGGATGTTCTCCAAATTTAATTTTTCAGTCTGGTATTCCCATAACTCAGCCATAAGACATCACCCAAAGAATATTGATGTTTAAAAAATAGGCCTTTGTTTCTAGGAGAAGCTTGGGGTTATTAAAAGCTTGTGGAATCACCTCAAGGCAAACCAGCAAACTCTCCCCCTCTGATTCTGGGCCCAATTCTTTATTTGCAATGTGTTCAAGAAACCTGTGTGGGTGTATTCAAATGTTAACAAAATAATAGAATTGTCATATATTGTCATATTGTCATTGTCATATATTAAGAATAGAAAAAGTATAAAAAATTGAATTTCTTTTACATACAGCTTACTTACCTACAAATTTGTATTGATGGACTGGTTTAATGAGTGTTTTGTTTTTTTTTTAACATGGTTTGGAAAATAGGCATTACTCAGCTACTTGGATTTTCCAATGTGTATAGTTAGTCTGAACTTTGGAATGAATGTAGACAAGGATTTCAAGTAGCATTTTTCCACAGCTTAATAGTACTCAACAGAAGAGGGCCATTAAATAATATCTTTTGTGTTACATCTTTCCAAGAAATTTTAATGACATTTATAAGTTATATAGCAGCTACTATGTGCACTATTCTAGGACTTTTACAAAGATCTCATTTGATCCTCATTACTATGCTGGTAGGTAGGTACTATTATTATCACCCCCATTTTGCAGTTAAAGAAACAGGCAAGCAGACCTTGGCTAAAGGTAGTGAATAAGGTCGAATTTGAACTAGGGTCTTCCTGAATCCAAGGCCCAGCATTCTATCCACAGAGCCACCTAAAAACCTTATGTTTTGACATATGCATTAGTGCCCATCTTGTTGGAGAAATCTGTAAGGCTGTGTTTTGCTGTCCTGAGTTAAATGTTTTTTAATAGCTCAGTGGGATCTTATTTTCTTTGTAACTTTTCAGACTTGTTTATTAAAAATTTGGCTTGACCATCTCTAGTCATATGAAAAGCTGCTCTAAATCACTATTGATCAGAGAAATACAAATTAAGGTAACAAGGTAACAAATTAAGGCACTGCCCACCTCTCAGATTGGCTAAGAGGAAAGGAAAAAATAATGAGGAATGTTGGAAGAAATGTGGAAAAAGTGGAACACTGATACATTGTTGGTGGAATTGTGAATAGATCCAACCAATCTGGAGAATAATTTGGAACTGTGCTCAAAAAATTATCAAATTATGTATACCCTTTGACCCAGCAGTGTTTCTATTGAGTTTATATCCCAAAGAGATCTTAAAGGAGGGAAAGGGACCTGTATGTACAAGAATGTTTGTGGCAGCCCTTGTTGTGGAAACTGGAAAATGATTGGATGCCCTTCAATTGGAGAGAATGGCTGAATAAATTATGGTAGGTGAATGTTATGGAATATTATTGAACAATAATATTCTGTAAGAAACGACCATCAGGATGTTTTCAGAAAGGTCTGGAGAGACTTGCATGAACTGATGCTGAGTGAAATGAGCAGGACCAAGAGATCATTGTACATGACAAGAACAATACTACATAATGCTCAATTCTGATGGACATGGCTCTCTTCAACAATGAGATGATTCAAACCAGTTCCACTTGTTCAGTGATGAAGAGAACCATCTATACCCAGAGAGAGAGAACTGTGGGAAGAGAGTATGGACTGTAACATAGCATTTTCACTCTCTCTATTGTTGTTTATTTGCATTTTATTTTCTTCATCATTTTCTTTTCTGGTTTGATTTGATTTTTCTTGTATAGCAAGATAATTGTATAAATATATATATATTTTGGACTTAATGTATTTCTACTATTAGTTATTATACCAAATTTCTACCATTAGTATATATCAAGTATATACCAAGTTATTAGACTGTCATCTAGAGGAGGGGGAATAAGAGAATGGGGGGGGGGGAACTGGAACACAAGGTTTTGCAAGGGCTAATGTTGAAGAATTAACTATCCATATGTTTTGAAAAATAAAAACCTTTAATAAAAAAATGTTATTTGTTACAGAACATTTTATGCTAATGTTTGCTTATTTATTTCTCAAGCCTCCAGCAAGGATTCCTTCAATGCATGTGCAGATTATTCTTCTAAAATTTTTATTAAGATACAAAAATAGGCATATGTATTAGAAGTTAATGCTAATTTCTTGATTGCCTTTTTTGAGTTATAATAAGGCCTATTTCCCTAAGTGTTAGATCCTCTTTCCCTTTTATAGATATTTGAGAATTTATCCCTTAGCATCCTCAAAATGGTATTGTCTCTTGCACAGATCTCCTGAGCACACTTTACCTAGTTTGGCACTTTACTATGCTTTTTCTTGCATAGTTACTTTCCCCTTTTTAGTCCCCCAACTATTCTTATTCTCACTAGTAGGCCTTACTACTGCCCTACTAAGCAATTTAGTTTGGTTTTGGGAGCAGTATCCACTTGACATATCTGAATTTTAATCAAAACCCATTTTTTGTGTCTAACCCATGATTAATTCTTAGTTTAGGAATTTGAAGACAAGGCAGTAAGAAAGAGCAATGCTGTGGAAGTAGACAAATCCATTGATTTAACATATATAAAAGCTAGCTTTGCAGAGACTTTCTATAGATTTCTTTAAGACCAAAGAAAAACCTTTTAACTTTTCATAAGAAAGTAACTATTAGGTAGGAGAAAGTTAAGAGTATAAGAACTTCTAAAAACTGATCTGTGGAGAAGATGGGACACTCAAACTTTTAATCATAAAGAAAAAGAAGACTCAAAGAAAAATCCCTTCCATTTGCTGCTATATACATTCTTCCTCCTTGAATAAAAGTTTCCAATAATGAAGGAGAAGGAGTAAGCATTTATGTAGCACCTACTATATGTTAAGCACTATACAAATATCTCATTTGAGCTTCACAACAATCCTGAAAGATAGGTACTGTTATTATTCCCATTTCACAGCTGAGGAAGCTGAAGCAAACAAGGTTAAATGATTTGTCCAGTCACACAGCTAGTAAGTGTCTGAGATCAGATGTGAACACAAGTTGATACAGCTCCAGGCTTCACCTTGCTGCCTCAATAAAGAGACTGGAATCAAGATGATCTTTTGGTAATGTATTTTATTCTCACTAAAGTAGTCCCTGGAATAAAGAATAAGAGTTTAAAAATTAATTTTTTGAAAGAAAGGGCAGGCAAAAACTAAAGGTGACTTTTTGGGTTTGTTTTCACAGAATAATCACAAATATTTCAAAAAATTTTCAGTTCTTCCTCTTAAGAAATAAGCATTTTTATTAAATGGCAATTTCAGAGATAGCCTCCCCCCATTTAATCTATTATAGATATAAAATTAATTCTCTTAAAAGTAAAACAATATAGTTTTATTTGTTTACAATAGTTTGTATAAGAATTGCTGAATTTTGTCATATGTCAATTTGCTTTTCACATTTAAGAAAACCATTATCTGAAACAAATCAAGGACATAGCCTGTTCTTTCTTACAAAGTCATTTTCCAGCAGTAAATATCAACTGAAATCTTTAAATCCAAACACCATTTGAATCCTGTCCCTTAGTTGAAAGGGGCATTAAAACTCACCTTCACCTCCAGCAGTTCAAAGCATCTACTTCGCAGATTCCTTTGTACAGCTTTTTTGGTTCTGTGGATTAAAATCCTCCAACTTTTGTATTTCTTCTTCAAAATGAACTCTAAGATCCTTGTTGTTTCTTAGGAAGACCTTCATTGCTTCTACATTTCTTATGACCTAAAATAGGGAGATTCAATAAAACATGAAAATTGAAAACTACAATCACAAACTTTTCATTTTAAGCTAAGTCCTAGAGGTGAGGGAAGTTACCTTATGATAGCAAATAATCATCTATCTTTCTAGTTTTCTCAGCTTATGTCTACATAACAAGGTGTTAATTCCCTTCATGTCTCTAATCTCCCTTGTCAGTATCTTTCTTAATAATGCATCTTGAATTCAATCCTCCAAATGTGATATAACTAGTACAAGTACCATGGAATTATCATGACTTCTTTTGTCCCCATATTAATGCCTAAAGAATAATGCTTTTATCGATGAGAAGCCTACCCCATTTTTTCTCCTGAATTTTAATTTTTAGCTATTTTTGACTTGCCAAAAACAACAAATATGGTCATTTTCCCATTCAAAGTAAAAAACAAGAACAATATGAAACAATGTATTACGGATGTACAGCTTCTTAAAGTATATAGTATATATCATATACATTGTTACATATAACTATAATAAATTCAACATGTTGGTTCTAGAGTTATGTTTCCCTCCAAATTTGCTCTTCTATTCAATTAATTTTTTTAAAAATTGATCCTCTTTTCTTCCTGGGTATTGCATCACTATACCACATCCTCTCATTTTCTTTCCACCCCAAGCCTCTAAATGCCCTCCCTTATAACAGATAAGCAGAGTCAAGCAAGGCAGATCTTGGCCATCTGAGAGCATGTGTCTTATCATGCATCTTTAGTCCCTCACTTCAGTCTGGTGGGAAATAAGCTTTGCCCTTCATTTTCTTAACCTTATACTGCCTGCCTTTGAATTGGAGCAGGAGTACCAAGGCATTTAATTTTTCTATGAAAGTATTTTAGCAGAATTTATTAAAAAGTCTAAATAATAAAAAGAGCGGTGAGCATCTTCACACTTTGAAAGATCATGTGAAAGATGCCTTATGGCTCCAGCCCAATCCAACATAGTGTTCTACTAAGCCTGAAGCTTCATTCTGATGAACATACCACTTGGACAGCTGTCACTTGATTCAAACACAGCCTGAACAGCTGCTGATCCCATTTGGCTCTTTTGCTGAAAGTCTTCTACAATCATTTGTTTACATGTGCTGTCTATTTTAATATAGTCCCCTTATTTATAATTTTATGTATTGTTAGGGCTCAGGAAAACTACAGAAAATGGAAGATTAAGAGCTATGGCTGTTCTCCTGTCCTTTGCTATCCTTAAGGAGACTTCACACATTCTATTCACATACCACTGTAACATTTATATTCAAGTTCTAGGGTACCTAATGGTTTCAAGTCAGTCCCAAGTCATTCCACTTCTATTATCAGCATTGAAAAGAATGAAACTTTGGATTATTAAGTATGAGGGGGAAAAGTTTTGGGGCCCCATACTATAATGAATGGCAACCATCTGGGAGGAAGGGAAAACTCTTCCCTCATAGTGTCTCAGGAGTGTCCCTGTCTACTGCTCTTCCGTCATTTTCTTTTAGATATTTTAGCATGGAAATTGGGCATAGGTATTGGAAAAGAAAAATGAGAAAATATGGTGGTGATGGCAGTGGAGATGAGTGTCCCAGTGCGGGCTTTTCTAACTAATCGGACCAACATTCCACAACTGAGAACACAGAAGGTAGCAATTTTCACGTCTGCCATAAGGAAAATAAATGCTGACTCAAATGTCAATTTAAAATAGCAAGGCAGAATTAAAGATGTGCTAGAAAAACAGAAGATTTGGTAAATAACAAATCCCTTCTTTACTGAAGATAAAAATGATTTGTGATTTAAAAAAAAAGAAAATTCTTTTTTTTTAAGGCTGAGGTTAATTGACTTGCCCAGGGTCACATAGCTAGGAAGTGTTAAGTGTCTGAGACCAAACTTGAACTCGGACACTCCTGAATTCAGCTCTATCCACTGCTCCACCTAGCTGCTCCCCAAAAAAGAAAATTCTAAAAGCTTGGATAGGGCTCTGGGAAGATAGCAGAGTACCTCAGAAAATTTCAAGCTCTCCAGATTTCCCTCACTAACAACAAATTTGCTCCTCAAGGTGAACAAAGACTGGTGAAAAAGATGACCTGGGGCAATCAGGCATCCTCTTGGGGCAAGACCTGAAGAAAGACCACAGAACTGTATTTAAACTTTGTGAAGTGAAAACACCTCCAGACTAGCTTCACAGAAAAAGAAGCAAGAAACCCTGGGGCTAGCAGGTTTGGCTGCAGCCTCAGCAGGAACCACAGGAACTTTAACCTCCCCAACAGTATGGGGAAATCCCAGAAACTGAGGGAACCTCAACTGATTAGGGAATGCAGAAGCAATGGGATGCTGATGGCTGAGGATACTCGCAGGAGGGAGGAGGTTTTGGTTTGGGGTTCCTCCCACCCCAGGATTAGAGGTTGTTACACTAATAGTTCTCACTAAAAATATGTTACAATAATAACAATGAATAGACAAAGAAAGAACCAAATCATAGGTTGGGGATAAATCTTCAGTTTACTGAAGTATAAATGAAAGCTTCTTGTACTCCAAAGAGTAATGTTAAATGACTGCCCAGAAAGAATTTGTAGAAGAACTAAAAAAAGACTTAAAAAATGAATGAGAGGTTAAGGAAAAACTAACAAAAATAAACTATCAAAAAAAAAAAAAAAGCAAGGTTATGAAAAAAAAGAAAAGAGATAGTTTTAAAGAAAACAATTCTTTGAAAATTAGAATTGGATAAATTCCAATTGATTTATGATGGACAGAATCAGCTACATCCAGAAAAGGAACACTGGGAAATGAGTGTAAACTGTTATTTTTACCTTCTGAATCCAGTTCTTCCTGTGCAACAAGAAATTCGGTTCTACACACATATATTGTATCTAGAATATACTGTAATATATTTAACATATATAAGACTGCCTGCCATTTGGGGGAGGGGGTTGGGGGAAGAAGGGAAAAAATCTGAATAGAAGTAAGTGCAAGGGATAATGTTGTAAAAAATTACCCATGCACATGTACTGTCAAAAAAAAAAAAGTTATAATTATAAAATAAAATAAAAATTAAATAAAAAAAAGAAAAAAAAAAAGAAAATTAGAATTGGATAAAGGGAAACCAATCAAGCTATGAGAACAAGAAATAACAAAGTATAAAAAATGAAAAAATGTGAAACACCTGATAAGAAAACAACAGATCTGGAGAAGAGATAAATAATTGGACTAC
The DNA here is from genome assembly GCF_048593235.1 of Sminthopsis crassicaudata. NCBI lineage: Eukaryota > Metazoa > Chordata > Mammalia > Dasyuromorphia > Dasyuridae > Sminthopsis > Sminthopsis crassicaudata. The sequence continues at coordinate 275,156,364 of NC_133619.1, read as the reverse complement.
CTGAAAGGTGTGACCAAAAAAAAAGGACCTTGACACTATAATGCAAGAAATAAAGAAAAATTTCCTGAAGTGATATAATATGAGGGGAAAGAAGAAATAGAAAAAAATCCACCAATCATCACCTCAAAGAGATCTTTTGTGGAAAATACATAGGAATATTATTGACAAATTTTGAAACTCCCAGATCAAAGGAAAAATTTTGCAACAAAAATTCAAGAGTTAGCAAGGATAGGAAATAATACATAAACCCTACAAGGATCAGGACTAGAATTTATTAGAAAAATAGAGCTGGTAATCAGTGAACTTAGACAAAGTCAAAAATTTAAACGAGAGAAATCTACATTATATGTCAGCCATATTAATATTATTTTAGATGCACATTTACATATAGGTAAATGCACATGTATATGTAAACATATATATATATATATGTCTCAGTAAATATGGGTATTCAAGATATTCTGGTGATTCTAGTCTAAGTAGCCCTACAATGCTTCTGATGTCTGTCTATATAGTGTTGTTTCTCCTGCTTTTTTATAGTTCTCAAGTGAGAACCTTGCCTCATGTTTTACAGAAACTGAGATCATATACTGTGAGCTCTGTCTTTCTCATCTCATAGATGCCTCCTGTCTTACAGGATGAGGAAGTTAATTTTCTACCTACTCCAATGATTCTACCTCCAACCTACAATTCTACATTCAGAAGCCTTCGCCAACCCTTAATTCTAGTGCCTTCTTTCATTTATTTCTCATTTATCCTGTATGTGACTTTTTTTTTTTTTTTTTAACACATTTTCAGTTATTTCTATATTGGATTGTGAATTTCTTGAGGGCAGGTACTGTCTTTTGCCTCCTTTTGTATACCCAACACTATGCAAAGTGCTTAGTATATAGCTGACACTTAATAAATATTTGTTGCCTGACTGACATACTTTTGACATACCAACTAGGATTCATACTTAAAAGTATATATAGTAATTTGTATTTGTGAGATATTCATTACTAGTAAGTACTTGGTTTATAAACCAGAATAGGAAATGTTCATAATAAGCATGCCTTAGACTAATAACATTTCCTAACAGATTAAAAAAATTTTTTGACACACAACAAGTGCATTTTACCTCTTCAGGTGATACTGCTTGCTCCTCTACTTGAAAATAACTCTCTTGAAGTTTTTCCCTTAATAATTCCATTTCTATTTCATTAATTTCACTTTCATTGAGATAAATTCTGGTTTTACTTTCAGCTCCATCCAACTGATCCTCTCCGGGAATATGGACAGCCCAATCAGATGTCAGTAGCTAGTTGGTAACATAAAAGAAACATATATTAATTTATTCACATTCAAAACACATATTTTAAAAATCATTCAACAGGAATTATGATTATTAAAAGCTATTAATTCAGGATGTATTGATATCATTTTGACAGAAAAAAGCATCTACGTATAGGAGGATTTCAGGTCGTATGTGAACTTATCTGGAGAACTTTTTTTCTGTATCAAAATCCTAAAACTGAGATTAAAGCTCTATCTGATCCAAACTTCAGATGTTTCCAAAATTTTCTTCTTTCTTCCATGTATCATATTTTTATCAGAAGTTTTTACCTGTTCTACTCTGGCACTTGTGGCTGCAATTTCTGGGATATTTCGGAATTCATTCAAAAAACTTTGAATCTTCTTCTGAAAATCTTCTAGCCATGTAGAAGAGACTTTCATTTCTGAAGAGTGCATGATTTCATTACGACACTTAATCACCTAAAAATAAAAAGGAATCTCAGAATCTTCAAATTTGTATAGAACTTTAAAACTAACTCATACTCGACTGAAAATGTCTCCACATCATCCTCACCATTCTGGGAAATATACTGTCTCTTAAATCAGTCCCTCTGTTTCTGAATAATTCTAATTGCTAAGAAGTTTTTCCTTATATGAAGATGGAATTTGCTTCCTTTATTTTGTCAAGTGTTCTGACTTCAGTTCATTACACCAATCAGAAGAAGCCTAATATCTTTTCTCTATGTGCTAGCCCTACATGTAATTGCAGAGAAAATAATGTCACCTCAAATCTTCTCCTCTCCCGGTTAAACATTCCCTGACTTAAACTGATTTTAATAAGATATGAACTATCCTTTTTCTGTATGCTTTCTGGCTTATCAATGTCCCTCTGAAATATGACTTCCAAAACTGGAATATTCTTGATGTGAACTGCGTGGAGTAAAATAGAGCAGAACCATGATGTCTTTTATTCTGGATATTTCGCCTCTCTTAAAGAAGTTTAAAGTTAACATTAGTTTGGTTTTTTTGTTGCCAGATTACACTCTTACCCTAGCCTACCAAAGCCCCAAGGTCTTATTCATGTTAATTGCTTTGCCTTAATTGCTATTTAGCCTTAATCAATGAATGGGGGCAACCTCAGTTAAACTGAGTTTTTAGCTTAAAAAAGGACAATCCCGATGCCTGCATCCAGGGCCATCTCCAGTCCTCCTGAGCTATATCTGACCCCTGTGCTCAATTACCTGAAGGAGAAAGTGAGGCAGGTGACCTTGCACAGTTCTCCCTCACTTAAATCCAACATATGTCACAGCATTATGTCCTTAAGATTGTGTTCCTCTTCAAGAACGAAGGACAAACAACAGCAGCTATCTAGCTAAGATTTCCCCATCTTCTATTTGTAAAGTTGATTTTTTGAACCCAGGTATGGGACTTGACATTTGTAACTATTACATTTTTAAATTTGGTTCATCTATAGCTTTAAAAAGTTAAATCTTCCCCCCACCCCCGGCTGTCATTCAATATGTAATCTCTTCCAGCTTTTGTATTATCAATAAATCTGATACAACTGCCTTTCCCTTCTTCCAAGTTACTAATAAAAAAGAGCAGTAGAGAGCCAAAGAGAGGTCCTTGAGCATCATCACATAAGATGTTCAGCTCTCATGGACTTAATTATTCATCCATCTATGCAGATTACTCAGAAATCTGCATATTTAGCACCTTTCCCCTGAGCATTAGTTCTGCATCACCAATTATCTACTGTACATTTCAAAATGTCTGTTAAGTCATCCCAAACATAAACACGTACAAACTTGAACTTATCTTGCTCCTCCCTCCCTAACTTCCCCTCTTCCAGACTAGCCTGTTTCTGTTGAAAGCTACCACCATTATTCCAGTACTTCAGGTTTTCATCACTAGGATTTTCCTGTAACTTCTTATTCTCAGCCCACATATCCAATCAGTTACTAGAATTTGCTATTTCTACCTCCATAGCATTGCCTGCATTGCCTGGATCTAGCTCTTTCACTAATCTTAATTCAGGCTCTCATGGCTTCTGAAATAGATCATTAGCCTCTATTTTTCTACTCATTTTTATACAAATAGCTTCCTATTGCCTCTAGGATAAAATATAAATTCTCCTTTTAATGCCCTTGACAACCTAGTCCCAATCTATCTTTCCAGTTTCACTGAGGTACCTTCAGAGAAGTAGCAAGCTTGGGTTGGGGGTCAGGCTACATTCAAATCTGGTCTCAGGCACTTACTAGCAAGTTATGTAACTTCTTTTTGCTTCAGCTTCCTCAACTGTTAAGTGGGGATAATGACATTTACTACTTTGAAAGGTTGTTGTGACAATTAAATAAAATCATATTTGTAAAGGACTTTACAAATATGTAACTCACTGCAGGCTGATAGCAGGTGCTATGTAAATGTTTATTTTCCCCTTCCTTAGATAGTTACTTCCTGAGTTATTCTTTATGATTTAACCATACTGGACTTTTCTCTGTTCCTCACACACAAAACTCTGTATTTAATCCCCAATCCTATCAGAAACTTAATTAAGTTGTTTTTTTTCAATCTTTCATTTTTTTTCCTCTATGAATCAGAGGTTCTCAATAGGAAAAGTTTTTCCTACACTTGATATTTTCCAGTGAAGGTGGCTACTCAACTAACAAGCTCACTGGCATTTAAGGTTGACTTAAAATTTTATACCAGACAATTTAAATGCTTAGAAGTACCTAAGTACTTTTTCTGAAGTGCTTACCTCTCTAACTTTCTTTCGGTCAATTCTGAAGTGATCACAGGAGTTGATAAGATTTAGAAGAGCAACTGCATCACATTCCTCAGGTCCTTTTTTGTCTGCCAGTCCCCTGGGCATAAAAGCCTGCAGTACAGAGCCCACAAAATTTTCATTTTATTTAGGAAGCTTCAAATCATTCATCATAACTCTATTTCCCTAAGGATAACAACTAAAGTTCTTTTAGTCTTCAAATAACAAACAAATCTGCCTGAACCAGGTTTCTGGTGAATCCTAAGTATAAGTTGGGCAGTAGGATTTTAAATAATCATAGAACTTTCTTTTTTTTCTATAATTTTATTTTTAAATTTTTTTATTATAGCTTTTTTATTTACAAGATATTTGCATGGGTAATTTTTCAGCACTGACAATTGGAAAACATTTTGTTCCAACTTTTCCCCTCCTTCCCCCCACACCCCCTAGATGGCAGGTAGACCAATACATGTTAAATATGTTAAAGTATAAGTTACATACAACATATGTATACATGTCCATACAGTTATTTTGCTGTACAAAAAGAATCAGACTTTCAATAGTGTACAATTAGCCTGTGAAAGAAATCCAAAATGCAGGCAGACAAAATTAGAGGGATTGGGAATTCTATCTAGTGGTTCATAGTCATCTCCCAGAGTTCTTTCACTGGGTATAGAATCATAGAACTTTCTGAAAGAAATCTCAAAGGAAGGGCTTTATCCAATCTGATTGTTTTTTTAACCCCAAGTAAAAATTATTAACCCATGAAATTTTCAAAGATCTTTAAGAATATTCCACAACCTTTCCTAGTAACCTATGCATTTCACAATTCTAATCCTTACTAGGTTTTTTCATTGAAATGCTAGTGGTTGTACTGTTAAAGTAGTAAAGCATTTGGTCCCTCAAATAGATACATTCTATAATGGAAAAGTAAAGATAGTCGATAAGTAAAAGAAACATCTATACAATACAACCTACCACAGCTCATGATTCAGTGTCACAGAAACGAAAATAGATGTCTAAGAAAGATTATACATATACACACACATAAATATTTATATCTATCTATATTCTACTCATGAAAACACAATCCAAAGAGTGGATGGAGTAGACTACATAGAATACAGAAGATGTTTGTGCTAAAGGTGACACAACTTTTGAAAATTTAATCTTGATCTTAACTTTTTCATGTACCTTATAGTTACTGAAAAAACAAGACCAAGAAAATTGCAAAACTCATTACATCAAAATATGTATATATACATATATTATAAATAGTATCTCCCTTAGATTGCTGTATATTTTAATGCATATTTTAAAATAAATGCACACATACACATATGATAGCGTCCCAACTGTTTTGTGCAGCTTTAAGATTTTATGATTTTAAATATATATACATATATATATACATATATATATATATATAAATTTTAAAGCACTACTGTCAAGTGTAAAATAACTTAGCCTAGTATCTCTCCCCTTCACTCCATAACTTAATTTTTTTTCCTTCTTAAAATCATACTGCATACAATAGAAAACAGAAAAATCTTTGAATTTCACAAATTCTCTAGTTCATGATAGACATGGTCCTAAGACTTGATTGTCAAATTTTTCTTCCTCCTTTCTTCTTTCCAAGTCACTAATGTTTTATTGTGCATTTAAGTCTTATTGTCTCTTTTTATTTGAGTTCACAGACTATCAGCTTTTCCTATGGAAGTTTAACTTGATGTAAATCAATTATCACAAGAAAGAGACCAAAAGAATCTTGAACCTGCTTTAACAGCAAATACTCTTTGCCAAGGGAAGAGAAAGCAGCCAAAGGCAATACTGGCAGACTATAAATACTTGTAAAATCTTATAGAGGAAGATGGTGGATGATTATGAGCACTATCAGCTCATGAAACAGTGAAAAGAAGGACAAATTTATAGAAAAACTTGGCATGAACCATAACCATGCCAGATTATTTGAAAAGCAGTTAACAATAAAAAAGGAAGAAAAAAAAAAGGACAAAGACACCATTTCAGTAGTTTTTTTCTCCATATAATGCAGTATAGCTATGTCATGTCTACTTTTAACATATGGCTCCTGCGTGAAGAAGTAGAAGAGGCACTGATAAAACAACATGGACAAAACGGCTGGGTGAGCCCATGTTATACTTAGAAGGAGCTTGTGCTAGAGGTAAAAACTGAGGAATCAATTTTCAAGATACCTGAAAGAGGGAAGGGAGGATAATAAACACTTGGGGGAGAAAATCATGTCGTTACTGAAAAATGAGACTTAAGAAAATGGCAATAATTACTAGATCAAATGCAACCCTATCTCTGCAAACCCATCTCTACAAAAATCTTTGGATAGAACAATGCCTTCACATGCATTCAGGCCATCCTCAATGACCTGAGAGGAGAAACAGTAGGCTCTCACAAGCCACCTTTCAAAGCAAACTAGAAGACTTTCCATCTTTAGTATCACACAAATGACTGAAAAGCACATAAGATCCCACTTTCTTGTTTATTAACTACAAAAAACGCTTAATTTGGTAGAGTAAAATATTCCCAAGCATTGGTCACAATCATATAAGAATGCTATTAAGAGATTACAATATAATTATAGATTAAAGGATCATAGTTAAACCTGAAAAAGACTTTGGAAGTTATTTAGCACAATGCCCTCAGGAAAAGGAGGCTGAAGATAGTAAAAGGCAGAAGCGTATTCAAATTTAGGTCTTCTGACTAAATTTAGCACTTTTTCTGCTCTACAACAGAATTACTTTGTTCTAAAATATCTGATTATTAATACAAAGCAAAGAATATGACAGAAGATATATGTATATCAAAAGTATTTGCTGCTGCCATGGAAAATGTCAATAATTGGTCTAAATAGAAGAGGTATATGCCCTTGAGACCAGAAATTCTTAAATTGGCTTCTATGTCATGGGATCCATGGATAGATTTCAGAAGGCCCATGAATTTAGATGGGGGAAAAATCCCACATTTTTATTTTTACTAAATAAAAAAATTGCAGTTATGTTCTTCTGAAAAGGGATATTTGGATTTCACCAGACTACCAAAGGGATTCATGACATAAAAGAGGTTAAGAACCCCTATTTTATTTATTTATTTATTCTCTACTTACAAAGATCTTTTTAAAAAAAATTTTTATTAATTTTATAATCATATCATTATGACTAGAAAAGAAGTTGGGCTGGTCACATTATGAGAATTAAAATTAGATACCCTACCATTTCCACTGAAGATCTAGGTGAAGGCCCCCAGTACTTTGGGTGAGCAGTTTGTGGAAAATGTACAAGAGGATAATCGATATAGAAATAGAAAGGACTTCAAGGATCATCTAGTACTACCCTTTAAGAGAATATGGTTAAGGGACATGGGATAAATAGCGGTGATTGTTATTTGCACAACTGGATGAGATTAGAGTCCCCAAAGAAACCCAAAATGGTTCTATGAGTTGACACTGTTACCTAATAATCCTCTCCTCCTAATAAAAAAAACTAGAATAAAAGCTAACCATTTCTAATAGCAAATCTTGTTCTATTCCTATAGTCTATCACCTTTCAACTGAGAGAGTAGAAATATGCTTTAGTTCTTATCAACTAAGATTGACCTGATACTGGTCTGAATTATGCTGTCTCTGTATTTTTCTTTATATTTTTGTGATCATACTATATGGCCATCAAATAACTCCTTGATTCTGTTTATTCACTCTGAATCATTTCATACAAAATTTCCCACATTTCCCTGAATTCCTTATATTTGTTATTAATATGATGCAAAAATAATCTTTGTTTATGAGTCTAACTGATGATACATAGAGGAATCATATTCATAAACTAGTTATCCATTCCCTAATCTACCCCCTTTTCACTTCTAGTTTTTTGCCATTACAAAAAAGCACCATTATTTTACAAAGCCACAGGAAATATAAAGTCAGTCAGGTATAAATTAGTCTGCATCTCCTTAGGACTACCAAATCAATCCTTAGGGTAAATTTTGTTCTCCTACTCTCCAGAAATGGTTATTCTGGCCAATATGAGTTGACCTAAAGTTTTTATTTATGGAATATATTCTGGAAGACCTTCACCCTACCGTCTCCTCTTTATTTCTTCCCCATCTGCCTTTATAAAATATACCAGAAGTTTCTTTTTTAGGTCAGTGGAATGACTCCAGTTATTGTTACAGTTCCTGCTCAACTGGGGATGTGGGAGAGAACCCACATTATCTTCATAGTCCTGAGATTCTTTCCATTTGTCATAGCCCCCAAACTCTGAGGTTCAGACTAGCTGTTACTGGTCCTATGCCACAGAGTCACTAAAATCCCAGAATCACCTCAAACTCAGCATGTCCAAAACTGAACTCAATCTCCGTCTTTCTAAGCTCTTCCCTCTTCTTCACTTCTGTTGGTAAAGACCTCACTGCTCTCCCAGCCACCCAAGTTTCCTTATTACCACCCCCCAAAATGTGGCCTCCTATATCTCCTGCATTCATCTATCCCCACCCCTATACACACATAATCCAGGCCCTCATTCAGCCTGCTTGCAGAACCCTCTAACTGATCTTCCACACCTATGACAAACACAGATCCCTGCTCCGAAGATTCAGCTGTTCCCTATACTTTCTAGAACAAAATACAAACTCCTGTGGGATTTTAAAGCTCCCATAATCTAGTTCCAGCCTGTCTTTGCAAGCTAATTACATGTTCCCATTTCACCCAGAGGGGCCTACTAACCCATACACACCATTCCATCTTTTCATGAATTCTCCCCCATAGCCCTCTTGATCTTCACCTTCGCCTTGGAACACTAAGCTCCCTTAAGGTCCTTTCTTATACTCCAATGAACAGCATCCTTCACTTTTTTCATTACTTTGTATTTATATGTATCTACATATTCATCTGACTCTATCATGTGACTACTGTTACTTATCCATGGAGCAGAATGTAAGTTCCTTGAGGGTTGGGATCTGTCCCTTTTTTGTCTTCATATTCCCAGCAGCCAGCTCAGTGCCTGGTTCATAAGAGGCTTACCAAAGGTATGTTGAACACAGTGACAGGCACTTAGTAGATAATAAATGTTTATTGACTGATTGAATTGAGTTAAATCCCACCTATACTCCATATCTGGGCTCCCACAGCTCTAAATCTGAGTCATACCTTGGTTCAGAGACGTAACTTTAAGATAAGTACCTGTGAAAAAAGTCTTAGATAACAAGAAATTACCTTTGCCAGTTCCCAGGGATCAAAAGGCCAGCGTTCGGGCTTACAGTTTCCCCAGTAGATATCTCCATTTCTGTTGGTGTGATGTTTCAAAATCTCCTTTTTCCATTCTGTACACACCTGACATTGAGGTTGAAACTAAAAGGGATAAGGGAGAGAAAATGAAACGGGATACTCCGGACAAAAAGTGTTTGTTTGGAATGGTAGCCAGCATGTAGTAAGTGATTAGTAAATGCCTTAAGCAAGCGTTTGCCATCACTTTTCAGTTTAGGTCACAAGGATAATTATAATTGGAAAGGACCTTAGAAGTCACCTAGGCTCATTTCCTTATTTTGTAAGTTAAGAAAAGGAGGCTCGGAGGTTGTCACTTGCTCATACAGCTAGGAAAGGCTAGAGCTTGGATATGGACCAAATCCCACCCCCACCCCCCCCTTTGCCACACTAAACGTTAGTTTAGCAAACAGCTGAGGGGGAAGTTTGCTGTGGGAAGACTGGCTGTAGTTTGACACCTGACATTAAATCCACTAAAAACAAAGTCCCACAAGAGCAGCCTCTGGGGAAAAATTCGCTCACTTAGAGTCGGGCTAGGTAGTCCACAGGATTTCCACCTAATCCCCAAGTATCTCATCCATTTGGGGTAAGGGGCAGCGTCCGGCCGACAAGCCCATGCCAAGAAGAATGAGGAAAGCTGGGGCTCTGTCTCCAGACTCTAACAAGGCAAATCGGTTGACAAGTATTTTTAAAGCATTTTACTAACAGGCAGGTGTGGCGGCTAAAAGGCAGAAGATAACCGGGAGTCCCAAAGAGCTCACTCCTCATACCTGGGGGTGGGAGGTGGAGCAACAATATGTAAACCAGGGACAAAGGTACAAATAAAATGTACAGGAAATTGGAGTTCATCAGCACTCCGTCACCGGGAATCGGAAAGGGTTTCCTGGTGGAATTTTAGCAGGGACTTCAAAGAAGGCAGGCGATTCCAAGCATGGGAGAACACCGCAGAAAATGCCCAGTCTGGAGAGGGGGGGTCCAGAGTCAAGCAACGCCGAGCTCCCGGTCCCGGGGTAGCGGAGTAGTGTACCGTGGGTGGCGGGAGCAGGTGTAAGGTGGCTAGAAAGGCAGGAGGACCGGGCTTTTTATTTTATTCATTCTGAAGGTGACAGGGAGCCGCTGCAGCTTACAGAACAGGGGTGATGGGGTCAAATCTGTGATAAAGATCCGAAGATGCCATCTGGATTGTGAGCCTGAGTCACCGGGAGGATGGCGGTCCCCTCCGCAGTAATAGCGGGGTTAGGAAGAAAGGATGGATGGGGGAGGAGGAGCGGGGAGAGAGTTTTAAGATGTCTACCGGACTCCAGTTCGAGGTGCGAGTCTAGAGGTTGGGGAGACTTTACGGTGAAATATAATCTAATTAAGTCTGGGGGAGCTGAGATGCACAATTATGAGAAATCAAGGTCTGCGGCGTAATACCTGGAAAGGGGGACGGGGCTGAATTTTTACAAGTTTGTTTCCAAGGCAGCTCGGTCTCTGGTGGGAAGCTCTGGGGTCCCTCGCCTCCCCTGGTCGGAGGGCAGAAAAAATGGGGACAAAAGGTGGGACTGGAAAGCGAAGGCAGCCAGGTTGGGAAGGAGAGAGACGGCGCGAGCACGCAGCCCCGGGATGCCCTCCTCACCTGCCGAGCCCGGGGGGTGCAGCGCGCGCCTCCGCTGCAGGAGGCGCGGGGGCCCAGGCTAGGGGCCCCAGACAGGATGCGCTGGTGGAAGGCATCCAGCTCGGCGCGGATGAAGCCCTGTAGGCAGCCCCGCAGCAGCAGCAGGCAATGGCCCGCCTTGACCCAGTTCTTGTAATTGGTGCAGTTGAGGCGCAGGGCCAGCTCCGAGAGCACCATCTGTGCGGGAGCCCCGGAGGCTCCCGGAGCAGGAAGTGCCCCTCGGCGTCCGGGGAGTGGCACCGAAGAACTGTGCGCATGCCCGCCCTCTGGTTGGGCGGGAATGGGGAGGAGTCCGTAGTCACCATCGGGTCTCCCGCTGTTTCTCCCTTCTCTAGCTTCTCTCAGCTTCCGGAGGTCGGGGTGGCGTGCCCATGCCCCGCCCCCTGCCCCTAGCACGCGCGTCTCCCAATCTTGTTCCGAGAGTAGCGTGCAGCACCACCCGTCCACTTTGCGCCGTCCCGCAGTCCTCGAACGGTCCAAGTTGTGGGGAAATTCTGTCGTGCTTAGTCCTTCTTAAAAGGAACATTTTTTTGATCCCTTCGTTTTGTTGATTGTTTGGCTTAAAACCCGGGGTGCCTGGAGCAGTTTTATGTTAAGACTTTTTAAACATATCTTTTGTCTTTACTTTTGTTTATGAACATATCCATCCCTTTCCCTCTCCGGGAGTCCTCCCCATGCGACAAAAATCACGAGATTGGGGATTGAGGGAAGCACTTCTGCAAAACCAGTCTACCTACAATTTGGACTTGAGCAATATTTCACACCCACCATCCCCCATCTCAGCAAAAGAAAGTGTTTTTCATATGACTTCTCTGTAATGTGATAAAGGATTTCAACATTAGCATCATCTTTGAGATGATTTTGTGCAGGGCTCGGAGTTGAGTAGACTCAGTTTCCCGGATTCTAATCTGGCCTTTTACTAACTATAAGACCCTGGGCAAGTGTCTCGGTTTATCATCTATAAAGATGAGCTTGGAGAACGAAATGGCAAATCACTCAGAATCTGCCAAGAAAGCCTTAAATGGGATCACAAAGTTGGGAACGAATGAACGGTAACTGAGATGATGGTTTTAGTGAAAGAACAACCTGGGGGCGGGAGTCTGTACAGCCTCTTGTTAAATGTGATTTGAAAAGGCTTAATTCGAAACCAATAGTTCTTTTGTATCTCCAGCTTCAAGCCCAATGTTTGACTCATAAATCCTTAATCCTGGATATATGAAGATTTTGCATGTATTTTCCGAAGTATTTCCAAAATCCCACGACAAAGGACAATTGGATACTAAATAATTGTAGTATACAAAGCTACTCTGGTTTCTAATACCCACTTCCTTCTGACCAACCTCTCCAAATCTTACCCACATCTCTGAGACACAGAATCTCTCTCTGAGGACTTCATTCAGGTAGATGGCTGTTCTAATAGCTACTTTTCTTCAACACTACTGCCAACACCCTGAAATTATTAATGGTTTTCAAGCTGATGTATCTTTCTTCTCCCATTGGATACAGTCTTGCTTCCTTCTATCTGATAGAAAATAAAGAACCAGAAAACAATAAAAGACACTTCCAGACTACCCCTCAATTTAGCTACTCTACTTATAGTTATCTCTATCATACTGCACTTCTTACAGGAGCTCGTTTGCTCACTTGTAAGATTGCACAAGTATTATCCCCATATTAGAGAAGAAATAAAGGCAGAAAACATCTTAAGACATGTTATCTGTAAAACAAACAAGAGAATTTGATTAGATGCTCTCAAAAATTCCTTCCATAGACTTCTACAAGTCTGATTCTGAGGCTGATTCGTGACTTGCCAAGATGACATGGATAGTAAATGTTTTATTAAAAACACACTTTTAAAAGTAAATTTCATAAAGACCCTGTAGAAAAACGTGTATTTTCACTTGTGGACAGCCCCCTCATTTAGAGCCTCTTTTGTCGATTTTCAAAGTGTACACCAAATTAGAAACAGAGGGGAGAGGACATTGTAAATGCCTACACACCAAGAGCAGCAAAAACGGAGAAGTCATAGGAGAAAGAAATGCATGAAAAGAAACACACACACACACACACACATATATAAAGAGAAATGCATAAATATATAGACACATACACACACACATATAGATAGGCTTCCAAAAAAAGTAAAGCAAATTGGCATCACTTGAAGCCCTAGTAGGCTGAAATCACAGCACTTATCTCAGTAATGAAAGAACATCAGGGAATTATGTGTCCTATGTATGAGACCAGGCAATATATATCTGGGGAATAATTTTTCTCTAAAGGTTTAGTGTTTACAATCTACTAGATCCTCTATTTCAAATACTCTTTAGAAGCCATGTGCTACACTCTTCTCTTACTTCTGACTTAAACCCATTTCCCTAGATCCCTGGCTTTGTCTAATCCTAGTCTCAGTAGATCCCGAGTCCTTTGTTAGATCATCCATCAATCTATCAAGACATGATCATTCTATCTTCAACAAAGAGAAGATCTAATTCAGTTCCAATTGATCAATGAAGGACAGAGTCAGCTACACCCAGAGAAGGAACACTGGGAAATGAGTGTAAAGTGTTTGCCATTTTTTTCTTCCCGTTATTTTTATCTTCTGAATCCAATTCTTCTTGTGCAACAAGAAATTTGGTTCTGCACAAATATATTATATCTAGGATATACTATAACATATTTAACATGTATGGGACTGCCTACCATCTAGGGGAAGGGGTGGAGGAAAGGAGGGGAAAATTCAGAATAGAAATGAATGCAAGGAATAATGTAAAAAATTACCTGTGCATATGTATGGTCAAAAAAAAAAGTTATTATAAAATTAATAAAAGTAAAATTAAAAGGACCTCTACATTTGTATTTTGTAGGGTTTTTGTTTTTAGCATAAAAGAGTACTTTATTTTGCCAAAGGGCTTTTTGTGCCTTTGAGATTATATGATTTTTGATTTTTAATATGATTATGTTGATTTTTTTCCCTAATGTTGAATGTTTCCCTTTTATAAATTCCAATTGGATATAATAAATGATTTCTTGCATAAAAAAAAAAAAAAAAGACATCATTCCTGGAAACTCTTCTCTCTTGGTGATTTCATCATATTTCAATTGTGACTGCAGATGACTCCAAATTTATATATTCAGCTCCATTTTTGTCAGAACTCCGGTTAAACAGCATCATATCTTCTGGATGTTTCTACCTGGGTGTCTTGTTGGCATCTAAAATATATGTTGTAATTAGAACTCATATTTTTCCTCCTAAACCTGGCTCCTTATAGCCTTTTCTGTTTGATACCCAGAATTAGATTTTATAAACCCCTCCAAAATTTGATTAGTTACCCAATCTGGTCATTTATCTTCTTGCATAATCTCTATAATGTGGCCAGTGTAGAGATTCATTATTTATCAATGCTATTTCAATGCTCCTATCTACCTACTTCTGCCAATGTTGGCCTACTTTCAGTCTGCTATATAAGTGCCAAAATAATTGTCCTAAGTACAGGTCTGACTCAAAAACCTGAAGTGGCTCCATGTTATCTCTAGGTTAAAATCCTCCAACTGGCATTTAAAGCTCTGTGCTGATTAATCCAACATTATTCAACGTTATCCACTTTAAACTTTCATTCTACTTCTTGCAACTACCTGCTCTCCACACTTCCCATTTAGTCTCTTTAAAGAATCTCAGAATTCTTTCTGGAAGCCCCTCCACTTGTATGCTCTCTTCAAAATTTAGCTTAGGTGCCACTCCTTCTGAGCAGCCTTTCTTAATCCCCACAACCCCCCAAGTTGTGCTTTCTCCCCCTCAAATTATCTGGTTTTACATATCTATATTCATGTTGTATTTCTGCCTAAGTACTTTGAAGACAGAATGCCTTGAACATAGTAGACATTTCAGCTCCCAGAGGACAACCAGCTTGATCTTGTGTAAGAGAAACTTATTCTCTTGATGCCTTACTGGATTGTTGAGGAAAAAGGCATACTTTGCCCTGTTCTTAGAAATACCAAGTGGCCCCAGGCACCTGTGAGTTCTCTATTTTTAAAAACAATTTTTGTCTTTTTACTTATGACCACCTGAGACGGTCCAGAAATATTCTGTTGTCATTATATGGCTCTTATTTTAAAGAGATACATATATTGAGTCGAATACTTTTATGTGTACTTTTCCTAGGCTAGACATTCTTATGAATTTTTTAAATCAACTTAAGTGGCACAGAGGTACTTCACAGAAAACTTCCAGAAATATCACCACCTATAGAATCTTGATTTTGTTGTTCAGTTGTTTTTCAGTTGAGTCTCTTTGTAACCCCATTTGGTCTTCTTGGCAAAGATACTGAAGTGGTTTGCAATTTCTTTCTCCAGCTTATCTTATAGTTGAGGAAACTGAGGCAGAGTTAAGTGATTTTTCCAGATCGTACAGCTAGCATTACCCAAGATGAGATTGAACCCAGGAAGATGTCGTCTTAATATTCTATCCACTGTGCCACCTCATATTAAATCCACTCTGAATGTTTTCATATAAAATCTATGCATGCTATCCCTTCTCTAATAAATGAAAATGGGTGGGGGATCTTGGAACACAGGGAAAGGAATTTATAGGGAACAATTTTCACTTTGGTATCTTTTCCCACTGTATTCCATGTTTGTGGGGCACAGATTTATGCTTTTCATATGAAGAATACTATGGGTACTTAAAAACATAGAAAAATGTTGCAAGCCTTTGTTCCTTCTTTTGACTCCAACTAAATAGGAGGGGCTCACTACGTGGCTCCTTTTTTTTGGTTGACAGCTCCTTGAATTCTGAGTAATTCTTTGAATTCTTAAGACACTTTAAAATCAAGCATAGCCCAGGAAAAAACTCATTTGTTACAGTCTCACAACTGTGCCTTGACTGTTGTAGTGGCTGTATTAATCTGCAATTTGGCCAACTAGCCATAAACCCCCTTATAGAATTCATATTAACTGGTTCTCTTCTGTCATGTACAACAGTGGATTTCAATAATGTCTCAATTTGTAAATTTGAATACTGAAAGGGAAATTCTTTTGGTTATTATATCTATTGTAGAGACATAATAACTAATAAGTATAGACAAAACTTTAAATTTAAAGTTTTACAGAACACATTATAATTTGATCTTGATAACCATCCTCAAGCTAGTCAAATTTATTTTTATTAGCATCAATATAGCCAATACTAAGCTTAGAAATATAATTTACCTATATCTAACTATGTATTAAGACATAATATATATAATTAGTATTCTTCACCTTTAGCTTCATAACTACTGATGAGAGTATAAATGGGCATCTGAAGATCCATATTAAGCTAAGTATTGTTATTGTCAGAGGGCCCTAGTTAAATTTTACCTCTACCACTTACCTCTACTTGACCTCTGGCAAGCTCCTTCATCTTTCTGTGCCTCAATTTCCTCATAAGCAAAATGAGTGAGCTAGATTAGAAGGCATCTATGGTACTTTTTCATTCTAAATCTATGATCTAGGATATGAGTCATACTAGAATTCGGCATGGTCCCATTAAGAAGCTACATTCACAAAATACTTTCTATTACCTACTT
This sequence comes from Sminthopsis crassicaudata, assembly GCF_048593235.1. Lineage (NCBI taxonomy): Eukaryota > Metazoa > Chordata > Mammalia > Dasyuromorphia > Dasyuridae > Sminthopsis > Sminthopsis crassicaudata. The sequence goes on along the minus strand of NC_133619.1, from coordinate 275,139,817 downwards.
AAGATAACAAGTGAATTTTCTATTACTAAAATTTCCTTGCCACTGCTTTAACTGCATTAAATTCAATGCTAAATGCAATGAATACTAAGGATTTAATTCAATCACACAAAAAAATTTAAATGGCTGCTCAACAGATATTTATGTTTATGCCCTTATTTGGCTCAGGAGCTGTTAAGCAGAGTTCAGCCTCTATTAAAGGTCGCTCATCATATGATTTTCTTAAAATATTAAAATTCTTCCTAAAATTTTAGCAGACATTAAAAAAAAAGCAGTAACATTTTAGTTATGAGAATTTAAAAAATTATTTCAAGGAAGTTATAATGCACCTAAAATAAACCAGGCTCCTCTCCAAAGCATTTTCAGCAAAAATAAATTCATAAATGTTAGTTCTCTAAAAATTATGGTACCATTTTTGCTCAGTGTTGTTTAGATAGTATTAAAATTGCATCATAAGTGAATCTCAATTAAAGCTGAAGGCAGTCATCACCCCAATGTCTATCTATCATCAGTAAAGTCCATGCTGGCTGCTGCCACTCTTGACACTCGGCAGGAGCAAAAAACTCAGGATATCCTGTGTTTTCTCATCACCAACTTTAGAAGCCTAAATTTGAGCTTTTATTTTGTAAGTATCCCTCATTGGAAGAGATGGATTCCAGCAAAGTTTACTGTAAAGGAAACTTTTGTGAAGTAAATTGTCCTTTGATTTACACTATAAAATCAGATTGCTGCACTGTAAAAAAACAAAACCAAAACCAAAACCAAAAAAACAACCATGGCATATCGATATGGTAACATCACATTTAAGAATGATCTAAATAAGGCTTTTCAAAATCATGTATTTAAAAAAATAACATTTTTATAAGTACCCAACATAATAAAAATAATACTGTTAGAAGTCACAAAATTAAAAAATCTAACAAAAATCCCCAATCCCAAACCTCCTTGTATTTATGGAATTGTACGTTTAATATTAAACCCAATAGAACAAAAATTAAATCAATGTTTGTATCCTGCATCCTCAAACTGATGTTACCACCATTTTAAAGATGAGAGAAAATCGAAGGAAAATGAAGTTAAAAGAAGAATTAAAAAAAGGAAAATATAAGTCACCAGGAGAAGGTTCCATAATAGTCTCAAGGTTGGGTGAGAAGCACAGCAATATCAGGAGGCGAAAGTAAAAGAAGCCTTAGAAGGAAGACAAAGGAAAAGTCTTGAATCTGATTTAGAACTTAATGGAGATCAAAAAGAGTGAGAATAAACTGATGGGAACTATAATTTTCATGAAATGTGAGTCACAACAGGTAGCATGCTGGAATTTGGGTATTTAGTAGCGATGGAAGCCCAATCAACCTATGTAATTTAAAAAACAGAATTAGACATTATTAAATGTACAGGAAAATCTTATGTTGATTAGTTAATTCAGCATAATACCATTTCTAAGTTTTCCTAATGTCAAATCACCAGAAGTTCTCCCTCCTTTCAGATAAATTCTCAAGTGAGTCAAAAAAATAAATAACTAGATACTCACTACCATATCATGATAACGGCACAAATGGATTCAAGTGGGGTTGTCTGAGTGAAATAAAGGAAATTTCTTTCAAGGCTGCAACATCTTAGTGCTATTTCTTGAAGATTTTAGAAACAGAGTATTTCCCACTGATGCATGGCAAAATATCTTGGGAACTAATTTTATCCAATGGGAAATTTTCCATTTTCTCAATGGATGAAAAATATTACTACAATAATTATAAACCATGGTCATATGTAGCAATCACAATATGTGTTTTACCCACTCAAACCCTACAAAAAAAGAGCCATGATTTGGTGAAGACAAACTAAGAAAAGCTATGATGGTTTAAAGAAAAGGAAACTGGCTCAACTTCAAAGTATACAATCAAGTATTTGTAGTCAACTTTCAGTCAGATATATTATTGCAAATGAATGCTCCCACCAAGTTAAAGGTCAGGGGAGGAACTGAGTTTATATAGAGTTTATACACACACATTAGTACTATTATACTTTTTTTTAACCTAGTTTTATTAAATATTGCTTCCTTGGGATATGTTTATAACAAACCCCAGAACATTTTCATGTAAGGATTCAAAGCGGTCATATTAAAATACAGCTTCAATATAAAGTTTATCACAGTTTTACAGTATTCAAAATGACAGACCTGCCTTTTAAAAAAAAAAAGAAAGGAAAAAAAAAAGGACTATTACACCCAAAACATAAGAAAACAATTAAATAAACAAGTTTGGCATTTTTCATAATTTTTGTAGTATAAAACAGAATATTAAATCTATTACTGGCAAGCTGACACTGACCTAAATCTAGTTTGAAATGTGTCCCATTTAAACACACTATACAAGATCACTGTACAAAAAGGTTGATGCGCATTGTGATGAAAGAAGTGCATCCCTGAAAGTTTTTTTTTTGCCAGTTTAGTATATTTATCTCTTTAAAAAAAAAAAAAAAGCAACAAATCATGTCAAAATGTCCTTTTCCTTTTTTAAACTGAAGGCTTTTGATTTTTTTTTTGTTGTTTTGTTTCATTTTTCAGCCTTGTTTAAAAACAATAGTGTCTATGGACGCCCACCAGGGGGCAGTGTAAGATTAGCCATTAAATCACGAACAGCTGGGAATATTGTGCATTCACCTGTAACAGAGAAAAATGTTAATTAGCTATTCGCAACATAGGAAAGAGGATCTTAACACAACTGATGGTGGGGTTAGTGTTTAACTTGTAAGCAGTAACAAAAATTGGAAAATTAAAAAACTTAACTTTATAGGTTATCAGCTATAAGGTAATACTTGGAATTTAGAAGAAATTTCTAGCTAATTCAAATCCAGGGTTTTAGTTTAAAAGGGTACTCAATAATGTCAAAACTGAAAATTTTCCATAGTAAAACCTTTGCCTCGACTAAGCATTAATAGAAGTTAGATTTTAAGGCCATATTCGTTTCTAGCCTTTGAACCTAGCAAATAAAAGTGTTGATTAACTTTTATCTATACAACAAAATTTTCATTAAAACCCTATCAGCATTATCTAGGAAATCTACCAGGGTTTTCAATAAAAATTTAGGTAAATGGTTATCCTCTCAGAGTAACTTTAAAGATAGAACTTTAAAGATTTTCTACTAAGTGAAATCTTTTTTTTTTTTTAATCAAAACTGAGATTTCTTCAGGAAAAGTGTTATATCCATCAAAAACTTCTGAGAAGGGATTTTAACCAAGAATGCAAATATAAGAAAAGTTTTGAGGTTGGGATGTGTTGTTTAATGTCTTTCTGCATGCTACCCCCCTCCTACATGACTTGCTCTGGCCAAACAAAACAAACTGACAGTTTCTCCCTGTTCTTAATCTGATCACTTATATATGATTATATATATGAACAGTTAAAGAGTGCAACTACTTACACAGAATAGTCTATATTAAACACACATAGCACCCTGGAAGAAATTGGAATCAAACATTAGCTATTGTTAATTGTCCTACTAAGACAATGATTTTTGGTTACTTTTCATTTAATCTTTAACCCATAGAAATAGAAAACTAGATAGATAAAGGAAACTGGAATGTGAGAGCTTAACTAAATTATATATTTAAAAATTTCCCTCCAGAATAATGCAAGTAATTCTAAACTCCAAAAAACTTTCTAGCTTCCATTTATTTTCATGATTCCTAGTATATAATTTTTTGTAGTTCATTGAAAATTCATCACTCTAGGTGAAAAAGTCTACTTGGTTAATACAGTCTGAAATCATTCCCCCTACTTCCCCAAGAAAGTATAATTTTAAATTTTACAAAATATAATGCCACTCAACCTGTGAAAAATGAAGATTGTTAGATTTGATAGTATTCAACCTTGATTCTTGAAGAATTTTACTTTTCGCCCAAAGAGGTGAGAAGCCAAAGGAAGAAATGAAGATAGCAATATGAAAGTTGAGGAAGTATTGCAATAAACAAAGCATAACCCTCCCTACTGCTACTGTATTTCTTTTAAGTTGTAATTCAGTTAAAACTTAAGAGGTAAGAAGAGACTACTGTGGTTACTTCTGAAATTTAAAAAAAAAGTACTTTTTTTTCAATCCCTTAATTTATGAGCATGAATAATATGGGAAACCACAATTTTCCATCATGTGAGAAAAAAAACAAAACAAAAACAAAACAAACAACCTGCTAAGTATAATTTCTTCTATGATTCTTAGTCCTAGAGAATTTTTGATAAGAAACTTTAAGAATACATTGAATGAAATCTTTTTGGAGAATAATTTCACTTCATTTCAAAATGTAAATTGCTATCTTATTCAGATTAAAGAAAGTCTTCTTTGGGATGAGTCAAATGGAGGAAAGTTCCCCCTTTTGAATTAAAAAAATTTTTTTAAAACAAAATTTAACACTGCCAGAAGTCAAAAATTTTAAATTGAATGCTAACCATGTAAAATAAAAATTAAAGGGGTTTGACATTTAATAACATTCTGATTTCCTTGAAAAGGTTAGGTTTGAGAGCTTCACTGAGCACTTGGTGAAAATGTTCACTTGCACCCAACCTGACACTTACATAAGAAGCCCATACAGCAGTGATGCTAGTTGTATCAGTTTTTATTCTTCACAAAACATATGAATATACAGAACTTTTAAAGATAATTCTATTAATTTCTTATTCATCAGCCATGAAATATGATAAAGAAACATGCACTTCAACTTTGTGAGTTACAGAGTAAGTATCAATGCTGGGAGAAGCAGGGCTAATGGAAAACTTTGTTGTCCTAACTACAATCCTCTGGCAACACGTGCTATACATATAACTTTCTGGTAGTAGCAATGGGGACAGTCCCATTATTAAATCATGAACAAAAATAAAGTCTTGGCAGCAGAGAAATGAACAAAAATAACAAGTGAAGAAGGAGATAAAGTGAAAGGAGACATTAAGGGGGGTCACAACAAAGAGAAGTGAGGAGGTGGGCGCTTTCTCATCAGAATCTTAAGACCCATGTAACAAAATACCATCTACTGGTCATGTACCTTGTCGAGGTGGATTCATCTCAGCAAACCTCTTTAGTATGTTGCTAACCATCATGGGTGCAGCAACAGAAGAATTCTGCTGTCGGGGAATGTCTGCCTGTTGTGTTGTACCTGAAGCCATATCATAAATAATTGGAACAATAATGCTAACAGGTTCCTGGGGAGGTACTGATGTTTTCTGAGTTAGCTGAAGCTGTAAGCAATACAACACACACAAAAGAAAGAATTAAAATGTTTAAAAAGATAAAAGAAAGTATATTAATTTAAGAAAGTTACTATTATTATATATAAAACTATATTTACTATATTATATATAAAAAATGAGATACTGTTTATAAACTTCAATTCTTTACTTTTTTTGCAAGGTAAACTTAAAATAATTGCTTTAGAGAGGTAATGTCTAAATTAACTATTTCAAGACAGCTAATTTCTATTGGTCCATTCTAACATTCATTGAGAGGCACTGGGGATAAAAAAGACATATAGATCATAAGTGCTCTAAAGGAACTTAAAATCTAACTCTAAGACAAGTAAAACTACTATTTTGAGCTGCCAGGGTATTTTGGTGGAGTTATACATGAGGCATCTGGAAATACAGGTCTAGATGTTTTGGGACGAAACTAGGGGGAAAAAAGTGTAAACCAAGTGAAAAGCTGAATGCGCAAGGAATAGAGTGTAATTTGAAGAGTGTTACTTGGAAATAAGAAAATCATGATGTTAGAAAATGATTTCAATACCATGGAGATTCATGGACTTCAAAGCTACGGAGATACAAGACAGACTGCAAAAGTTGAATAGGTCAAGGTGAGGAAACAGAATATCTAAAATATAGTCTACTGACTGAATAATTTGGAATTGACCCATGAAATTCAAGCTTTCAAAGTACTAAAAACGAGGCCTATAGTTTGGCAATATTTGATTATTTACATAAGGGATACAAACTCAGTCACCATAAAAAGACCTCATTTATCTCTAAATCACTTTTAACTGTGATACTGGATAATACTTACAAAAAACAGCATTTTGGATTTGAGTACTACAGCAGGTGTCCCGGGAGGTGCAATAGGTGGTGCACTGGGAGGAATGGTAAGACAGAATTGCACATTCCATTTCAATTGTGTAGCTTGATCAGGGAACTATATTTAGAAATAAAAAGAAAATAATTGATAAGGCTATGTTAAATGGTAGCTCAATTTGGCATAATATGCTCTAATCTTTTAGTCTGAACATGTGTTACTACAAGATCACAAAAATATCAATTATATCCTATATTTTGATGAATTTATAATTTAAGAACTTAATTATGGATTTATATATAACTATCTTATCTACTCCCTGAATAGAAATAAAATCTTCTCCAGTAAACTAGATAATTCATCTTGATTAGGAGATCCAACAAACTACTCTGAAAACTCGGTCAGTGCAACTTAAGATGTGATTCACTATCTCAAGAGAGCAAGAGAGCTACTAACTGCTCTAAAACTGTAAAAGCTCTACTAGAGAAAGTTGTTTTTCTTTACCAATTTAAACAAAAAGTGATTGATCAAACTGATGCCCCACCTAGTCTATGATTCCCTCTCTAACCCTCACAAAAAACATGGGCTTAGAAAGGTAGGTTATTTTGAGCAGATAGAGCACTAGCCCTGAAGTCAGGAGGACCCGAGTTCAAATTTGATCTCAGACACTTAAAACTTCCTGGTTTTAAGGAGCAAGTCACTTAACCCCAATTGCAAAAAAAAAAAAAAAAAAAATAGATTCTCTGAGGTCCAACATTCTTCAGTCTGTTAAAGTTTTATTTAAGGTAATTATCTCTTCAGCCTATACCACTTTCTTAGAAGCAACTCTGGCTGTAGTTTTCTTTCTACTATTCTAAATGGTGGTTGCTTTAATTTGTTGTATATTCACTTCTTTTAAGTTTTTAATAACAGACATTTATATTGCATGTTGATCTGGCTAAACTTCTGTTTCCCATCTTTATGTCAAGTATCCTATTGTGATTCAAAACATTTAAGATTAATAATTTGTCACATGGAACTCTGAATCAAAGGTTTTTTGAAAATGCTCTTAGATATATAAATCGATGATCACATTCTCATAGCTGCTTCCTATCTAATATAGGTAACACAACCCCTCTAGCCTCTCTAATACTGCAATATGAGATATTATTTATATAAAAGCACTAAAAACTCATCCAACAATTTCTTTGGTTATTTTAAGGGTACCAATACAGTGTTTGCATTCTCCATCTACTGTCTTGAATTCTCACTACTTGGCTGGCTTATTTCCAATTATAATTATGCATGTCCTCCATGGTATTTTCTAAATAACTTCTCACAGGCAACTGGGTTATCACCATTAATGAAGAAATTATAAGCTAACTAGGTTCATAATAAAGGCAATTTAGCTGAATGATCCCCATTCCTATTTGTAGTTGTAAAATACCTCTAAGTAAAAAAGAAAAGAAGGGACAGGTAGGTGGTGCAGTGGATAGAGCACCAGCCCTGAAGTCAGGAGGACTTGAGTTCAAATCTGGCCTCGGACACTTAACACTTCCTAGCTGTGTGACCCTGGGCAAGTCACTTAACACCAATGGCCTTAGCAAAAAAAAAAAAAAAAAAAAAAAGGAGGCAAAAAGGTAAATGAATAATCACAGAAATAGAAGATAGACTTACTATTTTTATTCAAGTCATACTTTTGTTTATATATATATATATATATATATATATATATATATATATATATATATATATATATATATACACACACACACACATATATGCATGTATGTGCATATATATGCATATGTGGATGTACTCAATCACCACTAACAGATCTTGCTTCTTTCCTTACAACTCACCAGCTCTAGTTTCATGATGTGCACGCAGTCCCTGAGGATATGTGTTGGAGCACCTAATAGCTTGGTGAACGCTATTAGTGTATTGGCTTTAAATGGTGGTCCTGCAACCTAAAGAATTAAGAGAAGCAATTATTTTTTCCTTACAAACATGACTTCACATTTCATTTTTAGAAATGTTTAACTTACTAAAACTAAATACATACCCTTGTTTCAAAGAATTTCTCCAAAACTTGAAGTTCATCTGGTTTCCACTGTCCTGCATTTTCAGGTGTTACTTTTAGCTGAAGAGTCTGGTTGGTCTTGGGACTGAGGGCAACTCTGCACTTAAGGGCATCAGTCTTAAACATTATTACTCCAGGTTCATTGGAGTTTATTAGCTGTAGCTACAAAACAAAAACAATTTACACAAATATTAATATATTTGAGACTACAGGAGAAGTGAATAATTCAAAACAAGAAAGTTGATAAGCAGTTACTAATACTTCTAAACAGCCAAAAATCTACTTAAACATCTTAATTTTTTCATAAAACATTTTAAAAATGTGAATGGTTATGACTAAAAAAGTTATAATTAAATGACAGTCATTTTAAAACTCACTATGTTTATTTGCTTTGAAACTTAAATAAACAATAATATTTATAACTGGATCACAAATGTCACATAAATTTAATCACATTTTTTATTTGAAAGTTTTACAATCAAAACTGCCTGATAACCATTCCCCAAGCATATTTAAATATGTAAAAAGAACTATCAATTTTAGATGACATTACTTATTTGATTTTAAAAGCAGATATATAGATTGTTAGAATATTGAAAGTCTTCAAAAAAGCAAATACTCTTGTTTTAATCAAACTTAATGGCAGAATCTATAGGGAAGTCTAGTTAAGTACTTCTTCAGCTTGAAGATGACATCTGTCACAGAGGAACTATAAGATGCTAAAGCACAACACCATCACATCACGAAGAGATCTGAAAAGGTGTTGACAGGAGAAGAAAAGGGTCTTAGACCTGGAGACCCTGGCTTCTGTGCTTGTGCCAGGGTACCAATGCCCTTCAACAAGGACTATGTTGTCAGACCTAAGTGGAATGTGGAAGTAGAATCATCAAGGTTTCAGGGAACTTCTAAGAAAGAAATCAGTCGATTGGATAAACAGATCACCATCACATCAGAAATCACAACATAAATTAAACCTATTTATAATGCTAATATTAAGGGAAGAGTCCTTGAATCTGACTAGCTTAGTAATTAGAGAAATCATTTTAATTTTGCCATGAGAAGGAAAAACCCACATTCTATAATTTAGAATAATTCCTTTTACTTGTAAAATTATATATAAAGTATCAAATACCGTTTCTTGTTGAATAATCCTTTGAAGATGTCGTCTCATAATAACTGATCCAAGGAATCGCTCAAGTGGGGAGCAAAGGTAACTACCAGCCAGGCCAGGTACAAGTCCCGGAGTAGGAGAAGGTAAAAGTAAAACATTCAAGGCACTGTGAGTGAGGATGGTAGGTATGGATGCAGCCCAAGAGCGTTGAGGTAGTTTACGAGGTGGAGGCATGTTGGTTGGCATTGCTTGAGAACCTTTTTTGGGGGGGAGAGGAGGGGAAGAAAGAAAAAAACCTTGCTAATTTCAATTTTCAATGACAATTTTATTTTTCTCTATTTTCAACTTTACAATCCTTCCTATCTGAAAAAATGTTTGTTTGGTTTTTTTTAATTGAATAACCCATTCTGTACACTTAAGGCATTCATTAGATAGGATTCAATATGGCAGCAAATCTGAAAAGTTAGAACATGCTAAAACCAAAAAACTCTAGAATTATAAAAACAATTTTAAAATTCAAATCATTTTTTTTTATTTTATTGAATTTAAAAAAGGCCACAAAGTACTGTTGATAATAGCTACTTTTGTTAATCTATTCTATGAGAAAAGGGTTATTACTCAGTAATCTATTTCAAAAGATGGGCTTACAACACTAAAATGTGTAAATCGTACTCTTGAATATTTCAAACACAGCATTAAATAGATTTCAAACTGATTACAGTCAGTATAAACTTAAAGATAAGTGCAAAGGCTCATAAAACTCTTAGGGACAGAAGGGACCTCAGACATTTCATTTGATTCCCTTATTTTATAGATGAGCAAACCAAGGCTCAGAGAGAAGTGACCTGTCCAAAGTCACAAAGATCCATCTCATTTAAGGAAAATTTAGCCAATCAAGTGATGAACTTTTGGAAAAACTTCTGAAAACCTGTCTCCTAAAAAGCATGGATGGCCAGTTAGGTCTATAGTGCCTAGAATGCTGGGCCTGGTACCTGAGTTTAAATCTGGCTTCTGACACTAGTTATGTGACCCTGGGCAAGTCATAACCCTGTTGGACCTACTTATTTCACCTGTAAAATGAGCTGAAGAAGGAAATGACAAACCACTCTAATATTTTTGCCAAGAAAACCTCAAATGAATCACAAAAGTCAGAAACAATTGAAAAATGCCCCCCCCCCCAAAAGAGTATGGATGAATTAATTGGTCTTTTAGGGTTGGTTATCAGATATTACTGATTTCTTTTTTTCCCCTACAAATATTTCAAGTTTTTATTCTTTAAATTTTCAGTTGAATATAAAATGACTTAAAAATGATTTATCCTAAATCCTTTATTAAAAAGCTACTACATAGGTTAAGATTAATGAGCTTCTGTCATTATATTTAAATTCTTTTAAATGTGAACATAATATAGTCAGTTATTATGAGAGCAAAGAAAATAATATTAACACAAGGCACTAATCTATACAAAATAAGGTTATGAGATTTACTTGTTCCAGCCCGAGGGGAATGAGAAGCATCTGGAATAGGAGAATGTAGAGATGGATTGGCTGGTGACATTCCAGGCATTCGTGTTGCTGGTGAGGGACCAGACAGTTGAGGAGACCCTGGCCAATTTCCTGCTCTTCCACTTGGTGACACCATAGTATATGGTGAACTAGGATCAATGGTACCTATATAAGTTGCAAATTTTTCATTATTTATTTCAAATATAGTGAGAAAGTATTCAAACCAAAGGTTAAAAATGAAATCTATTCCTGTTTCAACACAATAATGAACTTTAATGTTTCTTTTCAGAGCAAAGATATTAATGCTACCCAATTGGATTTTTTTCCTTTAAAGACATTTTTAACTGAAGACTATATCCTAGCCTGCCACTTCAGAATCTAATGTGTAATTAACCAGGTAGAGTAACATCTGATATCACCATCTTCATAAAGACTGAAAAAGGGTACAATTCACCTAAACAAATACTTTATGCAATAATACCAATGCCTTATTCAATTAACTCACTAGACCCAAAGAGCATGCTAAAGGCTCCAAGGGACTAGGGACCTCATTTTACATTATTTTCTATCCTCCACACCACCTAGTACAATTTATAAGGTGCTTTAAGATAAAGGTCTTTTTATCCATACAACTAAGCTTGGCCAAAATTGAATCTAAATGATTTGTTGAAGGTTACATAGCATATTATACATATAGCAAGTGCTCAATAAATGATGACTAATCAGCTAAAATTAAGCCTCTATCCAAGGTATATATTCAAGACATATCTGTTATGGATATGTTTTATTATTCCAAGGTAAGGCTGACAAAGCTGAAAAAAGGATGACTACGATTTTCTTCATTTGACAAATATTCAATTTGCTAATGTGATTAGATTTATGATGCTGTGAAAGGCGACATCTTTTTGAAGGATATGGACTTATTTAATCATTTTTTTCTTGATACGTTTGTAACTTTTTCTTATTATGAACTTGACAAACACCAACAAATATGAACATTTCCTTAAGAAATGAAAAAAAAGGCTTCTGTGAAATCACAGATCTGAAATACATTATAACTTTTTATTTTTCAAAAGTATAAATTAAATTTAACATGGCAGAACCAATTCTGCACTACAAGTCTGTTGCCTCAATTTCCTTTGACTCTCTTTTGAATATTTCATAAATGTTTTATGGTTGCTCTTTAAATTCTCTTTTTTTTGGGTATCATTGTCATTAACCCTCTGCTTCCACCTTTCCTACAACTCTTTACCACAAAATAAAAGCCCTCCCTTGTTACAAATAAATGATCAAACTAAACAAATGTATACATTGGCTGAGTTTATAGATGTTTTTGTACATATTTTTAAATAAAAGAAAATTTTTAAAAAGGGACCAGAAATTGTCTCCTACAAATATTCCAAGTTTAATTCTTTTTTGGCTTTATTAGTCTGAATTTCCTAAATGTCTTATTTCAGAAAAATCTTTCAGTCTTATCATTGATTTCTATGTGAAAACTTACCATGTGGACTGGCAAAGCTGGCCCCTGGTCCTATAGAGATTCCATGTGAGGAAGGGGGAGGAGTTGGAACAAATGATGCTGGTGATGGAGCTCTCAAAGCACCACTAGGTGAACTGGCAGCATGCAGATTTCCTAATCAAGAGAGATGTAATCATTGAGCAGCTTTCATTATACTGTACATATTTCAATAATTAAAGAAATGTATCATTGTTATCAGTGTAGCTACTTGCTCCACAGATCTAGATTGTGATTTAGACTACTGAATGTCTATGGTAAGGAAAACAAAACAAAACGAAACAAAACAAAACAAAACAAAACAAAACAAAAAAAAAAACAACAACAAAAAACAAAAAACAAACCACATGCTTCATAGCCAAGCTTTCTGATGGGGGAAAAAACAAAACAAAACAAAAAACTCATCCCAAACTGGTTGTTTGGCTACCTGTCCACCGCTGGAATCTGATGCCTTGCAACTTGGTAGAGAAGATTAATTGTCACAAATGACAGTTTGTGGAAGATCATTATATATAATTTTAAATATTCATATAATAAAAAAATAAACAATAGAGTTTAAAAAAAGTAATGCAGACAAAGAGAACAGATAAATCAGCAGGAGGAAAACTTTGGATGAAAAGTAACTTTTACATGACTAGGGCAAATAACACCAAAATCTAGTTTATTGCTTACCAATACATTGATTGCTTCTAATGTTACTTGAAAGCTAAACGTAATACAATGAATGATATTTTACCTGGCGACTGTGTGTGCATCATAGAAGGAGACTGATTGACGGTATTATGATAAGATGTAGGTGGTGAAGTAAGAGGATAAGCTCCTGATGACCCTGGTTGCTTTGGAAATGGCTAAAAGTTTAAAAATAAAAGTGAAAACACACACTAATATGAAATACAATTAATAAACATTAACTCCAAATGAATGAGTACTCAAAAATTTCCTTTCAGATTTGTAAACAGCTTTCTATTTAAAAAAAAATCTTCCTTATTAAATGGGAGTAAAGGATAGTCCTCCTATACATCATTATTATGAAGTCTATTTATAAAATTTGAGTCTTATATGGCTATGATGCCTACCATCCCAAGTACAACAGAGACTTCCCCACCTCCTACACCCCTTTCCAACCTAATCCTTGCACTGCTTAACGATGCTGCTTCAAATTAAGATAATTTAACACATTCCCAAAACATTTTTTTTTAACCCTCTACTCCTCAAACATCTAATGCTCTGGCCTGAAATTACATAACTCCCTCTGGTTCCTTTTCTTTAAAAACAAATAAACAACAACAACAACAACAACAACAACAACAAAAAACCTAATTGTTATTTTACAGAGTAAGTGTAGGATCTGGACTTGTGACTTTTCCACAGAAGTAAATGAATCACATTATGTGGCAACTATCTAGTAATTACACTCTTGTGAATTCTTTGCTGGCCTACTAGATAATATTTTCTTCCTTTCCCATGTTGGCCCTTCGTGAACTAGTTCAATTCCACGCTATCTTTCTATTCTTTGACCAAAACACTTTTTTTTTTTTTGGACTCGGCATTTAAAATGCTTGTGCTCTGACTTTCCACTTCTTGGCCTCCAAGTCCCAATAAAAATTCCATCTTCTACAGAAAAGCTTTTATTTCTAAATGACTTCCTGTGATGATTATTTTTAACTTATCCTGTATATAGTCTGTTTGTTCATTTATTTGCATGTCACTCCCCCCATTAAACAACTTGGGACAAGTTGTTCTTAGCACAATGCCAGGTATACAGGAGGCACTTAATAAGCATTTATTGTTATGCTTATTAACTGACTGATGCTCATAACAGTAATGTCCTGCTTCCTGCTGGGACTGAATATAATATTCATGTAAGAATTCAACAAAGAAAATTTAATAAGACTCTTTAGGAAAGTGTGTAGGGAAAAAAGAAATTAGGGTAACCAGCAGGAAGACATATATCAATTTCTAATCAAGATTGGGTTGGCTAAGGACAACCAGCTTGAAGTTCATTGGTTTTAAATATTTTTAGCTCACTGAAGCATGTTATAATTTAGCCACAGGAGAACACTGGTAGGGTAGGAAATAGTACAATGGGTCTCAAGTCAGGAAGACCTGAGTTAAACTCCAGCTTTTGCCTCCTTCAGTTTGCTTAGTTGTGAAACAGATATAAATATAAATATTGTGATAGATTAAAAAAAAAACACCTACCTCTTGGGTTTTTTGTGGATCAAATTGCTTGTAACATGCTCTGCAAACTTCAAAAGGCTGTATAAATGGTCGCATTATGATGTGGGGTTCTGCTATTTCATCTGAGATCATATGGTATAGAGCTCAAAAGGATTTTAGAGGTCCCTCTAGTGCCACCATTTTAAAAGCAGAAATACTGACATAGAGTTATGTTTTGCCCAACATCATAAATGGAAAAAGGGCATGATATCTAGGCCCATTATTTAATTACAGGTAATGCAATGTGGGTACCCAATAGGACCCAGCTAAATCAACAATAATCTGGTGCTTCTAGGGCCCCAGCATCTTAGATCATTAGTACTAGAAACTGTCTGAAATTCCTCCACAGAATTCCCTGTTCTATGTGAGTGTAAGAAAACATTTTGTCTTTGAGTAGTCTTCAACTTAGGGTGAGAAGAATAGGAAGGGCAAGGTAACCAATGCCTGGATATATCATAAAAGGACCACCTGGAAACTGAGAAATCCTCTATGAATTGCACCTGTCAAGCATAGTTTCTCTTCTGGTAAGATGGCTGGGCATTTGATTCCTGATTCTGCAATAAGGTCAAGATTTTCTGACCAGACATAAAAATTAGTTATCCTGCCTGTGGGATCTACAAGGAGAAAATACTATACCATTAAGTCACCTATATACCTGAAACAAATTTCTGATGGGAGGAAAAATTTCAAACTGATATACTGATATAGAACTTGTCATTTATTCTTATATGGTGAGCCAATTCCATACAAGGTGACAGCCTTTTTTTTTTTTTTTTTTTTGGTAAATGTGATTCATTTAAGCTCCTATTCAAATAAAACTGGTTTAGGGAAAAAAATAGATTATATGTTATATGATAATATTCTTAAGCTGTTAGCATGCTTACCTGTTGTTGGGGGGGTGCTTGGGGCTGTAGCTGTGATAATAAAGAATCCATCATATCACCCCCTATTGGAGATGGGGGGTTGTCATCTTCATTTACAGATCGTCTTCGAGCATCTTGATTGCTATCAACAAACATGTTCAGGAATGTCTGTAGATACACAGAAATGCACTGTTTACAGAATGAATACACTATTTAAAATGTTTTTAATTTATTTTAAAAATATCTAAAAATCAGCCAACAGAGACTCTCATGGCCCCAAAAGGGAAATCTTTCTTACATCAAATTCACCCCTAAAACAAATACCCTCAGGATCGGTGGCAAAAGTCAAAATCTACAGAATAAGTACCTTATCAAATGACCATACCTTATCAAATGACCACCAAAAAGCATTCTGATTAGAAAGCTTTTAAGTGTATGTTAGTACAATCAGACAAATATCTTCCCTCTTGCTCATAGTACAATCAGACAAATGTTTTCATTCTTGTTCAGAAATGAAAACAATTATTTTGACAATTTAAGTATTTAAGTATTAAGACCTGAAAAACTCCTAGGCCTAGCCCACAAATCATTTGTTACTAATTAAGCTAGTTATCCTTGGGCAAGTCACATAACATATCTAAGTATTCCCTAGGCTGGGGTTTAGGTAGGCCTAAATTGCCTAATCTGTAAAATGGTTGGATTAAATGATCTTTAAAAACCTTTCTAGCCCTTATATGAACCTATGAGCAACTTTAAAAATTCTTTCTTTTTTAAACTTGGAAGTATACAACAGAGGGAGTATGGAACAACATTGTTAGGTACCAAGTTCCTCCTCTTCTTTTCCCATCATAATTGGCCTGATGAGAACTAGGAGATGGAAAAGTTTTCCTGACTGCAGACTACACTGGGCATGACTTCCAAGGTTTGTAGCATCTTTTCTGATGCCCCAAGTAGGATGAGGATTCAAATAGGACAAAAATGAATTTCAATAAACTTTTTCCAGGAGAAAGTAAATTTCCTTGATAGCAGGAACTTTTTTTTTTTTTTTTTTTGTCTTTGTAGCCTTAATACCTAATAAACAGGATAGAGATAGGGTCTGACTCATGACTTCAAAGACATAGGGAGACCCAAAATGAGGGAACCCCCTCTACCAATGCAGGCTGTTTTTTTTCTCTTAAACAGTTTTAGTTACGGAAAAGCACTGAAAGTTAAGTGACTTGTCCAGTCAGACAGCTAGTAGATGTCAAAGGTACAATTAGAAAATCTAGATCTTCCTAAGGTTAGCTCTCTATCCACTGTTATGCTGCAATGGAACTACTACAATTAGCACATAATAAGTACTTAGTTAAAGACTTGCTAAATTGAATTAAACTCATACTAAATAAAATCGACTTTCCTGGCTTTAATACCTTCTGAAGTATTCTAATGGGCAGCACCATTCTTTTCAATACCATTTCCTAATCAGATGGAAGAAAAATTAAGGACATATTTTTTTGTCATCTTATTTTTAAAAAAGAAAGTATTTCTAAAAGACAAAGGTTGCCACAAAATCCAAGCAGACACATGTAATTTAACAAAATTCCTATAATCTATGTTTTTAGAATGAATTCAGAGTAGATGAAGCAGATGGAATAATTTTTTCCTTTTTTTAAAAAAAAACTGAAATGCTTTTCCTGTGCAAAGGAATATTTCAGGATATATTTTAATGTTTCCTCACATATTTAATATTGCTAGAATACTTAAGACTATTACCTTCAGTCCTGGTGCTGGATAAAAACCTTCAACTATTTTACTGTTGTCAAAAAGACTGTAGGCTCCATCACGTATTGCCACAACGCCCCTACTCCGGCAGTATATATCAATACAATACATATTCCTAAAAGCCAGCCTGATATGAGTAGATGACTGAGGCAGAATTGAGAAGCACTGGTAGGCAGTATTAGTTCGTTGTGTCAGGCCTAACATTGGCACAGTGGGGAGCTTATTGATGGCATTTAATGGAGCTTGAGTATCAAAAAGTACCTATATAAGAAAAACACACACACACACACACATTGAGAAGTTAAATGATCATCAACACATACCAGCATTCAGTGTTTAGCAACTGTTACCTTCAGATTTCATTCTATGAAGAAGCTGGAAACACTATTTCTAAGGCCCTTTTGATGCTACCCATCAAAATTCCCCTTTGACAATATCTAAAACACAATGAGACATCAAACAAATTAAACACCTCTGCTGTTTTAAAATTTTAAAAGTCCTCAAAAAGACCCCAAGTGACAAATGTATTCCTCCTCAACTTATGAATAATTTTTGCATACAACTCTGACTTTAGTTAAATCCCAGGAACTTATATTTCTTACCTGTAATAACTGGACCACATTTGGGGTTTTGTTGAACATCTCCTGGAGTTGATGGAGGATAGTATTGTGACAGTTACTGCAACCTGAGTTTGGACCAACGGTTCCCAATGAAATATTAAATTTTTGATGTGAAGAGTTCCACTGAATGCTAATCTAAGTAACAAAGAACACAAATTTCAGAACCTAAGAAGTGCTCATTTAGATTAGGCTAAAGAAAAACCCCAGCAAAGAAAGAGAAATGTAGAAAATCGAAGATCTGTATGTGAAAGTGATAGGTTTCTTATGTTGAGTAAGTTCTCAGTTAAAAAACTAAGAAACACACTAATATAGGTGAGCTTAAGCTCTTTCCTTTTTAAGTCAGGACAGATGGAAAAGAATTAATAAATCAACTTCTCAGACAGCAAAATTTGGCTGATAAAAAAATTACTACAGAGGTCAGAATGCACAAACTTCCAATCCAATGTTATGTCTAAAACAGTATTTGAGTTTATCCAGTTTCTTTTCTGAAATGAAACAATCTTTTGATTCTTACTCTACAATACCAGAGAGCACTTTAAACAAAGGAAGTTATTGATTATACCATAAGACAAGCTTATCCAGTTAATATGATTTTCTTGAATATCTCAAAATCCATTCTTAAAAAGACCATCATGAAGTAAGGCCACTGAATGTTAGTGTAAAGATATCTAGCTTTAAATTTATGTATGGAAAAAGATAAAAAAAAAATTTTAAGCGACAAAGTGCCCCCTTACTTTCTACCTCCCCTTCCCTCTCCCCAGGGGAGTGTCTGTTCCTTCAGGACTGTTGCTCTATCCACTGTGCACCCAAAGTGCCCCCTTAGTTAAAAAAGCAGCAGTGTTTTCATCAATTCTAATATTTCATCAAATTTGTTTAGGGTCAGAATTTTCAAAATAAAACCAAACCTCACCACTTTTTATATTTATAGGCTGTTTATAACTATAAAGTACTCAAATTTTCTCTATAGTGGTCACTTTAAAACTATAAGTCTTCCTGCTTCCTGAATTAAGAGAGTCACTAAATTATTATAGAAATAAAAATTGCATTAAGCCAAAAGGTAAAAAGAAAAGTCCCCAAAATTACAGATACTCATTGGAAAGGATATATTATACAATTAAGAACATAAAACTATTCCCTCTGCCCAATGAATTTAATTGTGTCTCAGTAAAAAGCAGAATTGAAAAATAATGTAATACAGAAAGTGCAGGGCTTAAGAGTCAGGACAGAATGAAATTCAAATCTTGCTTCCTATACATAATAGTTGTATGGCTTTGGCAAAGTCATTTAGTGTCTCTAAGTTTCAATTACTTTAAAAAGAGGGATGATGACAGTGCTTAATCTCCCAAAGTCCTAAGGGTGAAGATACAGGTTTTTTTTTTAAGCACTTGGTAAATCTTAAAACACCAGGCATCATCATCATCATCATCATCATCATCATCATCATCATCATCATCATCATCATCATCATCATCATATTTATTGTTATCAGAACTACTTGGTGAGAGGATCCGTAAAACTTCTTAAGGAAATATAATGAAATGCTGCCCAACAGTATTCAGTCATGTATTGATGTATATCAGTATTGATGAAATATTTTAAATTAAAAAACTAAGGAAAATTTATTTTTGGCACTATTTAGGTTAAAAAAAATATTCAAAATAATAGCACTTTATGCCTTGTGAAATTTTATTTAATAAAAGCTTTTTATCCTTTATAAGTAAATATTTTGAAATCTAAAAAGTCACTGGATCATAGGACATAGCTCTAGAGATGGAAGGGCCATCTAGTACTAATTCCCTCATTCCAAAGAAGAGAAAATTAAGTTCCCAGGAGGTTAAGTCCTGAGACTAAATCTCAGAAGTCTTCCTTATATTTGTACTCCTACTGTAAGAAAGAAACTTCAGATTTCCAATTTTCTGAAGTCATTTAAAAACCCACAGCTACCATAATAAAGACTTAAATCACTCACTGAGCTTCCCTTGGTGGTGCCATAACACAAAATAAGCTTGCGATAATTATAGACACGAACTTCTGAGAAAATATTTAGATGAGCAGGTATATCTAGTGGAAAGATAAGAGAAAAGGAAATAAGGTTACAATATATACAAAAATAAGAATAAGCTAAAAAGAATCAGAAAAATCACACTTACCTGGTAGAGACCGTGCAAACTCTAACACACATTCATATAACTGTGCAATACTATTCCAGTCATTAAGAAACATCTCAACAACTTTCCGACCACCAACAGGTTCAGACAATAAATTTTCATATGTCAAGTAAACATGCCTTGTTGGTCCTGAGGTATTAAGAGCAAAAAAACTGTTAACTGGTGAATGAAAATTGATAAATTTATTAAAATTCATACAAAGTATATAGAATACCTCACCTTGTTCTCTGGTAGAAGTGCTACTAAGTGGACAATTTGCAAACACTAATTCTGCCACCCATGTACGGTTGTTTCTACCTTGCAACCGGAAAGTGCAATCAAGAAGAGCACGATCTAGTGCCTTCTGGGTTTCTTCACTTGTGCCTTTACATGGTGGTATTCTGATGATGAAAAAAATTACATATAAAATATATAATTACCTCAAATACACACAATAGCAAAATGTTCACATTTAACTAGGTTGGAAAGAAACTTCAGTTGTAACAGCACTAAAAGTAACTTGTTGCAAAAAAAAAAAAAATGCTATTAGTAAAAAAAAAAAAAGTATAAGGTCAAATTTTGCAAAGAGATACTAATCCTAGTCAGTAATCTAATATGGTATAAGACTCATTTCAATGGAAAAAGTGACTAATCAGGAAATACCTTCCAATAAGCATATCTAAAAAAATTGCTCAATAGTGAATGCTGAGAGTGACTACAATACAAAGCCATTTTAAAAATTACTTACAAAAACAAGTTTTGATTATGTAGTCATCATAAAAAATCAGAGCACAGGGAACCATGGCCAAATGGAAAATCTATAGATTTGGATTCAAAGCACTATTCTGCTTCTTATCTAATGTTAATGGACAACTATTTTCACCTCTTAGTTTCAGATTCCTCATGAGAAAAATAAGGGACAGGATTGGATGGAACTAAAACTAAAAAAGTTAATTAATGTTAGCTCTCTAATTTTTTTTCTTTTTCCTATATTTTGATAACTATATTTCAATATTGATTCTCCTATTAATTTATGCATTTAAAAACATTATTCTGAGAAGTCCATCAGACTACCAAATAAAGTTTAAAACCCCTCAACTAGTTGCTTTCTAAGGTCCCTTTTAGGGTTTAGCATTTCCTGCTGTTGTTGAAGTCGCTTTCAGTCCTATCCGACTCTCTGTGATCCCTATTGGGATTTTCCTGGCAGAAATACTAGAGAAATTTGCCATTTCCTACTCCAGCTCATTTTACAGATGAATATAATGAGGACAACAGAGTAAAGTGACTTGCCCAAGATCACATAGCTAGCAAGTGTCTGAGGTCAGAAGGTGGATGAATCTTCCTGACTCCAGGCCTGGTTCTATGTGCATTATGGTACCACTTAGCTTCCCTCTAATGTCTTCCATGACAACTTATTCTATCAGCCTGGTTTCTTGAAGAACTCTCCTGAATCCTTTCTCCCTTACAGCTTTCCCTATCTCTCCTGGTCCTCTTCTAGCCTGGGCGACTACTCCTTCTCAGTCTCCTTTAATAGTCTCCATTCAGATTAAGCTCATTCACCTTGTCTTGGGCCCCATTCTCCCTCTATAGTATTTTGTTTGGTTCATCAGTTCCCATAAGTTTGTCATTGCTATATACAAAGTTCCCAAGGCAATTCTTTCTTTCTTTCTTTCTTTCTTTCTTTCTTTCTTTCTTTCTTTCTTTCTTTCTTTCTTTCTTTCTTTCTCTCTCTCTCTCTCTCTCTCTCTCTCTCTCTCTCTCTCTCTCTCTCTCTCTCTCTCTCTCTCTCTCTCTCTCTCTCTCTCTCTCTCTCTCCCTCCCTCCCTCCCTCCCTCCCTCCCTCCCTCTCTCTCTCTATATATATACATTTTACATTCAATGTATTTAAAACAGAACTCCCTATCTTTACCCCAATCCTTTTTCCTCCATTTTCCTATTATTTTCTAGAGTACTAGCATCCTCCCAATTATCCACACATGAGTGCCACTGATGTGACTCACTCCACATATCTAACCAACTACTGAATCATGATGGAGCTTCTCATCTCCTCTTGCCTTGATTGTATCTACCTTCTGATTGTTCTCCCTATCTCAAGTTTCTACTCCAAAATTCATCCTCCCCTCACATGGCAAGATTATTTATTTTCCTTTTAAATATTTTTTTATCAGTCAACAAATCTGTCCTCTCTCCTTCATTCTTCTCACTGGAAAAAAACAATGCTTCCTCTCCCCAAATCTTTGCCAAAAAATATGCACAAACAAAAACATGGCCAAATTGGCAATGTCTAAAAATATACATCTCAATATGCACCATTTCTTGCCTTCCCTCTCCTCCCCACCTCTATGTCAGGAAGTGAAAAACATGTTTCATTATGGGATCCTCTGGAATCATGGTTGCTCACTGAGTTCATTGGAAAGTCTTTTAAAAATTGTTTGTCTCTACAGTATGCTATTGTATAAATTGTTCTCTTGGTTTTGCTCACTTCACTACAATGAGTCATAAAAGTCTAGAAGTTTCCTGAATAACATTAGTTAAATCTGTTAAACAGCCATTTCTTTTAGAACTAATAAGCCAGTAGCAATAATTTTGAAGGCTAACCCCTAGTTTGTTAACTACTAAATATGTTATTGAAAATTATGCACATATCATATTAGGACAATTGCTTCCATGTACTCTTTATTTATAGTTTTCCTTTTCTATTAGAAAGCAGCATTTGAAGAAAAGATGTTTCTAATGTTTATGTATTTTAGAACAAAATGAAAATAACAATTTTGAAAAACATGAAGTACTATACAAATACTTCCTAAATTTGGGTAACAATGAGGAACCAGAACTTTTCCATGTGTCCATTAAATAGAGGCCAGATGCTCTATAAGGAGAGGACAGAAAGAGTTCTTAATCAGGTACAAGAATTTGGATTAGATGGTTTTTGAGGTCCATTCCAAGTCTGAGATCTTGTGATCCTAGGATATTGTTTACAAAGAAAAGGACTATAAAACATTCCTTTGTCTCTAGAACTCCTTCCCCTCCTTATTTTACCACTAGATTCTGTCTTATGGAATAAACTTTTGACTTTTTCCCTCTACCTTTCCTCTCACACCATAAAGTTTATCAGGTTTTACTGCTACTGTCAATGATGTTTCCTTTATCTAGTCTTCTTTTCAATTTCTACAACCACCTTTCTACTCAAAGGAACTACACAATGTAATAACAGGACTCCTTGCTTCTAATTTTTCTCCACAACAATCCCTCATACCACTATCAGATTAATTTTCAACGTGCAAAAATAATACTGTATCTTCATTCTGGTCAAAAACCTTCAGATCTCCATGATCATTATTGCTATTCAACACTGCTAGAAATGTTAATTATAACAGTAAAACAACAAACGGTTAGCTTTTTTAAAAAGGCATCTAGATGGCAGAGTGCACAGAGGATCAGATCTACATTCTGGAAGAACTAAGCCCAGATTCTGTCACAGATACTTATTAGCTGTGTGACACCTGCGCAAGTCAACAAGCCTTTTTGCCTTAGTTTCTTCATTTGTAAAATGCTGACAATCTCATCCACCTGTTCAGATTGTTGTGAGGATGAAATGAGATACTTTAAGACTTTTTGCAAACCTTAAAAGTAATATAGAAATGCTGACTTTTATCATTATTTAAAAAGTAGAATAAATAAGCATAAGAAAGAGAAAGTAAAACCACTTTCTTGAAGATGATATTATAATATATTTAAAGTATACCCTAGAGAGAAAATTAAAATATTAAGTAAAATAATAGTTTCAGCAGAGTTACAACATATAAAATAAGTATGTCTGTATATTAAGAAATTATTTTTGGATCTATGAATGGGGATGAGTTTGTGCCTAAATAAGTGATAGGGACAGCATCACACAAATTTAAAAGTTAGAAGAGAGATAAGGGGGAAAAATTCTTAGAGCAAATTTCTTTGATAAAGGTCTCATTTCCAAGATAAATAAAAAATTGATTCAAAATAATTATAAGGTTAAGAGCCATTCCCCAATTGACAAAAATAATAGTAATAGCTAGCATTTACATAATGCTTTTAAAATTTACAAAGTGATTAACAAGTATTATCTTATTTCATTCTCACAATAATCCTGGATTAAGGGTACTATTATTCTCATCTTACAGATGAGAAATCTGGGGCTTACCTCAGGGCTCACACAATGATTTGTCCAACATTACACATATAATTCTGCCATTTGCATTCAGGTCTTCCTGACTCTGGGATCAATGCTCTATCCACTTATTATTTAACTACTTAACCTTAAAAATTATCAAAGGATATGAACAGGCAATTTCAAAAAGGATAAATCAAAGCGATCAACAATCTCATAAATAAAAGATGCTCTAAAAATCATTAAAAATTAAAGTAACGAAAATGAAACTCTGACGTCCTTCCTCCCTCACCTATCAGACTAGCAAAGATAATGAAAAAAGAAAATAACAATTGTTGGAGGAGCTGCAAGAAAATTCTCTATTTCATTGGGTGGATTTGTGACTAGGTTCCAGTCATTTTGGAAAGCCATTTGGAAATATTATGTCTAAAAAAATGATCAAACTGAGCATACTCTTTGATCCAGTTACACTACTATTAGACCAATACTTCAAACAAAGAAGAACCAATACATACAATATATCTACAACAGCTCTTTTCAAGGTAACCAAAAATTGGAAACTAAGGGATATAAGATATCTACCTTTTAGGGGTAAGACTAAAGAAAGTGTGTAATAATAATGGAATGTAATTTTGACATAAGAAAAAATGAAACAGAGTAGCTCCAGAGAAAACTGGGATGACTGCCATGAACTGATACAGAGAAGTGAATACAAAAAACTAAATAGAAAAATCTAAACAATGAAAGCATCTTAAGAGAAAAATAACCTTGAAAGACCACCAAAATCACCAAAATGCTAAGTTAAATCTAAAAGAATGAAGATGGAAACACTTACACACACCTCCTAACAGAGGGAGGATGAACAAACCACAGAAAGAAAGAGATAGCTCATGGCTGATGTGAGAATTTATTTTGTTGGACCATTTATCTACATACTTAAGGCTTTTGTTTCCTTTCTTTTTATGTAATTTATTTGGTCAACATAGGTGGTAATAAGTGGATCAGATTAATTTTATAAAATGCTTATTAATTTAAGTAAAAACAATAAACTTAAAAAAAAAAAAAAAACCTTTACTGGCCCTTTACTGCCTGTCAAGTAAAGATCAAACTACTTAGGCTAGCATTCAAATCCCTCCAGAGTCTGATACAATCTCACAATATGAAACATTTCCATATATCCCATAACCTAAACAAACTGTTATTCTGTGTATATGCCCTGCCTTTCCTAACCTCTGTGCTTTTGTTCATTCCATAAAGACTACTTCTTCACATACCCTTCATGTTCCCTTTCTAATTTGTTCAAATTCTCATACTGGCTTAAAAACAACCTATTCCAAAAAGTTACTAAGTCTTCACTAACTGGTCACCTTACACCTACAAAAACATCTGTGATCACAGGTTTACAACTGGAAAGCACCTCAGAAAGCCACATACTTAAAACTCTTCACAAATCTGAAAGCTGTGGCAAAGCATTAAAATGGAAGCCACACTTGGATATTCTAGAAAGGTCAGATGGGATTCTGAAGGATAAGAGTTGAGCAGGGGAATAGAAAGCTAAGACTCTGGCCAAATTGTTCTTTTTTTTTTTTTCCTCAAGCATATTTACTATAAAATTTTTTTAAACTGGGGAGTTGGGTAAGTATACAAGGTCAAAAAAGGAAGCCCATAATTCTAGCAATAATCATTTTAAGCATCAAATATCTAAGTGGTAAGGGCACAAAGACAAATATCAAACAGTTCCTGCCCTTGAGGAGGTTAATCATTTGAACAGGGAAGATAAGCTATATGTATATGTATAAAATATATGCAAAATAACCACAATGTAATTTTTTTGGAGAAAGGCACTATGAGCTGGGGGTAGGAGAGAGAAGGACTTAACCCAGGAGAGATTTCACAGAGAAGTAACAGCTGAACTGAGCTGCAAAAGAAATTAAGGATTTTAAAGGGAGAGAGGTAAAAGAGGATGCTCACTCCAAGCATAGGGGACAGATACTGAGATGGGAGATGTAGAGTTATGTGAGAGGAATAGCAAAGGCTAGTTTGGCTGAGCTGCAAAGAGTGTGAATTACATAAAATAGAACTGCAAAGATATGTTGAAACTGATTGTGACAGGCTTTAAATGCCAAAATTCAGGGGTCTGTATTTGATCCAAGGGAAAATAACATGATCAAACCAAAGTTTTAGGTATATCAATTTGGCAACTGTGTAAATGACCTAGTAAAAAAGGGAGAGATTTGAGGAAGGGTTGTGTTACAATCTAGACAAGTAACTATGAGGAAATGCACCAGGTGATGTTTCAATGAATGGGTGAAGAAGAGACACACTACAGGGGTCAGCAGTGGTGGGAGTGTAAAAAGACAGTGTTTTGGAGATATATGAAGAATAAGAGTTGAGGATGACTTCAAGCTTGAGAACCCGGTAGACTTGAAGGAAATTGGGGTACTTGGGAAAGAGGAAGGTTAGATAATGAGGTCTGTTTTTAGACATACTGAGTTTAAAAAATGCTGGAGCTTAGGGGACTGGCTAGATGAGAATATATAGATCTGAGAATTATTTGCATAAATTATTTGCATTGATAATTGATAACTAAATCCATAGATGATATCAGCAAGAGAGTTTAGGAAAAGAAGAAAGACTATTAGGGTATATCCAAGAGTAAAGATCAGTATATATGACCAAAAAATGAAGGCTGGGAAGAGGCAATCAGACAGGTAGGAGAACAAACAGAAAGCACTGTCTCAAAACCTAGAGAGAAAAAAAGTATATAGAAGAAGTGGGTGATCAACAGTCACATGCCACACAGAGTTCAAGAAGGATGAGGACAGAGAACAGATCATCAAATATGAACATTTAAAAGAGCATTGGTGACTCTAGAATGAGTATTTTCAGATAATTATTGAGGTCAGAAGCCATATTACAATGAGCTGAGAAAGAGAGTAGAGGAAGTAAAAGCAAAAAGTATAGCCTGATTTTGGGAAGACTTCTTCATTAATGGTTAGATAAAAGAATTTAGGAAATCTTAAATCATGAAATGGTGTGACCATCCTTACAATGTGGTTTTACTTCAAACAAAGTCCCTCCATAAGTATATACAAAAAGAATAAGAATTTACAAAGAATCTTGTGTCAAATTATAATAAATTCAATAACTTAAGCAATGTGGTTATTTATATTATAAAGCAACAACTGGAAAAGTAACACAGAACTATACAATGAATGCTACATACTTAACAATTAGCCTAATTTCTTCATATATCTGGAGGGGACAGAAATTAGATCTGTGATTTAATTGGCATAGGAAACTCCTCTGTGAGACTTCCTCTACCAAAGCAGATCAGCCTGGAACCTTGAGAGGTTAAAGATAATATGGCAAAGATAATAGCGGGGTTTGCCACTTCTTTTCAGCTCATTTTACATATGAGGAAACTGAGATAAACAGGGTTAAGTGACTTGCTCAAGTTCAGCAATGGAACTGATAATATAATCATACAATATTCTGTGCTATCTGTGTGAACCAGTCGCAATCCCAAGGTACAAAAGTACTGAGGGAAATCTTTTTAAGGCAGCAGTAGGCCCTCACAATTCTTTAAGTTAAGAATAATTCTTCACCACCACTGGTCTCATTTACCCACCCGATTAATCCCTACTCAATGATTTTGTAAGAGAACTGATAACCGTAAGTAATTAAATTTATATATCTATATACTCATATATAAGTAAAACATAATTATGTCTCTTACATAGAAAAGGAATTCCATTTCCTTAGGGTTTTTTTTTTTTTTTAAAGCAGTTCTTTAGGGAAGTGCTACTCAACTTGTTTTAGAAAATGAAATTCACTAAAACATTCTTACTTTAATAAACGAATAGCATGGCTGAAACCATCTCCTTCTACTTGTACTCCTTGATGTGGAATCTCCATATTACATAACTAAAAGAAAAAAAAAAATCAAGTTATACAAAACCTTTTACAAACTCCCTTAAGTCTTATTTCTTTTACGAGAGGGATATTAGTTTTTAGTAACACTTTTAAAATGAGAAATTGCATGTGCATTAGAAAATATTAACTATAAAATGTTGATACATGGGAGAACTTACACACCTAAAGGAGCAGATGTCTAAGTTCTTTTTTTCTCATTCATTCATGCCATTCCCTTCCAAGCAGCTCTGTGGATGTATCTGTTCCAATGATCCTCAAAAATGTATGTAACTATTTCAGGGAACGTAACATAATCTTTTGAATATTCTCAAAGATGAGAGTCAAATTTTAATCTCCCTAAAGAAAGAATTTACTTTTTTTAAAAAGCTAAAAGTCATTTAGAGCCAAGTCTGGCAAATAAAGTCTGTTGATCATGCTGCATAATTGTCTTTGGCAAAACAAAAATAAGATGAATCTAATACTGTAACTGACTCTGAGGTTTACGAAGTGGTTCTACTAAACATGCATACATGTACATATGGGTATGCACTTGTGTGTGAACCCTAAGTGTCCCATGTACATATGGGTATGCACTTGTGTGTGAACCCTCAGTGTCCCAAAAGTACAGAATTAAGTTATTAAAACTATTCTTAACAATTAAAGCTGCAAGTTGCACTAAGAGTTTTGGGAGATGCAGAATACTGAACTTTTTCTATCATTATTCTCCTCTCATCTCATTTCTAACTCTCCCCCCACCCCCAAGCTGGGGTTAAGTGACTTACCCAGGGTCACACAGCTAGGAAGTGTTAAGTGTCTGAGATCAGATTTGAACTTGGGTCCTCCTGAATTCAGGGCTGGTGCTCTATCTACTGCGCCACCTAGCTGCCCCCTTATTTCTAACTCAAACTTTATATCAACTAGCTTGTAACTTCTCACAATATACAAATTTCTACCAAATTAAACATATTTCTTGTGTGATCTATTTAAATAGAAACAAGACAATTTCCCAACTGTCTTTATTTGATCAATGGTCTAATCCAATTGCATATAGATAGGTGAAAATTAATGAATATAAATACAGAATTTATTATCTAGTTTCATACCTGAAACTATGGTTTACTGTTTAAAGTGATCCTGGAACTAACCAAGTTTGGAGACAGTTATTAAGCTGCTCGGGGACATTTTTTCTAGGTTGGAGAATACATACGAGGCTAAGAGATGCTTCTATCAAATCCAAAAATGGGTCTATTTTTTCAAAATGTAAAAATTATTTATCTGGGTGGTAAAAGAAGAAGAATCCAAGTCTTTTCTAACATAGGAGTTATCAACTCAAATTTCATTAATAAGCCCTCTACAATGTAAATAATGCCTCCTACCCCAATGGTTAAGCCTACTATCAGTCATCACAATGAGTTACTTTAATCAAACAACTCTACTAGTTCATCTTGTTGTTCAATCATTTCAGTTGTGTTTTGAGTCTTCATAACCCCATTTGGGGTTTTCTTGGCAAAAGGTATTAGAGGGGTTTGCCATTTCTTTCTACAGCTCATTTTACATATGAGGAAACTGAGACAAACAGGATTAAGTGACTTGTCCAAAGTCACACAGCTAGTTGTCTGAGACCATAATTGAACCCAGGAAGTTGAATCTCCCTGACTCCAGATCCAGCATTCTACACACTAAATAACCTAGACTCTTCTTTGGCACCCAGAAAACCACAGAATAGGAGTTTTAATTAAAAAAAAAAAAGTAAGCATTTTTGGCAGAATGGGGGAACTGAGTGTTGGGAAAGAAGAGTGCCAAGATATGAGGAGAGCCTCATTGAAAATCTTAGCTTAGGTCCTCTATAGAAAATCAAGGAAAATTATCTTGTATATCTTATACATTGTTAATTCAACTAACTGCATGAAAATAGGTAGTAGCACATGCTAGGTCAGCTAAAAATTTAGCTGCATTCTTTTTACCAGCTTGAATAGAAGATAGTTCTAGGTCCTAGGTCACAGCTACTGATTGATGACAGAGAAGGGAGAATAAGAGAAATGGAGCAGGTCACCCTCTTTTTTGGCCTGTAAGTGCTCCAAGGACTCCAAAGTTCTCTATTTCCCCCCACCAATTACCAATGACTTGTTAGTTCCACATTTTGGAGTTTTTAATGTTTTATTCCAACAAAGAGAATGTCTTCCTTCAGTTTTAGAGAGGATAGTTTCCATTCACAATGTGTGGGAGTGGCAAAGGGAAAGGACAGGCTGCAAATGAATCATTTTATGCTGCTTCTGGAATTTACTCCCCACGGTTTCCACAAGCACTAGAAGTTGTGTGCTGATGACTTCCTCTTCTAGTCTCTTGACTCATATTGAATGAGACAAGCTTTTGATTTTGGCCAATGGCTTAAGAGCTTTTATATTTCTACAAAGTTCTAGTCAAATTATTTTAACCGTACCTGACATTTTTCTAGGGTTTCTACCAGTAGAATGCAAACATTCCTAGGATCTAAGAAAGTGGAATCAGAGCTTTAGAGCTGAAAAGAGCCTTAGAGGTTATCAAGCCTAGATCCCTCATTTTACAGAGAAGGAAACTGAGGCACAGAGAAGTTAAATGATTTGCCCAAGATTACACAACAGTAAAAGGCAGAATTGGAATCCAGGTCTTCTGACTCCAAGTCTGGCACTCAATCCTCCATCCCATGCTGATTTTATCTACTAGAAGAAAGTCTCTGTCCTACCATTTCCTATAGTGAAAAATTACCTACCCAAAAGGTTATAAAACTGATCATTTATGTTCAAAAGTCTTTAGCTAGCAAGAATGTTAATCTTCTCCTATTAAGAATTTAGCTTCACACATATAGGAAATGTCAAAGTGATAAGCAAAAGATGACAAGAGTATAAACATTTGCTTTTGATGATGTCATAAGAATCACATGCATATTATACAACTTGTAATAACTTCACAACAACAATAAAAATAATTTGCAAACATTTCAGTTTCCTTAAAGGGAACCATTTAGACTTGAAAAGACTTAGCCTAAAAGCAGGGAAAGGGAAAAGTAACAAAACAAACTTAAAAATCCTTACTTCCATACGAAGTCCTATAAATGGCATATTTGTGTCACATACAGCTACAAAGTGAGCTAGAACTTTATTGAAGGCACACATTTCTCCTGATTGTTTGAGTTTTTTGGACTCTACAGGATTTGGATCGCCAGATAACTAAAATTGAAGTAAAGAATACAAGTAAATAAAAATTCTTTTGAAACAACTGCTTTAAGACAATTTTCTAAGTTATCACATCACAATTCAGTTTTAAAAGACATGCTACAAAATATTTAGAATGACACACTTAACAATACTATATCACCAAGGTGGCTTCTGGTTTCTTAATGAGTTATAAAATCCAAATATTTAAGAAAATGTTCCATTTTTACATAAATCAAACTATCCCTTATAAATTCAAGCTAATTCATTCTAAGGTTAGGGTTGATTAGTTTCACACATCAATAGGTTCCCGACAATGTCAAATTCCATGATAAATGGCCTCCCTTACCTTGCGTTTGACACCTGTTCTTACTTGTTTCCCAGCTTTTGGGTCCAGTAGTCGCTCTTCAATATTCGTTTTAAATTGTTGTAATAACAAAGCAGTGGCTGGACTTTCATCTCCTTCTGCAGAGCTCACAGAGAGAAAATGATACTTGTACTCCAACTCTGTGGGGTTGCTAGGAACTTCAAACATTTCTACCACCTAAACATTAATAAATAAAATCTCAGACACAGAAAATTAAATGTCAACAATTAAAACAATTTACTTAATGAGGCATTTTATTTATTCCTTTTCTAATTTCAAATGGTGCTGTGAAATAAAAATCCAATGTGGGATT
The DNA here is from genome assembly GCF_048593235.1 of Sminthopsis crassicaudata. Taxonomy (NCBI): domain Eukaryota; kingdom Metazoa; phylum Chordata; class Mammalia; order Dasyuromorphia; family Dasyuridae; genus Sminthopsis; species Sminthopsis crassicaudata. Next base: position 275,108,041 of record NC_133619.1, on the reverse strand, counting down.
CTACATAAGGATTAGTGAATCATTTCAAATTATATATACAAAATATACAAAAATGCATGCTACTAAATCTGTCAGAATTGAAACCTAGCAGATGAGGCAAGAAAAACCAAAAATAAACAAAATCTACCAGTTAGGAGCAAATACTAGTGTATACTAAATGTAAGAAGGCTTCAAGATTTTGACACAGTGACTGATAAAGTACTGTCACATCAGCATTGCTAACGTCAAATTCTTAGTCTATCACCCTAAAAAAAATTTAAAGAAGGGTCACCTTAGTGGTTGCGAAATGAATTCCAGTGGAGAAGGCCCTATGCATTGCAGAGGCTATTATGGCAGCAGCTATGTAGCTGACCAATTTTAGCTCAATAAATAAGTCAGATCATTAAGACATTGCAACAGCTTGTCTACCCTCTCCTCTTTTTAATTCATGTTTCCATAGTCTTTTTACTTTGTACTCTGAGTCACAAAGAATTATTTTCAAATCCTGTCTTAGACATTTACTAGTTGTATGACACTGGGCAAGTCACTTACATTCCTGGATCTCAGTTTACTTATCTGTAAAATGAGAGGTAGGACCAGATGGCCTCTGAGGTACCTTATGGCTCTAAATTTATGTTACCATAATTATTTTTTGTGTCTAATTTAGGTGATAAATCTAGTGTATTAGTATATAGTATTTATAAATAAATATACAATCAGAAGTCAAGTATAATATTAAAAAAATAATAAGAAAACCACCTTTTCATCCCATTTAGTATGATTTACAAACAAAATGTAAAAGCATTAGGTATACTGAGAGCAGAATCATCTTATTTGAAGTCTAACATACTCCTTAAAAATAAAAAAAAGGGAGTGGAGGTCAGGCAGTTGGGCAGTAGATAGAGCATCTGCCCTAGAGTCAGGAGGACCTGAGTTCAAATTCAGCTTCAGACACTTGACACTTACTAGCTGTGTGACCTTAGGCAAGTCATTTAATCCTGACTGCCTTGCCAAAAAAAAAAAAAAAAAAAAAAAAAAAAAATTATCTTAACTGAAATTTAATTGTCTCTGTGTGTGTACTTAAAAGCAGGAAATATGAGTAGAACTCCACATTAAAAAGTAAATAGGATTAATGTCCAATCAAGGTATTTCACAATTTAAACTTGGCCATCCAAGGTTGGCCACCAAGTGAATATTCTCAATCTCAGTAACTAAAGAAAATAATCTTTTAAGGCACAATGGAGCTTCCTTTGCAAGAAATTAATATTCACATCAATGAACTCATGGTATTCTGAAAGTAATAAAGAAGCCAGGGAAGTGACAAACTTAATGAACCCTATAAAGATTGATCAGAAAAGTCCCATTTAGTTACTTACAATGTAATATTGTGGGAGTCGAGTGAGTTTGATAAACAGTTTATTCTTTGAAAGATTTCCAACAGGATGAGTTGAGTAATTAGAAAGCTGCAAAGTTTCACTGCACATTATAGGGAGATGTTTTATAGACTGTTTGCATCGTTGTTGTCCAAGCCAAAATCTTAATTAAAAAAAGCAAAAACCCAAAACAAAGTAATTATTAGAAAAACAGACTATTCTGGTTAACCTGGAATGACAGATTAAGACTACAAAAATCACTCTCATTACGAACAACCAATCAAGTAAATTAATACAAATTTCAAGTACCACTAAAAGGACACATTAATAAATAGAGGGGACAAGCTTCAAATGCTTGTCTTCTCTATTTATCTGTGGTTTAGACAAGCTTTAAATAAGAGAAATGTCTCAATTATGAGACAGTAGAAATGATTGGTAAGAGAAATTCATAGAATTTTTTTTTAGCTTACGAACAGCAAAACTAAGTAACCTCTTAGATTCTTAACCTGGTCTATGAACTTTAAAAAATATCGATAACTATATTTCAACATAATTGGTTTCCTTTATGATCCTCTGTATTTTATTTAATGCATTTAAAAATTACTCTGAAGAAAAACAGATTGACAAAGGGATCAACATCTTTCTAATTCAATCGTGAATTCTCTAAAAAAACTTACAAAATGATGTGTGTAAAGGATCCCATATTATTATTGATGTTGTCAAGGGGCTATTCCATATAAATGATTTTCCAAAAAAATGGAATTTATCCCTTAGGATAACTTCTGATTTTCAGTATTTTGAAAAGGAATGTTTCTGAAACAAATTATAAACGCTGCCTTCTTAAAAAAAGAAAATATTAGGGGAAGCTAATTGGTACAGTGGATAGAGCACCAGCCCCAAAGTCAGGAGGATCTGAGTTCAAATGTGGCGTGAGACACTTAACACTTCTTCCCTGTATGAACCTGGCCAAGTCACTTAACCCCATTTGTTTCAGAAAAAAAAATTTTTTGACTTGATTGTATTTTTCTTGATAACAAATGCTCATTACGAATACTACTTATTATACTCACTTTAAAACAGTATTGTCCCACATGTTTGTCCCTATATATATATTAAAAAAAGTACCTCAAACTGTTAATGTGTTTTGAATTTGGCTCACTGCCTTCACTTTTTGCTACCTTGAAATATTCTCCTATAATTTTCCTTTACTTTCTCAGTTATCAGATAAATAAGCATGAGTTGATTCATGGCTTTTGGGACTTATGCTATCCTAACCTCATTATTGTATCACCCTCCTTAAAAAAAAAAAAAAAAACCAAGAAAACCCCAAATCTTCCTATCTCTTGGCTGTGTTTTACAATGTTTTAAATATACTTCAGATTTACTTATTCATTATTCAAAAAAAAAAAAAAAAAAAAAGTAGCTGGTCAAAATTTATAGGGATTAATATCAAACTAGTAGAGGAAAACAAGAGCTTTTGATACTCCCCCCCCCCAAAAAAAATCCGACCCCTACCCAATGGCAACAAAAATAACACTTTTGTTCTTAAAAATTTTCTTGAAATAGGGCAAATACCACAGTATTTTCAAAAGCATGAGGGGGGAGGGGAAGGGGGATTATGCATGGGGAAAGGGGGAAAACTAAAAAAGGAGTATAATGAGGTCTTTCTACCATCCTCAGGATAAATACCAAAGAATTCCCTTTCACTACAATCCTTTCATACTTAAACTCATAACTAAACTCCTTTTAAGAAAGGGTTCAATTACACATATTTAAACTACATCAGATTACTTGCAGAGATGGGATGGCAGAGGAGGGAGGGAGGGTTGAAAATGATATTTCTATATATTTTTAAAGATAAAATACTTTTGAAAAAAAAATTTTTTAAAGGGTTCAAGATAAAGATGCCTTAAAGCAAATTCTATCTTGAAGTGAACAAAGATATGGTGTATTAAGATTAACTTTAATGACATTTTGACCAAAAAAGATGATTTTTCCATACAGTGAGGGTTTTTTCTGAATAAACACTTTACAAATTATCACTTATCCAGTAGATTTCTGCCTAGCAACTGCTCGATGTGATGGATTCTTATTGTTATTTATGCCTTCTGATTTCATTGCATGCTCCAAGATACCATCCATTATATGAATTCATAAGCAGTTACTTCTAGAAGAACAGTTCTGCTCCTTGATTTTTTGGGAGTCAGAGTGCAACTTATCAAAATTCTAAGGAAAGATTTTTTTCAAATGAGAAAGATGTGAGATTTTAGTTAAATTTTTCTCCTATGAGGCAAAAACCTTGTTAACAATTACTCAATGAAGTTAACAATATATTGGAAAAAATACATACATATATGAATATATGTGTGTGTGTGTGTGTATATGCATATTTACATACAACCTCATTTAAAATAAACAACAACAAAACCTTTCTGGACTATAATTAAAATGCAAAAATACTAGTCAACCTCAGCATAAATTAAAAAGTAGATTTCCAAGAAATAAAATTAAACTGAAGGAAAGGAAAAGAATGTGAAAAGCAACAAATAAAGTTTAAGCTAGTTCTCATATGTCTTAAAAAATAAAGCTTACTTGAGCTGTTGAATCCAAGGGATGATTCTTTTCATATCATCATTCACAGATTTTTCTATGTCATCCAGAGTTGCCTGGTCTAAAAAGATAAAGCTTTTCATTAGTTGCTTAAATGAATAAAATCTTTTATACATAAACCTTTTAAAGAATGGAATAAAAAAAAATAGTTTTTTTAAAAGTCTTATTTTTTAATCACAAATATGAGGTCAAATAAACAGCAAGGAACAAATGAAAAATTTAAATGATCATATATCATAAGTTATGTTTGCTTAATTTGTACCCATATCAAAACTAAGTCAAATTTTAGCCACATTGATAGGAGTCAGCCAAGTTCTCCTTCCCCAGGCTACTGCTGGAATAACAACAGGCATAGTGATGCATGGAAACCATGGTGGAGAAGGCTTAACTTACAGTAAAACTAAACACAAAGCTGAAATTAATTTTAGGGGAAATCTTTTCAAGAAAATGTTAGTATATTAAATATATTAACTATCATATACAATATTTTGAAAGTGAGTTTTTGATAAGTGAGCCATTAGTTCTAAAAGACCAATGCATATTCAAATTGGAGCCCAAGATTATTAACATCTATGAGTTATTAAAAATCAACATAATGTAACTTTTTTATAACACTAGTGTCAAAAGGCAAAATACACTATGGGTGAACTGTTAGAACAAGTTTTTAATTCAATAAGCTTGCTCTTTTTGAAGGACATAATTTCATCTATTAAATTAAGAGGATGTTAAGGTTAAAGACTACAAAGCTAAAACCTATTTTATACAGAAGTGAAAAGTAAGCAGCAAATTCATGGGGGGGGGGAGGTAATATTTTAGTTTCCAAAATTATTAAAGTCTTTTAATCACAGATATTTTCATATTAAAATGTTACAGAACTTGGTTTAGTTATAAAGTAAAACTTCTGTAATTCCAGAACAATTTCCTTCTTTAGAAACCACTAGTAAATCATAGGCAGAACCTGTTAGGTAAACAATTAGCTTTTTACTTTGAAGCATAAATACTAAGCAAATTGTAAATTCTTAAAATAGTTCAATAAAACTGAAATACTACAAATACAGTGGTAATATATTAACAGAAGCAATAGCTCATATAAACTTAGGGTTATTCTTTCTATCATATGTTATATCCTTTCACTGTTGCCACTTCTTTCAACACCAAATACTTGGGAAAATGTACATCTTTTCCATTTTTAATAGACATGGCTTAAATAAATAAATACAATGAGTGATTGTAATAGTTTATCAACCTACCAAGTCCATAAAGCATCAGTTGGAACATTCCAGAATGCAAGTCTACAAAAATATGTAGGCATTCTGAGCGGCTACAGGGCTCCAAGATGGGAACGACAAGAGTTGGAAGTGCAGTCTCTATGAAAGCTAAACAGTCAAAAGTTAAAATTTACATCCCCATATTTTAAATTAAAGATCAACTCTAAAAAAAAATAACATAAATAAGTTATATCCATGATGCATCCCCAAAACAAAACAGGCAAGTTTGTTAAATATGGGACACTACTATATTATAAATAGGAAGAATGCAATTTTCGAGTAGAGATTAAATGTACTACTCCCAAAATCTGCAGCAAAAATAAGAGAGGGGAAAAAAAAAAAGATATATATATATATATATCTTTTGTTGGAATGGAATACTCTTAGCCTTATGGGATCTACTTACTACTACTTACTACCCTACTCAGTGTGCTAATATAATGTTAATTTTGAAAAGATTTCTTTCAGGCCATTTCTCCCCATTCCTAACCTCACCTTATAATTACAAAAGGAAGAATAGAAAAGAGATATTTAGGAAAACCTAAATATCTTGTAAAAAACCCTAAACTATCAGAAGGTACTAAATGCATATACACATTCAAAAAGTCAAATTTAAAAACAAACCAAAAAAACTTTCATTTTAAAACCCCTCAAATTTAAATGTACACTTTAGTTTAAAGTCACAGATAAGACTGGAATGTAAGCAACTGTTATAGGTATATCCCAAAGCTAAGTGCTTCTAAAAGGTCCAATTAACTTTTCTTTTATTCCCCCAATCATACATAGCAGAAATTCAGAGACATTAGATGCAATTAAGTACATGCAAACCAAGTGCCAGTCAGACGGAGAATAAAAAAGATATTAGGAAGTTATGGGCAAAAAATATTATGAAATGACAGCTCTAGTGATCTAAGCCCTCTAAGAATTATGGTACAGCAGAAAGAACATTGTTCTCAGGAGAATCCAGTCCTGGTTCTGCCACCAATTAACCAACTCTATGACAAAGGGCAAGTTGGACCCTTCTCGGTACTAATTACTTCAAAATCAAAGAATTAGGGATGGAAATAACTCCAGAAATCATCTGGTAAAAAAAAACCCTGATTTTTCAGAAAAAGAAAGGGAGGGCCAGGGAGATTAAATGATTTACCCAAAATAATACAGCTACTATTCTATCCATCAGAGGGGGATCTGAACTAAAGCCTGCTAATTCTGGAGTCAGTATTCTGCCTACTATACTGCAGTCCCTCAGAAAGGAACAAAATCTCTGCTACCTATCAGAGACAACTGTCAGAGTAAAATGCATATATTCTAGCTGTCCTATAAGAGTTTAACCTTCTTAAGGGCACAACAATTATATGCATACAACAGACACTTATTAAACATTTGCTGAACGGAAACAAGATGCTTTGAAAAATGTATAGAATAGTTCAAGATTCAAATACTACTTGCATTGCCATTATTATAGTATTCCTAATTCCTATTATCAGAAACAACACCAACATCTCATTAAATTAAAAAACGCTGACAGTTCAAGCACAGCTGGAATGTAGTTTCCTTTCAAGTTAATAAGGAAAACGGGATTTACTAAGTAAATTATTGGGAATTAAGACTTCAGAAAAAATATCTGATATATGTAAAAATTAGAAAAAATCTTTTTATTTTAGGATCATCAGATCAGACTGAGTTAAAGGAACATTAGTGCTCACCTAGTTCATCTCCCCTGATTTTACAGCTGAGGAAACTGAGACCCAAAGAGGTTACCAGAGGTGAAACTTGAATTCATAAATTAAATGTTCCTTCTAATATACCATGAAGCCTCCCAGTTTCAAGTATATTTTATTTAGCAAACATTTATTAAGTGCCTATTACATGAAAGACACTGTCCTGGGCAGAAGATACAAAGACAAAAATGAAATAGTTCCTGTCCTTAAAAATTCTACATTTTGCTGGGGGATACAACATGCAAAAAAGCAAAAAGATAAGAGACAGAACCCTAATAACTAGAGGGAATCAGGACAGGTTTCATACAGGAATTAAGTTGAACACAAGCTGAGCTTTGAAGGAAGCTAAGAATTCTACTTTGTGTTATTATATGTAATTGAAAGCAAAAAAAAAAAAAAAAATCAAATTTATTTTTGTAATAAACTAGATATAACAAACTCACATTAGCTTCCTCCACTCATCTGAATTCATAGTCCTTTAAAAATCTAATGAAAAACACTCACAGCTTCAATTCAAATATATGCCAGACATTGGGCTTAAGGGGCACACAAATAATCAAAGCATGATTCCTGTCCTCAAAGCTACTGATTTTATACTACAACTATTACTACTAGTTGATATTAAGTTTCAGGGGCAATGCCCCACCACTACTGGTCCAATTGGTTAGGGTGACCCTAGCCAAGTCATTTAATTTCTGAGTGCCCCTAGCAACTTTGAAAGACTACATGTTGCAGAAAAGGTATCAATGTGCCCAGGTCCAGAAGCTGCCGTTGCTAATGAATGTATCTGATTAAATAAAAATGACATTAGCATACTACACAAAACAGAATTTCTACTTAATCAAAGTCCTAACCCTTGAATACAAACTACTGTATGCCAGCAGTCAAGTTAAGTTGAAATCACATTTTAATGCAAAGCTTTCATAAAGAACAAACTTATTTCAAAAGAATGAGTAAATGTTAATAAAAAGGACATACAATTTTCATTGGCATTGAAACCTTTAAGAATGGACTTCAGCTCCTGGAGTTTCTGATGAGACCTTGCATGTACACTATCAATTAAAAGTTTTTCTATTGATAAGTGATCAATCTGCAGAAATAAGAAAACAACTTTTTATGTTAAGAACTTAAGCCCAAATTAAGAGAATTTAAAACATTAAAGTTGATTAACAATTCATATCTTTATTTTTAAAACTTCACAATCATCTTGAAATAAGTATACTTGCTAAGTAACATTATTAAGAGTTCCTTGAGAATTTTTAATGCAAATTAGCCAAATTTTAAATAATTTAAATGTGCCTTTTATGAAAAGGCTAAGCTAATTTTCAAATTATAACATGTTAATAGAATATATTAAAAAAGATAAACTTCACAAGTTTGCAAAATAATATGAACAAATTTCATGTTCCAGCTCTGTTCTCATGTATAATACTAGCAGATCACAACGTTTTCAAACCTTAGTTCTGTCATTTGTAAAATGGGGATACTAATCTTTACATTAAATTTGTTCTAGAATTTGTATCTGTTGTCTCATTGCGGCTTGGGAACTAAGTCTCCTCCCTGCTAAAAGTTTAGCAACCAGTTTACCTGAAGTATGAAGAATTTGGGGGCCCACAGAAAGTGGTTATAACTACTTTCCATGTTTCATCTTAATAAAGATAAGTAGTCACAGAGACAAAATCCCAATTGCATCAAGTACTAAATATTTAGTTCTTTATACCCTATACTTCCCAGGACTCATAAGTTACAATGAGATCATTTCTGCAGAGTGCCTTTTAAACCATGTTTGAGCCAGACCAGAGATTTCAACTTGTGAGGTAACTGTCCCTACCAATGCAGATCAGTAACTATTCAGCAATTTATATTCTCTGCAGCCCTAAGAGATTAAGTGACTTGTACAGGATCATATAGTCAATTATGGTGGGATCTGAACTAAAGTCTTTTTTAATTCTGAGACTAACTGGCCTCTATTTTATCTTTTTAAACCACAAAATCTTTTTTTAAAGTAGCAATTTCAGGGTCTTGGGAGCTGTAAGAGCAGGAATTTACCTCAAATACTTTGCTTTCCACTCTCCCTGCCACCTCTAGCTCCCCAGTTTCCCAGCACTATGTCCTGCTAAAGCCTTCCTCTTACCCCCATGGATGTCACTATGGAAGAAGAGTTCTAGGATGACAGAAGTGAATTTAATCACCAATACCCTGGCAGCCTTGTCCAGGCCCAAAGGAGTCTCCTATGACAGCCTGAGACCCATGAGAGTTTCATGGTTATAGCCTGAAGTCCTCAAAAAAGGTGGCATGAATTCCTGACACAACAGCCATAGTCACTGTTACGTTGTCTCAGTTCTCTTTGCTTGAGGATTACCATGACATGTACCCCCATGAACTGAGAGCAATAAAACCCCTCCCATATATGGCTTCCCACTCTCTCCCCATCTGCCCTAGACTCCTAAGCCATGCCCTTTCCTCAGTCCTCTTCCCTCCCCACATTCATTGTCAGGGTGCTGGATGCTGCCTCAACCTGGAACTTTCAGGACTTGGGACCCAACAGTACCCTCTTCAACCCTCAGCTGCTAGCCTTCCAGATTAATCCTGAACCGAGGCCAAATCCTGAATGGAATCTGAACCTACAGCAGCAGCAAGGTTAAGTACTTTGCATAATGTGTCCAAGGACCCCAGAAGCCTAGGCTCCAGGGCCTTCCAGGTCATTATTTTCTTTCTTACTGAAGCTCTCAATGGCAGAGGAAAGCTGGAACCACCGCACCCAGAGTCTCCTAAAGGAAATGACTGTGGAACCTACTTCTATCACAGGAAAAGCCACCTCTCTTCAGACACAGGTGCCTGCTTGCCCTTCTTCCGACTACTGTCTACAATTATTTGCGAGGGGCAGTTAGTTTAAGTATCTAGCAGCATGATCCTTTGCCAGCAGGGCTCAGGACTGTGAACTACTCCCAGGCTTCTGCCCTGTTCTTGGATAGAATTGCCTTCCCCCACAGAAGTCAGGCTCTCCCTTTTTCCCCTCACCCTTTTTATTGTCCCTTACCCCAATTTTTTGGTTTTTTTTTCTTAAGAGTATGACTCCTTGAGGTTCCTCCCTGCTTTCTGAGAGACTCTAGAAAAATTACTCACTTTCTTGGACCTTTTTTTCTTATATTAAATGGAAAAGAAAAATCTTCTTACATTTAAAATGATATCTTAGTGAATTTGAAATTATCAAATTCCAAAATTAAATGGCAATTTCTACCTGGAATTACTATCATATAGGTTTTATCCCTTCTAGGCTGAAAATTCCGAGAACTAAAATTATCAATTCTCACCTCTGGGTTCCCAAAGTCTTTCACATAATAATTTTATAGCAAGTTTCCTAAATGGTTTTATGAAAAGTTTGTTGAAGAGTTTCTGATAAGGCTAATATACTCAAAATAAGGTGGATTATACTCACTTAAACAGCTAATACAAATATGTACTTACTTTCATGGCTCTTTCTACTAATTTGGAGTCAGAAGCTGGCAGGGGAGGATCATGAAAAATCTGTAAAGGTTTGGAGACATCATTCTCATCAATTTTGATTGTGACCTTGTGGACAGAGGCAATCCCTGTTTTTCTCCCAAGGACCTGTTGACTTAACAGAAAACTGAAGTGTTAAATATGTTAATGTTTGCTTTGAGAACAAACTTTCGATGTTACAATGCATTTTGAAAGCTATGTTTCATGTTACATTTGTATTTGCTTGACATTTTTAGCTACCATGGAGATACAATTTAAAGTACATATAAAACAAACTTCTGTGTTTATCTGTGATATCATTTCTCATCCTTTTACTATAAAAGAGTAATATCAGTCATACATTATGATGAAGAATGCAAGGATAGTAGCTGTCTAATTAATACTTATTCCAAAATCCTAAAAAAGAGAAAGTTTTATCAGTATATAACCTTCTGTAAGAGAATTTTAGAGAATGTCAACATTTCAAATGTGTGTGTGTGTGTGTGTGTGCACATATATATTTTAAAGTATACAAGGTGTCCCAAAATTCTTATTGCAGTTTAAAGGAATTAAACCATGAAAGCTTTAAAATTGATAAGTTTTTTGGGACACTTGTACATAAAGACAGGAAAATTCAACAGATTAATAAAATTATTTGACATGAAATTTGTCAAATAATTAACAAGTTCTTTTAAAAATCCAGCTTAAGGTAGAAGAGAATTATATTGTTCCTCAAAGTTTTGAGAAATGTGAACAAATCAAATATAATAAAAAAGAAATATTTATATTTTAGAGGTATTGGTCACAGAGTCATGAGCTGAAGAGACCCAAATGTCACTTAAATGATGAGGACTGTACTTTGCATAAATATATAACAGAAATGAGAAATAGAAAAATGTGATTTAATAGCAAAAGTTAAGTGGAAACAGTTTTACTTACTTCCAAACTGTGAGTGAGAGGCACTTTCCAGCATGATACTTCTCTACTTGAACAAGATCACCCCAACGTTCTCGAATTAGCATTAGAGTTTGTGAATGTAATACTTCTAATTGAAGTGATAAACAGAAAGAATCTGATAAACAAAGTTAAGAACAAAAGCAAAAGTCTCCTATTCAAAAATCATTGGCTACTTGTTTCAATCAAAGAGGTGTAACTTATTTTTAAAACAACACCTGACAGAAAAGTTGGCTAGAAAACAAATTTATATTGTTTGAATCATGTCATTTCACTGACTTACATCATAGAATTAGGAGAAAGATCGTGGGACTACTTTTGACTCTATTACGAAACAATATAAACAAATAGTAAGTAATGTAGTCAGTCCCTCCTACCAAATCTAAAAAATGAGGCATACGAAGTAAAAATAACTTTTCTTCTTTCACAAAAAAAAGTTACAAAATACAAATAGCAGAAAACATTGAGAGAGAGAGCAAGATTTCTGAGAAAGATCTATTCTTTCACATTTATCTGGCTTTCTACAAACTGTCAAACAAACTCTATCCTGTCAAGAAAAGACTGAAACCATCTTTCCCATCTTTTCAAAAGTTCGAGAAATTAGAGAAACTATCAATACAACTTTAAATGAGAACTTAAAATAGCAGCAAGTTGCCTACCTCTTTGTGGAAATGTTAAGAATTTCCATTTCCATGCTATAAAAAATATAGACATTTATGCATTATAGACAGACCTACTAATACTACTTTTCACTATTCTCTATTAATATTTTTTCCCATTTGTCAAGCCAGTATAATCTTAGCTTAAAAGTGGAATTTCAGTGTATTTGAGTATTAAAAAAACAATCAGTAAATAGCCTACCACAATTAAGGATTAAGAACAAAAAAGGTAATAAGAAAGCTGTATCTGAAACTACCAGCTCTATTTTCAAAAAGATACGTAGGCAATTGTACATGTCCTGAAGAGGTTTGTCATCAGCAAACAGCCTAGATTGGACCAACTGATGAATAAAACTGATCTGCATACTATGGACCAAAGCACGACCATCTATATTAGGAAGAGGAAGCAAGAAAAACAAATTAATCACAATTTTACAAATTATGGAAATGTGAAAACATTTTTACAAGCATATGATAAAAATGGGAGACTAAAAAGCTGGCCTTAAAAGATCTGAGATCCAAGCCCTGACTGATGCATCCTGTAAAAATACAAAAATCTTTATTTAAAACCTCACTTCTCTTAGCAAATGTGCAATGCATGATCTGAAATAATGAAGGAAATTTCTTCAACTGAGAATTCCTTATCTAAATAAAGTCACAAGATTGTAGTGCCCATCCTCTACACTACGTGATAAAAACAAACAGGAAGTAAAGAGAAATAAATGCTATATGAACTGAAATAAAATGAATAGAAATGCAATCTGTTGTCAATGGAAACCAAAACATACTTCAAAGACTAAAAAAGAGAAATACATCTCCTTAGTAGATTTCATTCATTAACAGTTAATTGTGATAATCTTCCAAAAATGTTTAAATAAACAGAAAAAACTAAAGAATTATTATTATTCCACAGAACATATATCTATGAAAAGTAATGCCATTATAGTTTGGTAGATACAAAGTCAGCATTGGTGACTGAAAGACCCGAGTCCAAGTTCTGCTTCTGACAAGTACTAAATACATGTTCATTGGAAAGTCATAGCTTAAGTGACTCAAGCAATACTCTATTATTATTAAAAATTGCTGAAAAGTCACTGATGTGCAGATGTGAAAATTATAGGTCCAAACCAAAAAAAAAAAAAAAAAAAAAAAAAAAGGTGGGGAGCAGGGAGAAGTTACATGTTTCGGGTGTAATGGAAATTTCTGATTTCTGATTCTTGATTTAACAGTCTCATCTGATCAAAATCGGATTCATGGGAAAATAATGTTAACTGAAAGTCAGTTCCCTTTTCCTTTCTTCTAGCTGTGAGGTTGAGTCAACCAAAAAAAGGCCCATGGGACATTTCCTTAAATACACTTAAATCCTTAAAAATTCCTTAGATAAGGAGCCAGAGAACACTCTAAACTGTCTCTGACTTCTTGTTGACAAGTAAATCTTCTTTCTTAATCAGCCTATTTATGAACTCCTAAATGTAGCTTAATCTGTAACCTGCTATTGGAATTTATTTGGACTTCCGGCCAAGATGGCGGCGTGGAGGCAGACAGCTGCTTGAGCTCCTCGTTTTCTCTCAGAACTTACTTCATGACAAGCCTCTGACTTAATGCTTGACCCAGAAAGAAATCCACAAATTATCACCAAGAGAAGACATCCTTGAAAGTCGCCAGAAAAGGTCTGTGTTTGTTCGGGGGAGGGTCAATCAGACTGGGCGCAGACTGAGGGCAGACAGCCAGAGCAAGACAGGCAGCTCACACAGCTCAGACCAGAGGGGGAGGGGTGTGATCTCTGCCGTTTCTGTGAAAGGGCTTTTGCCCCAGTGTGGATGCTCCGTCTTGGCAGCAAGCCAGGAGCGGTGGAGAGGGTGTAAACACCGGAGGTGAAGATTAAAACCCCAGAAAGCCAGCGTCTCTCAGAGCCCGGCCACCCCCAACCTCCACCTGGACTGACTCGGTGCGTTCTAGGAGCCTCAGAGAGCAGACTCAGTACAGTCATTGCTGTTCTGTTAGTGGCTCTCTGCTGCCCTACCCCCAGTCTGTAGAGGAAGCCCATTAATAACATCCAGCCCCATCCCCCGCAAAACAGACCAATTGTTTCTCTTGTCAGTTTGTTTTCTTTGATTCCTACTCTGACAAAATGAACAAAAAATTCAAAAGGGCTCTAACCATTGACAGCTTCTGTGTGGAGAGGGAGCAGACTTCAAATGCTGAGGAGACTAGGAACAGACTGTCCCCAGATGTATCCCCTGGGAGGGATATAAGCTGCTCCTCAATACAAAAGAACCTCATAGAGGAAATCAAAAAGGCTCTCACAAGAGAGCTGGAAGAGAAATGGGAAAAGGAAAGGGAAGCTTGGAAAGAGAGCCTGGAGAAGTCATCCCATGCACTCAAAGGAATTTATTTGACATGGTCTGTTTTCCCAGGGGATGTATAAATTAAGATTTCATTTAAATTTATTTAAATTTTATGACATTGGTAAAAACATATTACTATGAATCTACCTTTTCTTTAATTCTTATAACAAGGAGGAATGTATAAGATTGCAATATGTTAAAGAATTATCTCTGTCACTAAAGTAATTTTGCGCAAATGAAGCCTAGCTAAAATCTTCATGAGGGTTCAGAGGTTTTGACCAAAACCTAAAGGTATGGTTAAGCATAAGAATAAAACCTATGTTTTTATTTTGATAATTTCTTCATTGTGATGAATGTGTTTTGGAAGCAGTCACCTGCTCCATGAAAGAGAAGATATTTCTCCTGTAACATGGGGGTACAAAAATGATAAAATACTTTAAGAATAACTTTTTGTGGATTTACCTCCAGTCTCCTTATCTTCAACCAGAATTTCCAATTTGAGAAGGCGCCAAGGGACATCAGGATCATCTCCCATTACTGTCAAAGTGGCTTCAAACTCTCCTTCTACTCGAAACTTTACCCGACCATTTGCTGCATGATTTTTATCAGTTTAAGAGTAAAAGGGGAAAAAAAAGAAAAAATTTTTTTCTTAGTTTGCTTACTGAATAAACTTTTTTTTTTTCAGTTTAGATATGAGAAGAATTAAAATACAGTTGAAAAATGTTTGTGACAACACAACATTAATAGGTATACGCTAATTCTTTTATGTTCTTTTCAACTGCAAAGGTCAATAGGCAGGGCCTCTATCTTTATACTTATTTATGTTGCATCCCATAATACACAAATCTAATCATGTCACATCCTACTTGATATATTCCAGTGACTGTCTATTTCCTCTGGGATCAAATATAAAATTCCTCTTTTCAACATTTAGATTACCCTCCCAGGTCATTTTCTCCAAGTTTAGCTGCTCCTCCAGTCTGAAGGCAGGGACTGTAGTTTTCCCTAGCACTTAGCACAGGCCTGAAACATCTGAGGTACTTGAATGTCTGAATTACCTGCAGCCTAGCAACATGCTACGTCTTTGAAAACCATAGGTGCTAATTATATGTATTTATTAAATACTGTTTTATTAATGAAAAACAAGAAAAAAAATACTTTTTCTCCCTGCATCGTTCACGTTCTCATTATTCTTTTTCTTGTACTGTCTTTTCAATCGCTTTTTCTTTTGTCATGCCTCTTTAATTCTCTACTACTTTCAAAGTGAGAGGTCTTAATTTACAATCTTTACAGATTATAACATATGATATATATGTTAATATTTTAAACACTTCAAACTCAAGCTGGGAAGAAAAAGAAATCATTTAAATAAAATTACTCTTTAGGAGAAAGTTCAGATCCATACCCACTGTAAGATTTGCCAGCTGAGGAGGGAGATCTGTAGTTACTAGTCGATGTCTAAGAATCTGGTTCAGCTGATGAAGAGTGGTCTGTTTCTCAGTTTTGGTAATAGGATCAGGAGGAATGATTTTATCCTAAAAAGGTATATTCAAAAGTTAGTTTAGAAAGATACAAAATGTTATTTTTCACATGTACCTGAGAAAACCCAGCTGTTTTCTGAATTTGAATTTGTTTTTTTTTGTTTTTTGTTTTTTTAACAAGAATCAACATTTAGTTTACAGGTTACATTAGTTTTATCTTCTTATTCTATTCTTGGAACTACTTCAAAGTAAATGCACTAGTTATATTTTAACACTAACATTAAACTTTCAAGTGATTAATTCCATTAAAAAAAATCATAGGCATAATTAGTTTATGGAATTTTCACTTTAAATATTTTTCATTCCAATAACTTATTTCCTTATGTCTTCCCCAAAACAAAATAAATGATTTTTAAAGTATTTGTATTTTGGTTCCAATTAATTTAATGTAAAAATGTATTTGTAGTGGCAAAATGAAATAATACCAAATAACCAAACACTATAGAAAAAAATGTTTTTAAAAATATACTAAAAAAAACTCTTACCCTAATGCAGGTTGGTAGACGTGGATAAGACCCAGTGGTCAATACATCAATGGCATAAGGGATAGCAAAACTGGGTAGACGTGCATGGACCAATGCATCTCTAGCCAACGATGCCAGACGATCAGCAGTGTCAACAAAAAGGATTGCTTGTTGATCTAAAAAAACTTGATATCATCTTTAAAGGAAAGTTAAATGTTATGCTTCTTGAAAACTATTTAATTTTCATATTATTTACTCATTCTTAGGTTAAAATGTTAAATAAAAAATAAATAATGAAAATTAAAATATTTCTAATGCAATATAATTTAAAAGACAAAAAAATGAAAAATAGTTGCCAGAAAGATCATTTAACACCACCCTTTTGAAATCTTCCCAATTGGTTTTACTTTTTTATCTACAAGTACTACAGAAATAATGGTTGTTAAGAATCCTTAGGGCAGCTAGTTGGTGCAATGGTAGAGCACCAGCCCTGAAGTCAGGAGGACCTGAGTTCAAATATGATCTTAGATACTTAATACTTCCTAGCTCTGTGACCCTGGGCAAGTTACTTAACCCCAATTGACTCAGCAAAAAAAAAAAAAAAAAAAAAAAAAAAAGCTAAATGAAATTTAGAATCTTTTAATCTCACAAACTAAGGGGTTAAAAATATGTGCTAATATGCAATTTTACTTCCTCTGTGATTTTTTTTTTTTTTATTAGTGTAGGGAGTTCCTGGAAAAGAACTTCCTTTGGCAATATAGAGCTTTACTTTCTGGAGTCTTAGAGTAGCCTAGGGCACTTAGAAGTTAAGTGACTTGTCCACACTTGAGTCCATGTCTTACTGACTGATGCCACTTTTTGGTCACTTCTTCTGCACTTCCTTGTTATGGTTAGAAGATAGGAGGTAGGGCATAAGAGTCAGGAAGACAAGGGTTCCAGCTTTATCTCTAACCGAACTTTTAGTGATTCAGTAACTCTTTTTTTTTTTTCCCCCTCAGTAACTCTTCTCTCCTCCCCCCCCCCCCCCCCCCCCCAGTAACTCTTAAGATAGCAAGCTGTAGCTTGGTGTTTGTTGGTGATAGAAATTTCCACGCAAGGAATTCCCCTATGCTGATAAAATCAAAGATCTGGACCAAACTCTCTGGAACTCTCTAAATTATAAGAGACCTTAAGGAATTATGGGACTGAAGTTAGGAGAAACAGCAAGGTAAGTCTTAAAAGAGTAACACAAGTGATAACTGTAGCTACTGGAACAAATGAGATCACCAATGAAAGGATAGAGAGAATAGAACAAAAACCTTGGGATGACTACATGGGATGAAGAGTTTAGTCAAGTGGCATATAAGATCACTTCCAAGTTTAAGTTTATGAATCAATGAATCCCTTTCATATCTTTCCTAATAAGTCAACCTACCCTCTACTTAAAAACTTAATGTTCATTTTTTTTTTTTTTGGGGGGGGGGTAAGAGGGAATTTGGAGGCCATCGGGGTTCAGTGATTTGCTAGGGTCACACAGCTAGTAAGTGTTAAAGTATCTGAGGTCACATTTGAACTCAGGTCCAAGATCCTGACTGCAGGGTCAAGGCTCTATCTATCTACTGCATCATGCTCTGAACTTGTGACTTCATAAGGATGCTTGTATTCCACTATTAAGTGGAATTGTTTTCAATTTAAAAATGATTTTCATATATCTGAATCTCACAAAAAAAAAAATCTAAAATTAAGCATTATTATCCCTCTTCTAAAATCAGGGAAAAACTAAGACTCATAAATTAAGTGATTTGTCCTTGACCATAAAGCTAGTAGCTAACAAAACTAGAACTAGAACCCACCATGAGATTTCTGGTCTATTGCTTTGTGTTCTGACCAGCAAACAGACTATTTATTATGTCTCTAGCCTTTATACCACTTTTAGCACAGTATAAGAATACATAAAAATTATAGGGCTAGGTATGTGGCAGCACTATGCTAAGTATTGGAGCTACACTAAGAGGCAAAACAGTCCCTGCCCTTACAATGCTTACAATTTAAGGGAAGGAAATGCAAGCACACAAATATATACAAAGTCAAGCTAAACAGGACAAATAATAGTTAACTAAGGAAAAGCACTGGAATTAAGAGAGGTTCAGAAAGGTTTCCTGTAAATGACTTTAGTCTGGACTTAATGGAAACCAGGGAGGTGAGTAGTTAGAGCACAAGAAAAGAGCCACGAACACGAGACAGTCAGAGAAACTCTTGGGAGCCAAGTACTTGGAGGGGAATAAAATATAAAAGGACTGGAAAAGTATGAGGGGGCTAGGGCATGAAGGCCCTGGAAGACAAAGCATTCTATTTTGCTCCTAGAAGTAACAGGGAACCACTAAAGTTTACTGGGAGGGAGTAGGAGTAGTGACATATCAAAGGAAATGCATAAAGATTTTATCTCTTTAAGAATGATTAAGTCAGGTATTCTCTGTACTTACTGCAAATGATGTTTTGAAAGCCTAGATAGAAAAGTTTGTGTTATCTTTATCAATTTTCATTTTTATAGTTCTGACTTAGCATTCTAGTCCATTTGCACTGTGAATCTTGATTTGTTTAGCCATCAAATCAGTTATTTTCCCTGCTTGTGCCCTTCACAAATATAATTAGCATATTTTCTATGCTTCTTTTGTGTAAATGATAAAAATGTTGACCTGTTCAGTGTTCTATGATACTTCACTGAAGGATTCCTCTCTAGGAAGACATTATGAATTACTATTATTATTATTATTATTTTAAAATTTTCAAACAGCTGCAAACAGGTCTAAGTCTATTAACTATTTCTCTAAGGGTAAATTAAGACACTTTGGATATACTTTTTTTTTTTTTTTTTTACCTCAAGATGTTATACTTCATGTATTCCCTTAATTCCCCAATAGCTGGCACTACTTGTTTTTAAGAGAACCCATATTTGACTGGCAGTACATCCTCTTCAAAGTGCTCATAAATATGCTACTAGTTCAATGTTATGCTCACTTATCTAACATTTCTGGAAACCAGGACAATATTCATCTGTCACTAAGCTGCTGGCAACTCTTATTAATTCTCCACAATTTCTTAATTATAATTGAAAAGTGCCCCAGGGCCACATAATGAAAGGGAGGGAGGAACTAGTCATTTTTCTGGTAGTCTTGAATTTTTATCTTTTCACTTTAAAGACTATTATTCTTGAAAATAGAAAATTTTTAAAATTATCTAAATAGCTCTGCCTTTTAGCTCTCAAATAGAGGGGTTTCCTCTTCCTTCTTAATATTCTAGTTTTCAAAACTTGTTTTACTTGGGCTTTTAAAAGCAGTTTTCTCCCAGGTGTCAGTTCAATCTAGAATTTAGCCCTCAAATTCTTTTTTCAGAGGCTCTTGATTTCCTTTTGTATTCATTCTTAGTCATTTTTCCATCTCTCTTCTCCTTACATGTCCATCTTTCTATCTGTAGTCTCACTCTTTCACATCAGAATTATCAACAACTATAAGGATAGAAACTTCTCATCCCTCAAATCATAATTCTCTTAAGAGTCTCTAAATATATATCATACCGCAATCCAAAAGCTAAACACACTCATAATATTCCCTGCTGGTATAAAAATGAGACATGATGCAATCTGCATGCACATAATTACATTGGAATGCATTAAATGCTATAATACAGAAGAGATTATTCAAATAATTATGTGGCCTGTTACAACCAATCAGAAGATGAAAAGGTTAGAAAGCAAATTCATAACTAGTTTAAACATACCATAAATCAATTTTGAACCAAATTCTGGGGAGAAATTAAAAAAAAAAAAAAAAAACTTACCGCACATTTTTCCACCTTCCCAGCATTATTAGCCCATTTTACTAAAGCTAACAATCGAACAAAGAGCTGACGTGTCCGGCTAGCAAACTGCACGATTTCTATTTTCCTATAAAAATAAAGCATAATTGTAGGTAAATAGAAAATATCAGAATGTATACTTTATAACTTGTTTGGTTTGAATATGAAAAATCTTACCATTCTCATTTAAAACTATAACAAAAAAGAATTTCACATACAACAAAGTTGTAAGCAATTATTTCAGTTTAAATCTATATTGTTATTATTTCACTATTTCTAGAGGCACAATCACTTTAGGAAGCTTGATTTCCATCATGGATAATAAAATAATCCAAAAAAATATTCAAGAGCTGGATTACTTCATGTTTGTTTTTTAATGCAGATTATATAGGTTTTGCCAAAAATTGTTTTTAGAATTTTTGACTGCCATGTGAAATCAGCTATTAACATACTTTGATTTATCTAAACAATTTAGCTAAAATTGAAAAATAATTACATGTGTTTTTCAAAGCACAAGTCACTTAAAGTTAAAGATTCAATCAAACATTTATTAACTGTCTAGTACATGTATATAAACATAAAGATACAAAGATGAAAACAAACTCTGACCTCAAGGAGCTTAAAGGGAAAGACATTCATATATAGTTATATACAGAGCAGGTACAAAACAGACCCAAGGCAACATTAGAGGTAAATTACTAGCAATGTAGGAATTAAAGAAAGGTCTCCTGTAGAAAGCAGCACTTGACTTGAGTCTTGAAAGGTACTAAGAATTCCAAGAAATGGAAATGAAAGAATATATTCTAGACATGAGGGACAGCCCATGCAAAAGTCATGGAGATAGAAGATAGAATGGGATATATGAACAATGATAAAAAGACAATTTTGGCTAGTCCATGAAGCTCATGAAGAGGATTAATGTAAAAGAAAATTGTACAGCAAAGTAGGCTTAGATTGTGAAAAGCTTGGAATGTTAAACCCAGAAGTGTTGATTCTAGAGCTGACAGGGAGCCACTAGACTTTAGTAAATAAGGAGGGAGTGAAAAACATTAAGAAAATCAATCCCTTTGGCAGTTATGTCCAAGAAAGTTTGAAGTGGAAGAGACTTGGAGAGACCAATTAGAAAATTATTGTAATAGTCCAAGTGAGAGGTGATGAAGATCTGAATTAAGGTGGCAGCTGTATGAACAGAGAATGGGAAGTTTGTTACAAATGTTACATAGGTAGATATGGAAGAATGTGGCAACTTAAGAAAATAACTTGGGTAGTATATATAGACTTGGGAATCATATGGATAGAGATGATAAATGAAACTATGGGACCTATTTAAGATTGAGTGCAGAGAGAGGAATACCCAGGCAAGAGACTTGGGGTACTTTTAGAGCAAAGGGGTATGATATGAAGCAGACCACAAAGAGAACAAAGTGAAAGCACTATCATAACAATCCAGAAAGGAGAATTTATCTGTCAAGAATATAGTACACTACTGAGAGGTCATGAACTTGGATGAGGACTAAGAGACTAATAATTTAATAATTAATAATAATAATGAGACAATTGGTAACTTTGGAAAAAAAGAAGTTTTGAGTGATGAGGTCAGAAGTCAGACTGCAAGAGGCTTACAAGTGAAAGGAGGAATAGTGACAGTGTTTTCTAGGGGTTTTGGCTGAGAGGATGAGCAGAAAAAGATGACTTGAAGGAGTCCACTGTGAGTTTTTTAAGGGAGGGAAGGAACCAGTAGGGAGGAAGAGGTCAAGTTTAGAGAAAGGGATCATGAAATGGTTATGAGGACAACTACTAGAGAAAATGGGAGGAGATAGGATCAAGGATACTTATAAGAGGGGTTTGGCTTGAAGGGAATAGCCTCCTTTTCAGGAAAAATCAGAGTAAGAGAAGAAGAAAATGAAAAGGGTCTTTTCAAGACATGAAAACCTGAGCCTTTCTACAAAAGCCTTTGAAAAACATGAAACCAGGTAATTCTGTACTTCTGTCCCTTCTTTAAGATAATATTGCAAAGGAAATTCAACAATGTATAAATTAAAGAGACTTTAAAATTGCCATGCAACTCTTTACCCATAATTAGATGTCATTAAGCTCTTTGAGGACAAGGGCTATCTTTCTTTTCATTAATGGTATTTCTAGTGCTTCACATACTGCCTGGCAGGTAGTTAACTATTTAGTATATGTTTACTGAATAGGCTCAATAAAAGGATTATATCATGATATCCCAACACATCAGCTTGCCAGACATAGTAGATTGTATGTACTGAACAGCTATATACTGTTCCTATATAATGTAAATTCTGTAGGCAGATAAATGGAGAAACCAAGCTACCTCCTTAGCCCCTCTAATAATAAGGTCAAGGGGTAAGAATTCAACGCTGAAGGAAAAGTGTTTTAACAAAAAAAATTGGTTCCTGATCTCCACAAATCCTTTGCATTTGCAAAAAAGGTTTTTATACATTTAAAGTTAAGTTCTACATAGACTACAAAAAGAAGAGGTCTTTACTTAAAGGGCCTTAAAAAAAATTCTTAATATTATATGAAGTTTTCTTTTAAAGGTCCTATGGATGTCTTGAAGATGAGTGGCTAAAGTAAATCCAAGTCCACAAAAGGAATTTTTGTTTATATCTTGTTTTTATGAAATGGGAATGAACATAGGTGAATAAATAATCTGAACTACATTTATGATCAAAGCATTCAAGAAGTTTATAGGCACCACATGTTATAGTCCCATCTACATTTACTTGCTAAGCCTGTTCACTAATGCTTTCTCTTCATATAACATATCAGAACAAAGTTCTAGTTATATTTAAACTGGGATAGAAATAAGGATATCTTTAAAACTCACCTTTCCACATCTGATTTCCTTGGCAATCTAAGGAAACAAAAAATATTTTAATTACATAAATATTACTTTTAAATCAAAGCATTGCACTATTTAAAATGTAGTATTATGTAACATTATTGATAACTTAGAAAATAGCATTATAATACCTGTCATTGTATACTGCAAAGTCCAATTTGGCTAACAACCTGATTTTATTTTTTATGAACATAAAACTGCATGCAATACAAGCATTTTCACAAGTATGAAAATAAGGAAAAATTAAAATTTTCTTTACTCAAAGTACTTCATTGGCATTTTTTATGCTAGTAATAAATCAATAAGCATTTATTAAACACACTCATTATGTGCCAGGCACTATGGCACAAGTTCTGCCTAGTATGACATTTCTTTTAACCTGAAGTGTTCATATGTTCAGGAACCATAGGCCCATAAGAACAAGAATTAATTTCATTAAAAGAACTATAAATATGTTAAATATGTTCACTGGAGAAAACTATAAATATGCTCATTCATTTTCTTGAACTTTTGAACAGATCAATGTTGTGAAGACTATTCAATGCACAAAAGGATGAAGGTTTATGAATACTTTTTTCTGTAATACAATTGGACGTAAACAAGATAATACATAGTTGCAAAATTTACTGTATTTCAGTGATTCAACATGAAAGCAGCTGAGAAATGACTGTAATTAGAACTACTTATATATAAACCAAACTCCTTAAGCTTTTCTTTTCTTGGGGTACTTTTAGAGCAAAGGGGTATGATATGAAGCAGACCACAAAGAGAGCAAAGTGAAAGCACTATCATAACAATCCAGAAAGGAGAATTTATCACTCTAGTGTCTATAATCAGCAATAGAACCATAGTTCTCCCCACCTCCCAACCAAACAGAATTAAATCCTTATCTGATTAAATACACAGGTAATCCCCTAAAATCTTGTATTTGACACTCCAACAGTAGGTTCCTTTCATTATATACTTTCCCCTCCCTGCAATTTGGTCATTTATCTGAAAGATCCAGAATGGTCCAACAGCATCTCTTCTTCCCCTTTTCTATATACACACATTCCAGGAAGTCCTAGATACCCAAAGCCCACAGGAAAGAGAATTGCTATGCTTTCATGGTTGTGGGATGGTCAGTCTTAGAAGTACTGAATGATAACAACATTGCAAGAATGAGATGGTAAAAACCTAGAAGATCACAGGACAAAGAAAAAATGAGTTCCAAGTTCCAGGCAAAGAACTGTTAAGGTGAGGTGAGAAAGAGTACAGTGTAAGTGAAGTCGGAGTGAATCAACTATGTTCAAAGAACTAACAAGGCTGGGTTGAACTATATGCCAGCATTGAAATAACTGATAACTATGACTGAGATAATCTAAGTCAATTCAAAAGAAACAAACAAACAAACCCATGAAGCACAACACAGCTTCCACAGGCCTGGAAGCAGGTAAATGCTAGTCATTTTCAGAAAAAGAAAAAAAAAAAGAAAAAGAAAAGGGAGGGGAGAACGACTTTAATTTTCTCAGCAAAGCAGGAAATAAGGTCTTCTTCTGGAGGGTTAATTAAGGGATGAAGGAGAGGGAGAGAGAAAGAGAGGGAGGGAGAGAAAAAAGGGAAGGAAGAAGGGAAAGAGAGGGAGGGAGAAGGAATGATATGAGGAGCTTAAGCAGAGAAAAGAAGTTTTGGAGCAGCTACTGCAGGTTATAATTTTATTATCAGGGATCTAGGTAGATTAGATAATTATACAGTTAAAATGATTAGACTTTTATTGAAGGGAGAAATGTGAGACCAGAGTTAGAATGACTGGAAGAAAAGGAGGGGAAGAAGGAATTAAAAAGTCATGTTGAGAACAGAGACTGTTTTAGAAAGAGTAAGATGGAATGGATGGATGGAACAATAGTTATGATTAGAGAAATACATTTACTAATTCAAACTAATATGGAGTAAGTGAGAGCTAGGGCAGCTGAGATACAGTAAAAGCATAGCATATAGGTGAAATGGGAGGCCGAGGTATTCTAAAGGACATCAATGTTTCAGTCCCTGAGCTGAAGGATAGGAGTTAGTATAAAGAAGACTGAGCAAGGAAGGCAAATAAACCTCCACTGGATGACTTTGAACATTTCAAAAAGGGGAGAGGCTGCCAAAATATGGGGGCAGAGAGGTTTGGAAGTGGTAGTGAGGAACAAGCCAGTAAAATTACTTCTGAACTAGTATGCAAAGGAATATTAAAGTGAGCATTTGGTATTTGAAAGAGTGGTCAAGGACACAATGTCTTCTAGAGCTAAGCTTCTTTAACTGTGGGTTTCAACCCCATGTGGAGTCACAAAATTATGATTATCAGTAAATATTTTATTTGTATACCTATTCTACCTAGCTATCTATCCAGGGTTAAGGCCAAAGGGGTTGCAAGTAGAAAAAGTTTAAGAAGCTCTGTTCTAGAGGAAATCAGATTTCCAAAAGAACAAAAATGTAGAAAAACTAAGAAAAGGAGGTCTAAGATTAAAAGACCTCAATATGAGTAAATAAGGTGTCATCAAAACCAAAAGAACATAACCTTAGGCTACATTAAGATAAATTTATTGTCCTGACTCAGGAGGTGATGATCATCTTATATTTTGCCCTGCTCAGACCATAATTCCGTTGTTACATTTTAGGAAGGATGTTAAGGATGTGGTACTCAAAAGAAGAGGGCAATAACAACACTAGAAATAAATTGGAGACCAAATATAAGGATCAAATGAGTTCTAAACAGGGAATTTGAACTTAGAGAAGGGTGGATGATGTGATAGCTATCAAAACATGCAAATTATCATTTGGAAAAAAGATTAGTTTATTTCTACCCAGAAGACAGAACTATACAGTAATAGGTAGAAGTTGCAATAGCAGATTTTAGCAGAATTTAAAAAAAAAAAAAAAAAACAACTTCCTAATAACTAAAGCCTTGGGTTTCCTATCACTGGAGGTCATCAAATAGAAACTGAAAGACAACTTTTCAGGGATATTGTGGAGATTTATTAAGTATTTTCTAATTCAGATTCTGTACCTGAATTTAAAAATTATCTAAACTAAAAGATTTTAGTTCTGACTTTATTATTGATTACCCATATGGCTTTGTGCAAATCATTTAATTTCTCTAAGACTCAGATATCTGTTAAATATTACAAATTATACTATTATGTTGGAATATTATTATTAAATACATAAAATATTTGCTAGGTCTGGATCCCAGGATGTTTTAAGAATCAAATGAGATGATGTATGTGATATCATAGAGAAGTAGGTATACAGAAACATACAGTAAAATTATTGTTCTAATAAAGATTACTCTCAGTTCCTAAAAACTATGCTCGGCATAACGTGAGTTCTGGCAGATCTTATCAAGATGAAAAGTCTTCAAGTAGAACCAAGTGAGAGAAGTTCTGTTCAAGAACTAACCTAATTAAATTTGGAGAACTTTTATTACCAGAAAATTATTACCTGAATGAAAAGTATTTGATATGACATCACAGATTATGATGCATTTAAAAAAGGAACCAATAAAGATATTGGAGAAAAGAGGGAGTTCAAAAGATCAAATCTGTGATTTAAGCAGTTTCAGAACTCAAATGTATATAGGATTTAGATAGCTGAATGGGATTTGAGATCATCTAGATGAACTCCTTCATTTTATAGTGAATACAAGTGAAATATTGAAGTCCAAAGAAGTTAAGTGACTTGCAAAAGGCCATACAGATAGTAACCAAACCTGGGATTCCAACACAGGTCTTCAGACTCCAAATCTACAAAGGCAAAGGAAAGCAACCAAGTGACCCATTCTTAAATCAGCAGATACATCAGATTCATCCACTATCTTCTTCCTCAAAAAGAGACTATGACCAATCCCTTCTGACCCTTAATCCCCAACCAGGCACTTTAAAAGTAGTACTTTAGTCTGGGATTCAGAAATGGCCTTATAAGTAGATTTATATGAGTGACCAACAGATACCTAGAAGTGCTTTACATGAAGCAAAACTTTTTGTTCCACAATGGGAAATTCTTTTTTTGGTCTTACCTATAATTTCATAAGTGTGGGGTTGGGGTGGAGGGAAGTGGGGTTCTCCCTAAGAGAATCAACAATTGTTCCAAAATTTTACAGTCTGGAAGGAGTTTCCTGAGGTTTTGGGAAGTAACATGACCTTCTCTAAGTCACTATGAGTCAAAAGTAACTCAGACTTCCCTGACCCCAGAACTTTCCATCCACTATGTGACTTTGAGATATTTCACTTAAAATGTAAAGATTCAAATAAAGGATGATTAATCAGTCAAATTTTTAAAAATTGTTATAGGGTAAAAGGAGATTAAGGGTTAGTTAACACAAAGACCTTTAACTTCTTTATTTTGCCTGGGGCTTTAATGTGTCAGACAGAAACAAGAACATAAAGTTCACTGTCCCTCAGACTATTGGAAGCCGGACTATAGTAAAAACAAAAACTCACACTGTCTCTGCTCCTCAGCCCATTTGCCATATCCAGCAGGCCACATAAATGTCCTCAGGGGCAGATCTGGCCCAAAGGACATATTTTGAGAACCCCTGCTCTAAGGCATCTAAGAAGGATCATTTATTCTAAGTCCTGGGTGTTCTCTTAAGTCAACAAGGACTGTTGCTTAGGAATTTCAAAACTTTCTTTCAAGAATTCCTACATGCCTCGTGTAATAAAATTCAAACCCACTGCTTCACGCATGAACCTTTAGAAAAAGTTTACAGATATATAAGATACGGTTCTGCTTTCTCCAGAAGAGAACTTTAAAAATCCATTCTAACATCCAGCCATTCTGGAGAGCAATTTGGAATTATACTCAAAGAGTTATCAAACTGTTCATAGTCTTTGTTTCTACTGGATTTATATCCCAAAGAAGATAAAGAAAGGAAAAATCATAAAGAAGGGAAAGGGACCTGAATGCGCAAGAATGTTTGCGGCAGCCCTCTTTGTGGTGGCCAGAAACTGGAAAGTGAGTGGATGTCCATCAATTGGAGAATGGCTGAATAAATTGTGGCATATGAATATCATGGAATATTATTGTTCTGTAAGAAATGACCAACAGAATGATTTCAGAAAGGCCTGGAGAGATTCAGATGAACTGATGCTGAGTGAAATGAGCAGGACCAGAGATCATTATATACTTCAGCAACAATACTGTATGAGGATGTATTCTGATGGATGTGGCCCTCTTCAACAATGAGATGAACCAAATCAATTCCAATAGAGCAGTAATGAACTGAACCAGCTACACCCAGCGAAAGAACTCTGGGAGATGACTATGAACCACTACATAGAATTCCCAATCTCTCTATTTTTGTCCTCCTGCATTTTGGATTTCCTTCACAGGCTAATTATAAACTGTTTCAAAGTCTGGTTCTTTTTGTACAGCAAAACAACTGTTTAGTCATATATACATATATTGTATTTAACTTATATTTTAACATATTTAACATGTATTGGTCAACCTGTCATCTGGGGGAAGGGGGAAGGGGAAGGAGGGAAAAAGTTGAAACAAAAGGTTTTGCAATTGTCAATGCTGTAAAATTACCCATGCATAAAATTTTTGTAAAAATTTTTAAAAATAGGTGACATTTTTGGAAAAAAAAAATCCATTCTAGGGGGATAAATTTTAAGGTAGAGGGAAAAAAAAGTCTAAAATATATGCTACAATTCTGAAATCTGCATTTGCCAAATTATAGCATAACTCACTTTATAACTAGTTGGAGTGGCATTAAGATTCCTATTTTATAAAATTTCAGGTGAAAAAAAAAAGCAATACTTTTTATTTCTACTAAATACAACGAAAAATTCAAGAATTTCAAAAACTCAACCCCCCCCTCAATTTCTGCCCAAAGTGCAATGCCCAGACCATTTATTTACACAAGTTGCTATAGAGCACTTGAAGGCAGATTATTTGGATAGAGTTGGACTCGGTCAGTGGTGCTCAGTTCAAAAGTGAGCTCAGACGCTTACCAGTTCCGTACGGGATCGGACAAGTGATTTTAAGTTCTGACTGCTCATTTGTAAAAGAGATAACCTACTTTCAGATCAAATCTGTGATTCTCTAAGTTGAATAATTAGAGACTACTGTAACAAGTAAGCGAACGTATCTATTACCTTAACTTAAGACTCATTTAGAAAAAGAAAGATGGAAAAGTCG
This sequence comes from Sminthopsis crassicaudata, assembly GCF_048593235.1. Lineage (NCBI taxonomy): Eukaryota > Metazoa > Chordata > Mammalia > Dasyuromorphia > Dasyuridae > Sminthopsis > Sminthopsis crassicaudata. The sequence continues at coordinate 275,078,776 of NC_133619.1, read as the reverse complement.
GAAAGATTGCCTCTCCTTCCCTTTCCCGACTTCGGTGCTGGAAGAAAAATACGACTAGACGTACCAGGCAGAAGATGACAGACCCGTCCTTTTGACAGACGGACCGCCTTTCTAGTCAAGGGGCGCCAGAACGACTTCAGGACAGCCTTCGCTACGATTGTACTAAAGCGCCCATTTAAGAAGCTTCTGCAGTGTCCCGGGGAAACCCCAACGATGCAGGTCCTACCCAAGCCTGCGCGCACTCGCGCTGGAACTGCCCAGGGGCGCCACAGGGGGAGAAGAGCTCGGGCTGACCGGAGTGGGGGGAGCAGAGACCCCTGGGCGGAGGGGGGGGGGGGGTACTTACAGGTCTGTCAGCACCATGAGCTCCGCGTAGGCCCGGTGGAGCAGGAACTCGATGAGGGTGCTGAGCCGGTAGCCCGGGCTGGCCGCAGCTGCGGCCGCCGCAGCCACCGCGGCCCCCGGAGGAGGAGGTGCGGGCGCGGACGCGGGGCCTCCGCCGCCGCCGCCTCCGGGCGGGACCAGCTGGTGACTCTCCAGCTGCACCGGAGCCATGGCGGCTCGCGCGGGCAGTGGCGGGGGCGGCTCGCGCGCGGCGGCGCCGTAGAACGCGGCTCGGGAGACCCGCCTCCCTCCCCCGCCCGCCGCCGCCGCCGCCGCTAGGAACCCGGGACTGGCGCAGCCGCCGCTGTCGTCGCCTCGGCTTGGCCTGTCGCCACCCCGCTTCTACTAACGCTGCCCCGCAATGGAGTGGGGACCGGGGTGGACGGACGGGAGCCCCGACCCCATTCAGCGAGCTCGATAATTGGAATGGGGACGGTGTGGGGAGAAACGGAGGAGGGGGCTGGAAATAAGCACTGCCGCTGATTAGTAGCCACTCGTCCTAGAGGCCTCGGCCTCCATGTTGGCGGACCAAACCGGAAGTGTCTTGTAGAGCGGAAGGGGAACTTGTAGGAGACTTCCGACAGCAACTTGTGCTTGCTTTCGCCTAGGTCCGTCATGTCTTTGCGCCGGGGGCGTGGCCTGGGCGCTGGAGCACTAGCGGGGAGGGAGGGAGGGAATGTTGCCAGCAGCTGGGCAAACGCCGGTTCTCAGGGGCGGAGAATGGAGCTGGGCTTGGCTGGTAAACTGGAGAAGCGTCGGTGCACGAGACCAGTCCTCCGCTCCCCTCCCCCCTCTCATTCTGCCTGACTCCGAGGAGTGCAGGTCGCGGCTGCTGCTCCTACGCCAAAGCCCTCCAGGCTCCTCTCTTTTCCAGAAGACTTGCTCTCTGCCACCATCGCCCTTCCCCCCTCCCCGGCCTCCCTCTCCCAGACGTGCTTAGCACACCGCGTTCGAGCCCTGGTTTAGGCTGTCTCCCGAAGGGGAGATAATTTTTGGGGAATTATCGCTGTTGCCTTTCGTCCCTAGAGGAAACGTTAGAAAACGGAATTCTCCATCCGCTTAAGTCTCAATTAGCATCATTATTGTGATTAAATATAGATCTGGGTATCGATTTATTTATCTGGGGTCTATGCTTTCGTTTCAAACGATCTTTGAATTTTTTAAAAATAATACTTTTATTTCAGTATATTTGATTTCTTTTGTATCATGCAATTTTATGCATTTGTAAACATTCTGAGAAAGGGTTCGTAGCCTTCACCGGACTGCCAAAAGGGTCCATGATTTTTTTTTTAATTTGATAAATTGCTTGCCTTCTCAAAGAGAGAGGAGGGGAGAGAAGGAGAAAAATTGGAGCTCAAAATTTTGAAAAACAAATGCTAAAAACTTTTTCTATGTAACTGGGGAAATGAAAATACTACAAAGAAAAATATTTTGATAAATTTATTTTGTTTCCTTTGTAATATGTATTTGATTCTATGTAATTAAAAACGTTATTTTGAGAAGGGATTCATAAATTTCATCTGACCGTCAAGAAGATCTGTAACCCAGAAAATGGTTCTGACCGCAGGAGGGATACATTTCTCGAAGCAATTAGGCAAGTCAGAGCGGAAGAAGAGATTTATTAGCTAAATTAATTATGCAGTGCCATGCCAATCAAACTGCCAAGTAGTTACTTTATAGAAATAGAATGATAAAAGTTCATCTGCAAGAGCAAAAGGTCAAATATTTGAAAGGAATTTAAAAAAATATTTGAAAGGAATAAGAAAAGTGGAGACAGATTTCAAATTGTGCTGACAAATAGCAATCATCAAAACAGATTAGTCTATTTAAAAATAGTGAAAATTGATCAATTGCACAAATTAGGTACACAAAATCTAGAAGCAAATTGTTCAATAAACTCAAGTACCCTAACAACTGGGATAAAGACTCATTATTGGACAACTGAAAACTACTTGGCAGAAATTAGTTTGAGACCAGCAGCTCTCACCATATTGCATAATAAACCATAATTAAGTCCCAAAGGGATTAATGACCCAGACATAAAAGACCACATCATTGGAAGAACAAAAAGCTACTTTCACAGCTAAAAGTAGAAAGAGATCTCTTGATCCAACCAGAAATTGGGAGAATTATGGAAGAGACAATTTTGATTAAAGTAAAAAAGCTTTTGCACAAACAAAATTAAAGGGAAATAGTTAATTTGTATTGCCCTGGTAAAAGTAATATTGAAGATATATTAGGAAACTGATTTAAATATATTTTTAAAAACTTTTCTAGTGTCAGAAAGTTCTGAATAGGCACTTCTCAAAAGAAGAAAAGCAAGTTGTCAACAACCATATGAAAAAATGCTCCAAATCAATAAAACAAATTTCTACTTCACACTCATCAGATTGGTAAAGAACAAACAGGGACAATGGCAATTATCAGTGGGATTCGTAGAACAGTCATAAGATGTATTGATAAGAGCTATGAATTGGTATAGTTCTGGACAGCAATTTGGAATGATACCCAAGAAATGACTTAAACTACCTGTACCTTTTGACCCATTTATATCACTATTAGTTTATACCTCAAAAGATTAAAAGAGGTAAAGGACCCATATGAACAAAAACATTTATAGCCGTGTATATATTTTATTATATAATTATATTTATAATATGCTGCATAGAACTAAGAGAAGTGTCATTAATTGGGGAGTGGCTAAACAGATTGTACATGAAATTGTGACTCTCCATTATATACAATTTGGTTTTTTAAAATATATAATGCATGGTATATGAATGTTATGGAATATTATTGTTCTATAAGAAATGACCAACAGGAGAAATACAGAGAGGCTTGGAGAGACTTACATCAACTGATGCTGAGTGAAACGAGCAGAACCAGAAGATCATTATACACTTCAACAATGATACTGTACGAGGATGTATGCTGATGGAAGTGGATTTCTTCAACATAGAGAAGAGCTAATCCAATTCCAATTGATTAATGATGGACAGAACCAGCTACATCCAGAAAAGGAACACTGGGAAATGAATGTAAACTGTTATTTTTACCTTCTGAATCCAATTCTTCCTGTGCAACAAAAAATTCGGTTCTACACACATATATTGTATCTAAATTATACTGTAATATATTTAACATATATAAGACTGCTTGCCATCTGGGGGAGGGGGTTGGGGAAGGAAGGGAAAAAATCTGAATAGAAGTAAGTGCACGGGATAATGTTGTAAAAAATTACCCATGCATATGTACTGTCAAAAAATGTTATAATTATAAAATAAAATAAAAAATTATTAAAAAAATAAAAATAAAAAAAAAATAAAAAGCAAAAAAAAATATATATATATATATAATGCATTCAGCATGTTAGATGCTGAGATCTACTTGTCTATTTCTATTTGTTTCATTCTATCCTATACTATATATTTAAAAAATGCTTTGTTGATACTTTTTGCATCAATATCATCCCTTCATTTTTTCCCACTCTCCAATAAAAATCTTCTTTTGTAAAAATCATGAAAAAACCAATAACATATAGCATTTGATGAGTATTAAATGATGAGTAGTAAATTGAGGAGTAAACAGAGATGGATCTGTTCCTTTTCTCTCTCTCCTTCCTTTCCCAAAGTAACCAATGGCGGGTTCGGCAGCAAAGGAATTTGCTACTTAATGCTGTATGGAAACATAGTCTTTATTGATTAGATGGTGACTTTGCACAGCCCACTCTCACTTAAATCCAGTTTCCATGTATGCTGTGGTATCACCTCCTGATATGGTCCTTTTTGAGAACAGAGGACAAACAACTATATGCTACAGGTTGTGCTAGGTGCTTTACAATTATTATCTCTTTGATTTTCACAACAATCCACAAAAGTAATCGGTAACCAAGGTCAAGCAAATGAATGAATTTGCTATTCTCAGCAATATAATGATTACTCTGAAGGACTTATAATGAAAAATGCTATCCATATCCAGAGTAAAACTGATTGTGTTTGAATACAGCTTGAAGCATTTTTTTTTTTAACTTGAAAGGTTTTTTTTTGGAGGGAGAGATCTGTGTTTTTCTTTCACATCATGACTTTTATGGAAAATTTTTTTATAATGTTCCTTCTTAAAGGAAGTAGGAATTGGAAGGAAGGAAGAGAATCTGGAACTCAAAGTTTTAAAAACAAATGTAAGAAATTGTTTTACATAGAACTGAGGAAAATAAAAATATTAAAAATTTTAAAATAAAAAACTAAGGCCAAACAAAACAAATCTACATATTGTCTAACTCTAAAAATGTATGCCTTGTTCTTCTAGTTCTCTGTGAAAAAATGGAAAGCATTAATTATATTTATAGAGCCATGTCTAGTAATTGAATTTATCTGAGATCTTGTCTCTACATTTTTTTTACAAGTTGTAGTATAGTATACTATATTACTATTTGCTTTATAGTATAAATTGTTCTCCAAGTTCTTCTTATTTCACTCTGCATTAATACATTCAAACTCCCAGATTTGAAGCATGACATGAAGCAAAATTAACTCATAATTCTTTTCTTCATTTCTCTGAAAAAGACCTGTGGGACATTCTTCCATTTATCGAGAAATTATTTAATTTTTCTATTTTCATGCTATCAAGGGGTTACTTTATAGAAACAACAACAACAACAACGAAAGACAAAATTCACATGAAAGGACAAAAGGTCAAATATTTGAAAAGAACTATAATAGGAGAATATTGGACTGCATTGCACATGTAAAACACTGGGCAGAAAAATAGAAAGGCAAGGGAGTCCCTGATCTCAAGGAAAGAATTTTTTTCCCTGATAGTATTATAGTTTTCTGTTAGGTTCTTACTAAGTGCTAATGAGATAATGAGATATTAGGTTCTTACTAAGTGCTAAGTTGGTACTTGACAATTCTCTAGTTCCGGCCTTTCCTGGGGAAGAGCTTGCATGCTTAGGAGGAGAAAGCTCATTGGTTGAAGTAATTCTTCCCAGAAGCCCATACATTATCCCACGCCCATTCTCTGGGAGGATAAAGAGGGCAGCACTCCAGAGATAGAGAGTCTCTGCTCTAGACCAGGCTTGACACGGCTCTCTGCAGGAAGGGAAGTCACTTCTCTGGACGAGAGTTAACAGCAACTGTCTGGAGACACGGTTCTCTACAGGAAGAAGAATCTGTCTGAGAGATTTGAGTTGACACAGCAGATCTCCCCCCAGAGAGCGATCGGCAGCTTCTGCAGACAACAGCGCGTTACAAATTGGCATCCACAACGTGGGGCAAGGACTTTTGCTTTTCCTGACAAGGACTTATTCTGAGCCCTCAGAGGAGCTAGACTGGACCATAGCAGTTTTTTAAATACATATTTTCATAGTTTTCAACATTCATTTCATACATAGTTTTCAACATTCATTTTTGTAAGATTTTGTGTTCCTAATTTTTTCTCTCTTCCTCCATTATTTTTTCTTCTCAAGACAGCAAGCAATCTGATATAAACTACATATGTACAATCCTTTTAAACATATTCCCATATTTGTCATGTTGTACAAGAAAATCAGACCTAAAGGGGGAAAAAAAAAAACACAAGAAAGAAAAAACAAGCAAAAAGTGGAAATACTATGCTTTTATCCACATTCAGTTTCCCATGGTTCTCTTTCTGGATGCAGATGGCATTTTCCATCCCAAGTTTATTGTAGTTCTTTTGAATCACTGCATTGTTGAGAAGAGTCATCCATGACAGTTGATCACATGATCCTGCTATTACTGTGTATAATGTTCTAGTTCTGCTCATCATCAGTTCATATAATTCTTTCCAAGCTTTTCTGAAGTCATCCTGCTGATCATTTCTTATAGAAAAATACTATTCCATAACATCCACATACCATAATTTATTCAGCTATTCCCCAAACTGATGAGCATCCACTCAATTTCCAGTTTTTTGCCACTGCAAAAAAGGGCTGCTACAAACATTTTTGCACACTTGAGTCATTTTCTTTCTTTTATGATCTCTTTGGGATACAGATGTAGTAGTGACCCTGCTGGATCAAAAAGGATGTAGTTTTATATCCCTTTGGGCATAGTACCAAATTGAAGGAACTAACTTTCTAATAGAAGAGACAAGTGACATAGATAGAAAATTCCATGGTTTTTAGTGTACAGAAATAAAGCAAATTGTAATGGATCATCTTAAAAGTTAATTCTACTAATAGAACTATATCTATTTTTGAAGTTGAACCATTTGACTGGCCAAGGACTTTGGTGGCAAAAATTCTCTTTACCAGATCTTCAGTAATTTTAACTGCTGCAAGGGCAGGAATTGTAGAATCTTGCAAAAGCAGTCAGTTTGCATTGACTCAAGAATTGGTTCCCTTGGAATATGTAAGAGCTATTGCCTTGTATCATGGGCTCGGGATGCTGGGCTGTATTCCTTGGGGTCTTTATATATATGTGTGTGTGTGTATAGATAGATAGATAGATAGATAGATAGATAGATAGATAGATAGATAGATAGATATAGATATAGATATAGATATAGATATCTTATTTTTACAGAATATATTTCAGAAGATAACATTCTTTTCTCCTTTATCCTTAATCCCTGTAACACACATTAATAAAAGAAAGAGGGAAAAGCAGTTCTAGTCTTGCTTGGCAATACAAAAGCAACATTTCAAGCCTGTGATCTACCAATCAGCAAAGAGGTTACAAGGATACAGTTTCTCAACTTTTCTCCAGAGACATACTTGATCAAAATATTCATAGTTGTTGGTTTTTGTTGTTTTTTTTCATTCACATTTTTTTTAGTTATTGTGTATATTATTTTCCTGATTCTGATTATTTTATTTTTAATCCATATAAATATTCCAGTATTTCTTTGAATTCTTCACAATCACTGTTTCTTAAAGCACTATAATATTCCATTATATTAAATTATTATAATTTGTTTAGCCATTCTCCAATGGACAGATAAGCCTATTTTTTAAAATAGCAAAATTCTCCCAGTCATAGTCAATAGCTATGAGTCATGGGATCCTATAATAGCTTTAAAAAAAACATAATCACAAATGACCAAGAAGGCAATAGAAAAATGCAAGACGTGTAGAAGCAGGCTGAAGCATGTTACCAGGAGTGACTGGTGTGAGAGAAGTAGTACAAAATCAAAGATGTGATCAAATGAATTAACATGTAAAATGTTTTGTAAACCTTAAACTACCAAATAATGATGATGTGAGCAGAAAAGGAAGTTGGGCTTGTCATGTATCAAGAATAAGAGGTAACAGATGGACATATTGGGTGGGTATTCACTAATATCCATAAAATACTAAGAAATGGGAGGAAGATCTCTTGCATGGTGGATAGATTCTCTATGGAAATTTTGCAGAATAAAATAAACAAGAATAAAAAGAGTGAAAGGACATCAATAGATTGGGATCTGCACCAATAGAGGGAGTATTCGCACAGGGGAGACAACAGATTCATTTATGGAATGAAGTAATATTCAATAAGTTGAAGATATGAAGGGAAAGTAGAATATTCACGATAGCCTAAAACACAGAAGGTACTTTAAAACCTCAAGAGGGCCATTGTTTCTGGGTGTTAAGATAAATAATAAAGATTAAATTGGACCTATATTAGAATGATTTGTTAAAGATCAATCTATGTCATAAAAAGTTTTAATAAACTATTTAACTTAACTTCAATTAGAGCATTCTTATCCAATAAAATTTCTTTAGAATTTCCATCAAAACTTATAATCTATTTTATCTTGAAATTTAAAAAGACAATTTTTAAAAATTTTGATTTTAGTTCTGAATTCTCTGTCATTCATCTCTCCCACATATTGAGAAGGTTAAAAAAAAAAAAAAGCAAAATTCATTACAAATAGGTATAATCACATAAAACAAATTTCTGTATTAGCCATGTCCAAAAAGAATTGAGAAAAAAAGAAAAAAGACTTCAGTCTGTACTCTGAATCCATCAGCAATCTATCTGGTTAGCATGTTTCATCATGAGTCCTTTGGAACTTTAATTGGTCATTTTGTTTTATGTGGGAAACTGGATCTGGAATCATCTTCCTGAGTTTAAATCCAGCTTCCAATGATATTTACTTAACCTGCTTGCTTCAGTTTCTTCATCTGTAAAAATGAGCTGGAGAAGAAAAGGGCAAAGTATTCTAGTACCGTTGTCAAGAAAACTCCATATGTGGTAATAATAAAAAGTCATATATAGTTAACAAAATATGTTGATTATGGTTCCTAAGTTTTTTAAAACTGATTATTCTTACAATATTGTTATTGTACAAATTGTTCCTTGATTCTGGTCACTTCATTTTTCAAAAAAGTGTATACATGTCTTCCTTTTTTTTTCTGAAATCATCTCCATCATTTCTTAAGACACAATAATATTCTATCACATTCCTATACATAACTATATATAACATATTTTTGTTAGATATATATTTATATATCTAACAAATTATTCAACTGTTTTCCAGTTGATAGGCACCCCTGAGTTCCCAGTTCCTTGCCCAAATAAAAACTACCTGCTACAAATATATATATTTTAACCAATGAGTCCTTTTCCTCTTTCTTTCATCTCTTTGGAGTATAGTCCTAGTATCACAAGGTCAAAGGATATCTATATTTAAGAGCTTTGGGGGCACACTTCAAATTGCTTTCTAGAATGGTTAGACAAATTCATAATTCTACTAGGTAGTGCATTAAAATACTTGTTTCTACCTTGTAGATACAAAGATGATACAAAGAAAAATCATCATCCTGAATTGCAGTTCTAACCAAACATGAGTTCAGCATGAGTTATTAACCATAGATAATTAATGTGGATACAGAAACTCTGACCCTAGAGGTACCATGAGAACACATTATGGTAATTATAGAAGGGTGAAGGTAATTTCTGACATGTAAGAGGTCAGGCCCCTATCACATGAAAACAAAGTTATGAGATCCTGGAATTTGGAAGAATGCCCTTAGTCATTGTGAACCTGTTATACTAAGTTAATTCTCCTTGTCTCAGTTTTCCGTAGATGACTGATTGAAGGAACAACTTGAAAAAAGAAAAAAAAAAACTACAAAAAGCAGAATAGGGCCAGAAACAAGGGTGTGACCCTAGGATTCCATTTTAATTCCTCAGAAGGCACCCCACTTTTGTGGAAGTTCTTGTTCATCCTTCTTTCTAGAAGAAGACAAATGAAGGTCTTCATGAAGGGGATGTCTTGACTTGCTCAGGAATTAAATTTCAGTGAGACAGAGCTGTACTCTCTTCTCCAAAGATAATACAAAAGTCAAGGTGACTAGCAATGGCTTGGGATAAAATGGGTAACCTTGGGCTTTCTAAATTAAGGTCTTTCCCAGGTCTCTGTTTGACAGAGGTAACTTCTGTTCAATGATTAAGGGAAAGATAGAAATTGAGACCAAAAAAAATGGCGTAGTTTACCATAACAAAAATGTCATTCTGCATAGATGGCACAGTAAATAGAGCACTGGCCCTGGAATCAAGAGGATCTAAATTCAAATCCAGCATCAGACACTTAACACTTATTTATTAGTGTGACCCTGGGCAAGTCACTTAAGCCCAATATCCTCTCCAAAAAAAGCAAAAAAGAAAAAAAAAAGAAAAAATATAAATCTGGAATTTCTGGCCAGAACAGAAGATTTCTACTTACTGTCATCATAAAGTATCAAAACCTAAACAATGAACCACAGATACCTGAGTGGCCATTCAGAGATTTTAAAATGATTTGGACCTAAAGGCTTAGTCAAGTAGCAATAACAATGTTTTTTTTTTTTTAATCTGTTTTTTCAGAGCTATATTTCAAGAAATATAAATGAGAACAGCAGGAGAAAAAGTAAATTGTTCCAGCTTTTTAAAGATAAGTGAATGAATAAACAAAAAGGAAAATTTTTGAGAAAATAATAGCACTTTGACCTACACAATAGAATGTTGTACCATACTGTAACTGATCCCATGGATGGTACCAGGAAACAAGGTATTTTGTCCTATGAGTATAAAAATACTTAGCTTTGCACTCTTAGGTCAAGATTTTGCTAAAACTAGTAAAAAAAAATAGATTATATTGGTTGAAGGTGTCAATAGATGTCTGTAAATAGTTTGAAATTTGTGTTCAAGATATTCAAAGGTGTTACAAACATGCATTGCAAACTTGGATAATATGGGTATAAGCAAGCCTTTGGGTTTTATTTGTTTACACACACACACACACACACACACACACACACACACACACACACACACACACATACATAAAATTTCTGTAAGGTAATAGGAAGAATATGTCCCAATGATAATAGATCATTTAATTTGGTACATACAGTATATCCAAACAAGAACCAGAAAGCTTAGACAGTTATTAAAGATTTTCTTTGTAGAATACTTCCCTGAAATGATATATTCTGACCAAGGTTGAAATTTCAACAGTAAACTAATTAAAGTAGTGATTACTTTTGGCATTGGTATGCTAGTGAATGTTTAACAACTGGCTCTAAAAAATATGTTTGGCATACTTATCTGTACTGTTAGCATTTTCTCTGTTAATTCTCCATTAATTCTAGATGGTTAATAAAACAATAAATAAAGCCCATATTTGTAACATTAGACAATTTCAGAGGTATAAATACACTGAAAGTTTAATAGTCTGAATTTCAAGGCAGTTGGTATGAACTGACTCCGTCATATCACTAGGTATAAACTATATGGGATGAGGAAAACCCAGGGGCTTTTGAGAACCAACTAGAGAAGAAGGGCCTAAGGAGTTATATAAAAGTGGTGATTCGTTTGAAAATGAAGGGGCACTACTACCTTGAAGGAAGTATATTATGTTGAGTAGTTCGTGGCTATGTCTGTCTCAGTAACTTATGTAAAGTATGATCTGCCCAGATAAAATCCTGCTGAATTCCAGATTACACCTTCTCTCCTATAATGGCATCCAATTTATTTAGACAACCTTTACTTCCTCTTCTTCCCTACCATATCCCTATCCTAGCAAATTTGGCATCATTTATCCTTGGGAATTTCTGGTTCTCTTTATTCCTTATTTATTTGATGCCTGTATTTTTTTATAATGCATAATTTGTTTTATAACCAATAAGCTATTTTTATTGCATTCAGAGTGGGGAAGAATGAAAAAGTGGACTACAAGGAAGGGGAAACTTATAAGTCCAGTATTAACCTATTTATGTGTGCTTGGACTCTTAGAACAAGAAAAAGACATGATGACTCACAATAAGTTCATCTCTTGGGTGAAAAGCTTCCTGAAAAACAGCCTACTGTTTAGGTATGTTTTTAGCTCAGAAAATCTCAGAGAGGAATAAGGAATGTTATAATGTTTGAGTTGGCTGCTCAGAACTCCATTATAGGAATAGAATCCTGCCAAAAAAAATTTTTGGTGTTGAAGTGAGAGGGAAGGAGGACACAGAAGGTAAAAACTAATGGAAAGTCATTTGATCTTAAGTAGTTGAAAGATTGGGCAACATGCCAGTATATAAAATATCCACAGAAAACAATTGGAGTCTTCCAAAGACAATACATTGCAGCCATCTGTTGCTCATAGGGGAATTGGTCAGACTCCTTGGCAAAAAAGAAAGACAAGACAGATGGAGAGTCAGCCAAATTGGCTCCAAAAAGAACCTATTCACCAATTGTAGTGAAATAGAACTGGATTAAAGCTCGGAAGGGGACAAGTCATACCCAAGACCTGGGGAAGTCAAATAGGTGTCCCAGATCAAGGCAGAGAGAAAGACTGAATCCAGTTCTATTGTACCTAATGCTTCGATTTTAGAGAGGTCCTAAGGAACAGAAGTCAGCTACAGAGAATAGAGATATAAATACTACTCTACAAGTTAAAATGGGAACTGTCAGTTAGTGAGCTTAAGAAAGGTAACAGCCACATTAATGCAGTGTTGGAGGAGTTATGAACTGAAATAGCCATTCTGGAGAACAAATTAGAACTATGCCCAAAAGGCTATAAAACTGTGATTACCCTTTAATCCAGAAATACCATTACTAGTTTGTATCCCAAAGAGATAAAAGAAAAGGGAAAAAAACCTATATGTACAAAACACATACAGAAGTGCTTTTATGGTGACAAAGAATTGGAAATTGAGGGAATGCCCATTAGTTGAAGAATGGCTGAACAAGTTATGGTATATGATTGTGATGAAATATTGTTTTATAAGAAGTGATGAGCAAGATGGTTTCAGAAAAACCTGGGAAGACATGAATTGATGAAAAGTAGAGTGAAAAGAACAGAAGAATATTGTATACAGTAACAGCAATATTGTTATATTGCAATAATCAATGTGAAAGATTTAGCTACTCTGATTAAGACAATGTTATAAAACAACTCATTAAGGACCCATGATACAAAATGCTATCTATCTTCAGAGATAAATGAAAAAGAAAATAAAGGCTGAAACAGGAGATGAAGGGTTGAATGTGAATTACAACAAGTAGCCCAGGTTTTTGATTTGTAAAATGCATGGAAGAGGAACATTGTATAATAAGTCTGGAAAGAGAGGCTAACTTAGAAGGCTTAGATGTATGTTAGGCAAAATGGTTATACATGTAGCCAACTGATACTCAGTTTACATAATGGGTATTTTACATATGTTTATGTTACATATTTCCTTTGTGTTCCTAGGTGGTGTTCCTATGTGATCCTATAGTTTGCTTCTGTGTCTTGATAGATGAGCTATTATTTTAAATACATGTATTATATTATAAATGACTTGCATTTTTATTTTTAAAACTTTTTTGCTGGTACTCTTTTTTTAAAGCAACACTGTCATTTCCTAATGATAATTCCCTCCTACCAACAAAGCTTTTCCTTCTAAAAAGTAAATACAATCTACTAAAGAAAATCAACATTGATATTGTACCTATTTAATATTTCTTCTTGTCTGAGAGGCAAAAGATATACTTAAATCATCAGTCTTCTGAAGTCTTAATTGTTTACTTCATTAATTAGAGTTTTCATTGTTTTTCCTTTATTATTATGGCCATCATGGAAAATGTTATTATGGTTTTGTTATGGATCAAGTCATATAAATATTCACATTTGTTATTTATGATATAACAATATTGCATTTAATCATACAATTTTTTATTTGGCCTTTGGCTGATTAATAGAAACCATTTCCCTTCTAATTCTTTGCTGCTACCAAAAAATGCTGCTATAAATATAGGGGATTGTTCTCTCTGTCTTTGATTTCCTTGCAATATATACTTAGCAATAGTAATGAAATTAATAATTAGGCCAAAGTTATGTAGAATAACTTTTGCTATTGTACTTTTGTAGTTACTTTTGTAATATATTTCTAAATTGTTTTCCAGAATGGTAACTTGATTTTTCAGCCCTCCCAACAGTTTTTCCAACATTTCCAATTTTATTTTATGTCATCTTTGCAAATCTGATAGATGTGAATTAAAACCATAGACTTGCTTATAGTAGTATGGCAATAGTAGTCTGAAGATTGTTGTTGTCTTTCATTCTCAAAGGGGACCAAAATGACATCACTATATTAGAGTCAAGTTAATGTATCCCAACTATAGCTGATCAGATTAATAGGAGCTTGGAATGCTCTGCCACAGGTTGGATACAAATACCTCATATGAACGTTTGGAGTGGATTCTCAAACTGAACATCTTACATTTCTTTTGAGCTAATTCAATTCTGCTTTGCTCATACAACACAGTATATTTTCTGATGCTTGGAGGTCCTATGCCAGTATCTTGCATGTCATACAATCTATTCTAAAGTTCTTAAGAGAAACTTTGAAAATGTCCTTGTATCACTTTTTCTAACCATCTTACTTATCCTATTTGAGTCTTCCATAAAATAATCTTTTTGGTATTCAAACAATGTGACCATTAAAAAAAAATTAGTTTGCGGAACAGAGAGGATAGAGTGTTATAAGAAACACAGAATCACAGAAGTTTAGAGGTGGAAAGGGATTCAGGCTCTATCTCTTTCAATCTCTACATGAAAGGATCTGGCACATCATGGCACAGCTGACAAGTAGTTATCTGTTGTTCACCCATCATTCTCAAAGAGGACCATAATTGCAGGGATATGGTGCCATGATATACAAGTGAGTTGGATTTAAGTAAAGGAGGGCTGTGCAACATCACCAGCCTCACTTTCGCCTCCAGAGACATCTGGATCCAGGGGCAAGATATAGATCAGAATTACTGGAGATGGCTCTGGATGCATTAGGGGAACCTTGGCCTTTTAATTAAGATTTATCTGAGTCAAGATCCATTTGTAATTCATGCTAAGTAAGAATTGAAGTTTTTAAAATGGCCTCTTTTACCTAGTTAAAAAAAAAATCGATCTGGGAGGAAAGACTCTAAAAGTTTCTGGCCCAAATAGAAACAATTGCTATTTACATTCACTCTGAATCAATCAGGGCCCCAACAATGACCTACTGCTACTTGGCCTGGGACCTATTGTTGGCCAATCAATGAGAGTCAGAGTGATTTAGGTTTAAGATGTAGTCCTTAAGAAAGAAATATAGCTGGTAAATTCCAAGATATCTTGGGAAGTTTCAGCAATCAAAAAGGAATATAAATTTTTTTCACACCTGTTTGAAGACCTCAACTGAAGGGGGATTCATTTTTGAGACAATTCATTCCACTTTTGTACAGTTCCAATGGTTAGAAAGTTTTTATTGACATCAACAAATTTATCTCTTATATATATATTATATAATTTATCATATATAGAAATCTCTGATAATTATCTTGATTTGTTATCTCATTCATTTCCTTCTTTTTACTTCTTTTTAAAACTTAAGTTTGTTCATTATCAATTTTGTTAGAATTTTTTTAAAAACCAGCTTTTTATTTACCATTTCAATTTTTGGAGGTGATATTTCTTTTCTTTTTTTTTTTTTTTTAATTTTATTCATTTTTCCAAATTATCCCCTCCCTCCCTCCACTCCCTCCCCCCATGGCAGGTAATCCCATACATTTTACATGTGTTACAATATAACCTAGATACAATATATGTGTGTAAATACCATTTTCTTGTTGCACATTAATTATTAGCTTCCGAAGGTATAAGTAACCTGGGTAGATAGACAGTAGTGCTAACAATTTACATTCGCCTCCCAGTGTTCCTTTTCTGGGTATAGTTATTTCTGTCCATCATTGATCAACTGGAAGTGAGTTGGATCTTCTTTATGTTGAAGATTTCCACTTCCATCAGAATACATCCTCATACAGTATTGTTGTTGAAGTGTATAGTGATCTTCTGGTTCTGCTCATTTCACTCAGCAACAGTTGATGTAAGTCTCTCCAAGCCTCTCTGTATTCCTCCTGCTGGTCATTTCTTACAGAGCAATAATATTCCATAACCTTCATATACCATAATTTTACCCAACCATTCTCCAACTGATGGACATCCATTCGTCTTCCAGTTTCTAGCTACAACAAAAAGAGCTGCCACAAACATTTTGGCACATACAGGTCCCTTTCTGCTCTTTAGTATTTCTTTGGGATATAATCCCAATAACAGCAATGCTGGGTCAAAGGGTATGCACAGTTTGATAACTTTTTGGGCATAGTTCCAAATTGCTCTCCAGAATGGCTGGATTCTTTCACAACTCCACCAACAATGCATCAGTGTCCCAGTTTTCCCACATCCCCTCCAACATTCATCATTATTTGTTCCTGTCATCTTAGCCAATCTGACAGGTGTGTAGTGGTATCTCAGAGTTGTCTTAATTTGCATTTCTCTGATCAGTAGTGATTTGGAACACTCTTTCATATGAGTGGAAATAGTTTCAATTTCATCATCTGAGAATTGTCTGTTCATATCCCTTGACCATTTATCAATTGGAGAATGGTTTGGTTTCCTATAAATCAGGGTCAGTTCTCTATATATTTTGGAAATGAGACCTTTGTCAGAACCTTTCCTTTTAAAAATATTTTCCCAATTTGTTACTTCCCTTCTAATCTTGTTTGCATTAGTATTGTTTGTACAGAAACTTTTTAGTTTGATGTAATCAAAATCTTCTATTTTGTGATCAATAATGATCTCTAGTTCTCCTCTGGTCATAAATTCCTTCCTCCTCCACAGGTCTGAGAGGTAGACTATTCTCTGTTCCTCTAATCTATTTATGATCTCATTCTTTATGCCTAAATCATGGACCCATTTTGATTCTTATCTTGTGTATATGGTGTTAAGTGTGGGTCCATATCTAATTGTCTGCCATACTAATTTCCAGTGTTTCCCAACAGTTTCTTCCAAATAATGAATTTTTATCCCATAATGTTGGTATCTTTGGGTCTTGTCAAAGGATTAGGTTGCTATAGATGTAACCCTTTTTTTTGTCCTTTGTATCTAATCTGTTCCACTAATCTACCGGTCTATTTCTTAGCCAATACCAAATGTGGTTTTGGTGACTGCTGCTATATAATGTAATGAAGTGGGTTGTGATCCCTTTAAGAAACTGTATTTTCCTATTGATCTGTGATTCTTTTCCATATTCTCAGCCCTTCCTGGCTGAGGCATATTGTCCCCAGACAAGTTGTCTTTCCAGAATGCCAGAGCCTTTGATTCAATTACAAATCCTGGTCAAAAAGTATCCCTTTGAATTCCAATAGGAGATTGGGCTGTCCTACTGGGTCTGCCCCAGCCCCACTGGGTCTGACCTGCTTGCTGCCCCAACCCCCACTAAAACACTTAATATAAAAGAAGCAAACTAAAATCCTCTCTTTGCAGAGGTTTCAAACATGCCAGCTATGCTATGCTGCTATACCAAGGAGCATCTGTCCACTGGAATATTCTTTTCCAGTGCCACCCTCTCTTTATCCTCACCTATTTCCCTAACTAGACTTTATGCCTCTCTGACAGGATTTCTAACCTTCCCTATAATAAACTTCTTTTATCAATCTAGGTTTTAGGGTCTATAAATTCCTTTACAGAGAAGGGAGTTCCCCAAACTCCCTACCCTCCCACCGAATCCCAAGGGGTTGCAGGGGAGCCAAACCTCTCCATTTGGTTCCCTGAACCTCGAACCTGTCACTAGACCTTATTTTAACTCCCTGGCCACCAGAAACCCTAATCTCATTTTGGTTCCCTAAATCTAGACCTTATCATTGTGACCAGCTAAATTTAAGCAAACATTTGTAATAAGTCAACCACATTAGTTTGAGTAAGCATTGTAACAGACTGAAATGTAACAAACACTTTATAACACTTTAACTATGGGTAAAATTGATATCTGAGGACTTCTCAGAATAATAAGACTCATCACCCACCGAGGATCTGTTTAATCATTAGGCTCTGGGAAGAAGAACAAAGACTTGCTCTTCCAGCAGAAAACATTTAAGCAATAACTGCTTAGGAAAAAACCTAATTATTTAATGGCCTGGAGTTATTTGAGATATCTGCAAACTGGCTAATTGCCTATTTGTTGACTGAGAAAAGTCTGAGGTAAACCAAGTCTCCTTAGTTATTTTAAAAACCTTCAATCCCTCTGACTTAATTGATTATTAACCTTTGAAGCAGAACAGATCCCCTTTTTGAAACAGGTATTGCTTAACCAAGATCCTACTACCATAAAAGCCCACCTATATTCCAAAGACAACACAGGAATAAAGGTCAAGTTTGCCAATGATTTTAAGAGGGTTAACAGGAGATGGGTGGGAGAATAGTTTCTGTAATCTTTTTTTTTTCTCTTGACCATTTAAATCATCTCTTAGCCTCTGTAAAATCGGCTTCCTCTCTCTGAAGAACTCAGTGAGCAGACTATCCGCTTCTCCTGAGATTTTAATAAAACTTCTAGGTCTTCACTTTGAGAAATCTCTGACTAGTCATTTTGAGTCAGGGGTTGTGTTACTGTCCCACACAGGGAGAGAAATTGATTATAAAAAGAATATTATATAAAATAGTATAATAGAGATTCAGTTTATGACAGAGCAATCATGACAAGATATTTATTACAGATTCAAAGGAGAGCTACACACTAGAGTAATTAAGGAAAGGAATTTTAACAATTAACAAGGGGGAAGACACCATTAGGCAGGGTGCCATGGAGGGCTAATCCTAAAAGAGATTTAGCAAAGATCCATACCATAAGGGAATCTTTTATAGGGAAAATATAATCTAGGAGTTTGACATCATAACTTGGCTTTCTAATTGGATAAGTAAAGGTGCAGTTTCTAGAGATGCTGCAACTGGGATGAGATTATAATTGAAAGTCCACTTAAACAAAAAAAACCTAATTAAGAATAAAAGCCTCATTTAATGATTCCATCAGTGCAATTCCTACTCCTCTCAAGAAGTTTTATAATCCTATTAGTGCCTCAGGCTTTCTCTACTAATATCTACCTCATCAATAGTACTACAGATTTAAGGTACTTTCTCTTAAATTCACAATCCCTCATCCTGTCAGAACCTCTATAGAACATTGGGGTTCAAGATGCAATGCTCTTTCAGAAGATGAGGAGAATTTCCCATGTACATCCTATATTCTTTCTTTCTTTTTGCCAAAGCAATTGAGATTAAGTGACTTGCCTAGGGTCACATATCTAGGGAGTGTTAAATATCTTCAGTCCAGATTTGAACTCTGGTCCTCCTGACTTCAGAGTGCCACCTAGCTGCCCCTACATTCTATATTCTTTGTGTGAGGGATGTAGAAGACCCTTACCCAAAACTCAGATCACTCAAAACAAAAAACAGAAAGGTTGCTTATTAAAACCTCTGGAGGATGAGCCGTCCTATCACAAGATAAAGAGAAAGCCCATGGTAGGAGGGCTAAAGAAATAGTAAAGATACACAATTTTTATACAAGAGATTATATCACTAGTAAGAGAGCATTGAGAAGGGGAGGGGGAGGCATCTAATTGATTGTTGCTATTCAGAGAGATTACAATGGAAGGTTTCAGTTTCCCCGGAAATCACCTGATTTCTAGGAAACAGAAAAATCAGGCCTTCAGGCTTAATCAAGTAGATAGTGGTCAAGCTAATAGACTAAATAATGATAAATGTCAAATACTGATAAATGTCATCAGCTCAGGTTAAGTAAATATGTTTATAGCTGGTCAAGGCTCAAGTAAATATGGGCCTGCACATATTATGCAGGTCATAGGGGAAACACAGAAATAATGAAAATAAAATACAGAAAAAGAATTCATATATTCCTGTAAGTTCTTTACCTTATCTCTCTATTCCACACATTTGGAAGGGTAAGCTCCCTATATAACCAGCTCTTTTGTGGATGGCCACAGATTACACAGTATGGTTGGGAAGACAGAGGGTTTGGGATAAGAGAAAACTACTTTTTTATATCAGCCCAATAAACAGGAGAAAGATTGACTGAGGGATTTTTTTAATTTCTTGGTTTGTAGGAAAAGTACTTAATAACTCCTTTATATTTTATTTTCAGATGTACTAAATTCTGCTCTGGTTTCAATCATTTCTTTCTTCTATTGGCTTGTTGCTTCATTTTCTACATGCATTATCTCTTTCTCCTGCTTATTGATATAGATCTTTAGCTGTATGACTTTATCTTGCTATTATTCATAGTGTTTATATTGTCATTATCTTTGATGTAAATTGCTATTGATTGTAATAATTTCCTTTTTCACAATTCATTTTTTAAGTATAGATTTTATATTTACTTCCACTAACAAGTAACTTGATGAGGTCAAGAGAATTATTAATAAGAATATTTCCTCTATTGATATAGACATTAAGTCTGGGTAGCCAAGTAGCCATGTTGCCACTGAACTGGGTTAAAATATAATCAGGAAATATTTAATGAAATAAATTATATTTAATATAACATGAGTAATGTTATAAATAGTTTTCTAAGTCAACAGATGGACAGTAACTAAGGTCTTATCCTTTTTGACTCTCTTTCCCTTAACCACTTGAAAATCTTCCAGTGTGTTTCCTCTACTTCTCACATTGTTGTGCACCAAGAATGAAATTACTCTTCATTCCTTTTACAAGACTGGACCCCAGTTTTCTGATGATGTCTTTTATATTATTTCTCTGGCACAACTCTTAATTCATAATATGTTTTAGTCTATTATGTCCTTCATGTGCATTTTCATTGTCCTTTGAGTAATCTATAACTTTAATTTTTTGGAGACTAGAATATTTCAAGATTTAGCCATGCATCATTGCTAAAAGAATATTGATATTAGAAAGATATGTTTTCATTTCATGAAGAATCTTGAGATAATTAAAAACAAAAAAACATTTAACACTTTCTCAAAGGCAAACCAGCCCATTCTTATCCATCCTGTTCAAATTTGGGTCCAGTTCATTGTCCATCTTTGTAGTACTGAAGTGGTAATAAAGGTATCAGGAGTGATAATATGAAATAGATTTGGGCAAGAACAATTGTAAAAGAATATTATAAAAATAATATGAGATATTTGATATATGACATAAAGAAATTATGATATAGGTATCTATCAGAGATCACAAAGATTTGCTATTTATATGGGCAAGGCAATCATACTTTAGCAATTTGCTTTTGGGGAAACACAAATTATTAAAGTCTCTGAGGAGCAGATACAGAAGTAAGGGGAGGAACCAGGGAAGAGTCAGGGAAGGATCAACCAGGAGTCAGGTGGAATCCATGTGACTGACTAGGTCCCATACCTGTCTAAATATGCCAATCAGGTTTGTCTGGGAATGCTAACTTCCTTTTTTGTAAGCAATTATGGTTGATAGAGTTTACATTATGACTGCCTTAATTTACAGTAATAAGACAGTCTGGGAAAGCTAAGTTCCCATCAAGTTTGTTTCAAAGGTTGCTGTGACTGTTTTTAAAGATGCTAACTGGACTTCTATTATCCTATATAAACAAGACAGTCTGGTAAACTGATCTGATAATAGTTGACTAAGGAGCAAGATAGGCTCATTCAAGAAATTCTTGAGAATAAGAGTTTATTATTCATATCAGTCTCTGTCAAAGACCTATATTGATCAGATGCATATGCCTTTTATTATTATTTCCCACTTAATATTAATAACAAGAGGATTGTTGAACAAAGTTCCCTCTATTGTTTAATTTTTTTTTATATAAGTGCAGGGGAGATAGCTTGTTGAGGGAAAGCCTTTAAGATATCACTTAGTTCTTTTGAATAAAAGTTTTATAGTCAACAAATTGCAAACATGGTAAGAGCTTAATATTTTTCTGCAATATTCATTCACCTCTTTTCCAGAAATTGATATTAAAACATTATCTTTGTTCTTATTAAAGACTTTACATTCTTATGCCTTATAATAACTCCACTCAGAATCCCTAAGATTCTGTTCATAATCTCTGAGTTGAAGTTTTTGTAAGACAATGCTCCATTCCCGAACGACTTCTACCTGCTCCTTCATACTCATGAATCTGAACCCCACTAGCATTCTTCCTTACCTTTTGCTTTGGGAAATCTTGTTCTATCACTGAGATACTCATATTATTCCTGTATACTATATCCTAGAAATTATTTTTTATTCATATGTATGTGGTTTTTTTAAATCAATAAAACAAGCTCCTTGAGGGTAGAAACTTGTTTGTTTGGTCATTATAATTGTGTCATGACAGGAAAAGATAATAATAAATATTGGAGGGGATATGGGAAAACTGGGACACTAATACATTGTTAGTAGAGTTGTGAAATGATCCAATCATACTGGAGATCAACTTGGAACAATGCCCAAAGGGCTATTAAACTGTGCATACCCCTTGATCCAGAAGTGTCTTTACTGGGTCTATATCCTAAAGAGATCATAAAAAGGGAAAGGACCCACATGTGCAAAACCATTTGTAGCAGCCCTTTTTGTAGTAACAAGGAACTAGAAATTGAGTAGATGCCCATCAATTGGAGAAAGGCTGAATAAATTATAGCATATGAATGTAATGGGATATTATTGTTTTATAAGAAATCAGAATGATTTCAGAAAGACTGGAAAGACTTACGTGAACTGATTCTAAATGAAGTGAATAGAACCAAGTGAATATAGTAATATTTGTTAGAAGAATTGTACATGTTTAACCTATATTGGATAGCTTGCTGTCTAGGGGATGGGAGAGGGAAGAAGGAAGGGATAAAAATTTGGTATACAAGGTTTTGTAAAAGTGAATGTTGAAAACTATCTTGGCATATATTTGGAAAAATAAAAAGCTATTAAAATTTAAAAATTAAATTACATAAAAATTTAATCAGTTCATACCAATTAGCGCTTATATATTTCCTAAGAATATATTGCAAAGATAGATTTCACAAGACAATATATCCAAATTAGGTTGCATATCCTTTCATAGGGAGAATGGGCTGAAAATTAAGGCTGTTGCTACAAAATATGTGCCTCCTAGCCACCAAAGCAGAGCATTTTCCTACCTATACACTTACAAGTTTCCAGAAGAAAGTAGGTTCAAACTTGAAGATATTGAAAAAAAACATAATATTGGAAGACATGTGGCTAAGAAGTACCTCCTGGTGCTGGAGTTCTTTTCTCTTTTTGTGGAATCCTCAGCAATTTCACTTCTGGGCATGGCATAGATAATTTGCATCATTGCTTGCAGAATACAGGAGTTCATTATTGGACTGGCTCAATTCATCAAGACTGTCTCCTGACTATATCTGAGTGATGAGGCTGTCAGAAGATTCTGCCATCAACTCAGTTTCTGGATTTCTGATAGCCCTTCCAAGTTTTTGAAGCTCAGAAGCTAAGAACCTCGTCCATTTTTATCTCTAGATATTCATTCACCTAAGACTAGAAGAGAATAAACCCAAAAGACAAAAGGGATTTGTAATGGACCTGGACCTGAGCCCCCCGTGCGGAAGGGAGCCGCCCTAATGTCAGTCATCTCCAGGATGTGGTTCTGGGTTGACTAATAGAGTCACTAGATAAGTAGGGCTGTGAGCCACCTGGCCATATAGGAGAAAAACGGCTAGGCATTGCTAAAGGAGCTGGCCCCGCCCACGAAGGGAGGAATCGGGGAGGGTCCAAGAAGATTCTGTATAAAAGTAGGGAACAGCAACGGCTCGGGAAGACATTTTGGGGAGCAGACAATAAAGAACAGTTCTGCTACATGTTGGCTCTCTGATTATTCCCC
Source organism: Sminthopsis crassicaudata (assembly GCF_048593235.1). Taxonomy (NCBI): domain Eukaryota; kingdom Metazoa; phylum Chordata; class Mammalia; order Dasyuromorphia; family Dasyuridae; genus Sminthopsis; species Sminthopsis crassicaudata. Next base: position 275,055,291 of record NC_133619.1, on the reverse strand, counting down.
GCTTCTATCTCTGAAGCGGGAAGGCTGGAGGAAGCTAGCAGCGCGGTAAAGTACTTTCGGTTTCCAGTGAGACTGCAACAAGTGGTGTGGCAAAACCCGCAACAGGGATTGGGGGCAGCTAGGTGGCGTAGTGGATAGAGTACCAACCCTGAATTCAGGAGGACCCGAGTTCAAATCTGATCTCAGACAATTAACACTTCCTAGCCGTGTAACCCTGGGCAAGTCACTTAACCCCAGCCTCAGAAGAAAAAAAAAAAAAAAAAAAAAATAGGGATTGAGTGCCATGTAATTGTAGATATCTGATGATCTGAGTTGGGGGTTCATTGCACAGTAGAAAGTTAAAAAAGTTGCTCCTTTCCCAACTTCGAAGATCAAAGCAATTTTTGATTTACCGGTCACCAAGAAGGTAAAAAATCACACACACTCCCACAAACACATAGAGAGACTGGTTGAGGGAAGGACTCACAGATCCTTTTGTGTGTGAATTGAATTCTAACTGTCATTTGTCTTTCCAGCTCTGAGGCTAGTTGGAAAACTCCTTGTCATTACATAGCACTGGGCTCTCGGTCTCTCATGACTAGAAATTGGTGCTAGCCATGTTGGATTGACAGCCAGCAGAAAATTTTAACATCTTCTGTATAGCCTATCAGGAAGGGCATGTCTTTGCATGCTCTAAGGACCATAATCTTACTAGATTTTTCTTTCCACTTTTCCCCTACATCCAGTTAAAATTTTGACGTCCTGCAAAAAAGGGTACATCTATAGCAATCTAATCTTTGACAAACCCAAAGATACCAACATTAGGGACAAAAATTCATTATTTGGAAGAAACTGTTGGGAAAACTGGAAATTAGTATGGCAGAAATTAGATATGGACCCACACTTAACACCATATACCAAGATAAGATCAAAATGGGTCCATAATTTAGGCATAAAGAATGAGATCATAAATAGATTAGAGGAACAGAGAATAGTCTACCTCTCAGACCTGTGGAGGAGGAAGGAATTTATGACCAGAGGAGAATTAGAAATCATTATTGATCACAAAATAGAAGATTTTGATTACATCAAACTAAAAAGTTTCTGTACAAACAATACTAATGCAAACAAGATTAGAAGGGAAGTAACAAATTGGGAAAATATTTTTAAAAGGAAAGGTTCTGACAAAGGTCTCATTTCCAAAATATATAGAGAACTGACCCTGATTTATAGGAAACCAACCCATTCTCCAATTGATAAATGGTCAAGGGATATGAACAGACAATTCTCAGATGATGAAATTGAAACTATTTCCACTCATATGAAAGAGTGTTCCAAATCACTACTGATCAGAGAAATGCAAATTAAGACAACTCTGAGATACCACTACACACCTGTCAGATTGGCTAAGATGACAGGAACAAATAATGATGAATGTTGGAGGGGATGTGGGGAAACTGGGACACTGATGCATTGTTGGTGGAGTTGTGAAAGAATCCAGCCATTCTGGAGAGCAATTTGGAACTATGCCCAAAAAGTTGTCAAACTGTGCAGACCCTTTGACCCAGAATTGCTGTTATTGGGATTATATCCCAAAGAAATACTAAAGAGCAGAAAGGGACCTGTATGTGCCAAATTGTTTGTGGCAGCTCTTTTTGTTGTAGCTAGAAACTGGAAGACGAATGGATGTCCATCAGTTGGAGAATGGTTGGGTAAATTGTGGTATATGAAGGTTATGGAATATTATTGCTCGGTAAGAAATGACCAGCAGGAGGAATACAGAGAGGCTTGGAGAGACTTACATCAACTGTTGCTGAGTGAAATGAGCAGAACCAGAAGATCACTATACACTTCAACAACAACACTGGATGAAGATGTATTCTGATGGAAGTGGAAATCTTCAACATAAAGAAGATCCAACTCACTTCCAGCTGATCAATGATGGACAGAAATAACTATACTCAGAGAAGGAACACTGGGAGGCAAATGTAAATTGTTAGCACTACTGTCTATCTACCCAGGTTACTTATACCTTCGGAAGCTAATAATTAATGTGCAGCAAGAAAATGGTATTTACACACATATATTGTATCTAGGTTATATTATAACACATATAAAATGTATGGGATTACCTGTCATCAGGGGGAGGGAGTGGAGGGAGGGAGGGGATAATTTGGAAAAATGAATAAAAATAAAAAATAAAAATTTGACATCCTGGCAAATGATCTAGAGTACATTTTGAACAGAAGTAGATATTTCCAGTGTCTCAGAAAAATCTTCTGCTGTTGTCCTAGGGAGGCTCAAGCATTATCTTTTCACTTAGTTTCCTACTATCACACACAAAAAAATCAAAATTGTGTGGCACAGATAGTATATATAAGTTCATATATAATTATACCTATATTGGTATATACACATATGTAGGTATAACATATTATATATTGGTACAGATATTATATATTTCACATGTATAGACAGAAATCACAATTGTCCCCAAAGACAATTTATTATTATTAATAAGTCTTAATAATAATTATTATTATGCTGATTGAATAAACATAGGACATTTTGCACTGTTTATTATTATTTACTAGTTGCCTATTACTTAATAAGGATAGGAATTCATGTTTAAAATGACCTTCCTCAAATTAAAGTTAATAAAAAAGAGGGAAAAAAAGAATAAAAATATAGTTTTTTATCGCAGTAGGAAATTTTGTCCCTATAGAATTTACCACATGGAGTTTTCCCCTAAGAGATTCAAGACATGGAGTTAACTAGAAAGTACTGCCTCACCCTCCCTCATGAGAAACTAAATTATTGTGAGTGAAAAGTCTCCCATGATTCCTATAGTTCATAGAGTTATTCATTTGGGGTACACCAAAATTTTTTCAGGGATCCATGTGATGTGGTCCAGTCCTTAAGAGTAATCCCAAGACTACCTGGCCTTGGGAATGATGTAGTTAGGAAGGATTTCTTCCTTAGGGAATTTCTTCCCTTTAGGCTATCTTGATTTAGTTTACTTTATAAGGCCAGGATGCTGAGACCAGAAGATTGCTGGCTGTCAGATTATGCTTGTTGGAGGGTGGTAATGAGGTTTCTGAGATTAATGAGCAACAAAATGAGGCATCTGAAGTTAGCACAGGCACAGAATAAACTTGGATGTCCACCACTTCATTTTGTAACGTTTCAGGTCTAAAAACACACCTCCAGAAGCTTTCCCCCTTGAGCTCTGCCCAGGGAATTATGTGTACTAGAACTGTGTACAAAGTCAGAACCATATTACGCCTCAATTCCACCTCTAAGCTATAAAATTATCATATCAGTAACATACTGGGTGTCTCTTCTTTTTTGTTATAAATTTACCTTTTTACTCCTGGCACTTTGATAACTTCTTTTGGAATTTAACCTGTTTTAATTGACATTAAAGTTATAATAAATTTTGTCCCTTGACTTGGGAGCCAGATCTAAGCCTACTAATCCTCTCGAGACACTTTGTGACTTCAGTCTGGAGCCCCAATATTTTTGGGGTCCCCTTGAGCCTCAATACATATATAATAAGAAATCTTCTTATAGCCCAGGCAGATTTTCTCTACACCAGACACCTGAAATACCCACCCCCCCCCCAAATCCCTGCCAGTGCAAAGGCAATCTGTAAGGAATTTCAAGCACATCTAACAATAAGAGAAGCAAGCTCATTCAAAAAAGAAAACAGATTAGGTAAATTCCAAGCATATGTGGGAATTCCCAAAATCCTGTCCCAAGTGGAATTAAACATTTGTGGTTGTTTACTTGAGGTCTCTAGGGAAACAAGTAAATTTTTTTCTAAGGACATGAAATTTCTTACAAATAAGCAGTATTGGTTGGCTTAAAAGAAAAAAGTAAAAAAAAAAAAAAAAAGTGTGAATACTTATAAGTTACCATACTATCCTTTAGGTGAATTGCTAGGAACAGAGTGATCTTGTACCAATTGATAGAAAAATAGCCACATCAGCATTCAAACAAAAGTTACTATAAAGAAACTGGTTTGATTTGTAAAGAAACATGCTAGAAAATAAATTGTCTAATTTCAGTCTTTAAAAAAGAAAAGGGAAAAAATGTTATAGATCCTGAAAACTAGCATATCCAACAATAAAAATAATAGGTAGAGAATCTCTCCAGTGGGTTCCCACAAGTGTGAAGTACCAAATGTTTATCACAGATGAACCTCATAAATCTCCTGGGCTACTTTCTCAACCTCCATTGGGTTAGAAAGGGGAATCCATAGGGATTGTTTGACTACTTCTTTCTCAGAGTATTGTTAAAACTATTGTTCATGAATTTTCCTCTGGTCTGCTCCCCAGGGTTGATTTACCACTTGATAGCAATTAGAGTCAATTAGCTTCTAGAAAGGACTATTTACTAATGTGGCTTACTAAGAATATTCAATACTCTCCAAAGCCTGGGATACACTCTTCCCTTGCACATGTTAGTCCATAGAGAATCTGTACTGAAGCTTAAGGAACATATGGAATAAAGAGGTACCCACAACTTCTGGTTTCTGAAAAATTATTTTCTCTGTGGAATGAAATTCCCTCTTGTAGGTAACTCTCTGCTCTCTACTAAGTGTTAGTGACCTGATAAAGTTGTAAAGCTGCCTTTCTGTAGTGAGTCTACTTAGTCTTTGGTTACTGATGTTGAGTTTGCCATTAGTCTTTGCTATTTTGGTGACACAGCTGATGGAAATTCCAAATCTTCTGACTTTTTGAAATTAGTAAAGTCATTTTCTAGTAAAGCTGTGGGGAAGGGAGAGGAAAGAGTGTCAGAAACTCTCTTTTCATCTCTCAAGATATTTCCTCCATCACTAGGTTTACCTGCTATTAAAATACTGTTTTATTTAAGCTCCACAGTGCCCAACTATTTCTTTTCAACCAACAAGATAAATCCTGTGTTGAGGTATCTGTTTCCATTCAAGTTTTCACCTTTGATTAATTAATTAATTCAATAGAGGATTCTAAGAATTATATATACTTAGTTTAAATCTTTGATTGATTCTAAAACTCAACAAGAGGAATCACCTGATAAAGGAACAGTTTGTCTCATTAATTGGGATTACTGTCATAAGACAACCTATTATACTAGGAAATAAGTATCTGTCCCATACATAATTTATGCTGTACATTGAGTTCCTTTATATTCCCTTCTCTCTCCTCTAAGGAGATCTTTATGCATGAATCAAACCTGAGCTTTAGGTAACTTTTTATTCTGGGGTTAATATAACAATCCCAAGCATGAGGGAAATGGAGTATCGCTCTAGTGGTTAGGCTCCTCTAAGATTAAACTAGGATCATGTCTGTGTCAGGAAGAGATGGACTTTATGGTGAAGAGAGAGAGAGGATGCCCTTTCTTCCTCCCCCAGGATCCGCAACAGTTTTATTATTAGAGAAGCACTTTCAAGAGGGAGAGAGTTCAAATAACTGAAGACTCAGGAAAGTCTTAAAGGAGAGTTCAAATAACTGAAGACTCTAGAAGCCTTATGCAGGAAGAGGTAGTACCTGAGCTGAACTTTGCAGAAAATTTAAGGTTCTAAGTGGTGGAGGGAAGAAAATGTATTCCAGGCATGAAGGTGTTATTGTGGGAGGTCTTATGGATAGGAAACAGCAGCTAGTAGTCCAGGGGAAAGTGTTTGAAAAGGGGAAATATGAAATGAGACTAGAAAATGAAAAAGGAGCCAAATTATGAAGGGTTTTAAATGGCTGGTTTTGGAATTTGTCTCTTATCTTAGAGTCAATAAGAAGCTATTTAAATATTTCTGAGTAGTTGGGTGATATTGTTAGATCTGTATTTTAAGAATATTAGTTTGGCAGTTGTGTGGACCGTAATTTGGAGAAGGAAGTGGTTGGAGTTTGTGAGACCAATTAGGAAGCTATTATAATAGTTCAGATAAATGGTGATTACGGCCTGAAGTAGAGCAGAGGATGTGTAAAGTGGAAGGAAGGAAATGAATACAAGATCAATAGGATCAATAAGACTTGATAATTGATTGGATATGGAAGTTGAAGAGTCTAAGATTCAAAGAAGTGGAATTTGCTAAAATAGGTATAAACTTGACAACTAAGCATACAAATCATGATATGTGAATGATGTTTTTATGTGTTATAATTCATACAATGTTCTATTATGTCTCAAGAGTACTGGATATACAGTAGGTACTTAACATATCTTATTTGATTGGAGAGATGGAGAGAAATATACCATTTTAAATAGAGACAATTACTTCCCCCAAAAAACTCCATTGCTTTATTTCAAATGACTGTTTTTTAATGATTTTTCATAGTGAAATTTTTTGTTTTGTGTGAACACATTCTTCCATGATAAAAAGTAAAAGAATTTCCTAGAAAATCAAACAATGAAAAGAGAATAGAAATTAGCAATAGGCTTTCTTCAATAACTATCTGTAAAAAAAAAAATTGAAATTGCTCCACTTGTTTTATTTGTATAGCAAGGATGATAATGGGTAATCTCTCAGTCTGCTACTTAATTTGTTCCCACATAAAGTGATGTAAAGCTATATTTTAATAATTCCTCTATAATTAACATAGCTTCAACATTAATTTAAATTATTTAATTAATTCAGAACCCCCAAATCAGGATATTATTTATTTTATAAATTGAAGAAATCTTTCTCATAAGGAGTTACTCATATTTCTACATAATACACCTAAATCTATCCTGTGTTCCCTTTGATAAAGTAATGCTGAATTCTTTATTATTCCTCAAACAAAATGCTCAATATCCCTCTTTCCATCTCTTTGCTTCTCTGACTTCCTTTAAACCTCAGCTAAAATTCTACCTTCGACAGAAAGACTTTCTTATGCTCCTTAATTTCTTTCCTCTCTTGATTATTTATACTTTATCCTATATGTAGTTTGTTTGTACATAATTGTGTGCATATTATTTCTTCCACTAAACTGGCAGCTCTTTGGGAGCAGAAATTGTCTTTTGCATTTATTTGTATCTTATAGTGCATGGCACATAATAGGTACTTAATAAATAGTTATTGACTTATTGACTAAACAAACATTAAAGTTATTGAATATACAATTTATTAACAGTGAAATAATAATATATTCAATAATTTTTAAAGACTATTTTAGCTGTGTAAAAAATCAGTCACTGAAAACCATCACTGTAACTGCAAATTACTTTTCTTCAGTCCCACACCATTCAGTTCATTTAGGATAATAAATAAAATTTCTTCATAAGTATCCTCATTATCCTCCTCAAGTTAAAGATTATGATAATCTCTTAAAGAAATACCCCCCAGTTTCTTTCTCTTCAACTTATCTTTTCATCTTTTCTTAGGTCATCATTCCTTTAAAAATTATTCATTTTTATTGATTAAATTTAATTTTTATTGATTAAATTCATTCACATTCATTAAATACAAAAAGACCAAAAAAGGAGAACACTTCCATATACACAGCACATCAAAGAAAGAAAATTCAAGATAAAACCATGAATTTCTATTTCACAATTTAAAAAAAACTATGTAATAAATATGATGCATCATTTTCAAAGCTACTCTGATTTTCTGTGCTTCCAAGTTTTCTTTTGTTCTTTGCCGTGTACATTTTTTCCCTTTCTTCCCCCCATACCTTAAAGAAGGCTACTATCAGACATGCAAATGAGTATTGTGTATATATGTGTGTAAAACTCTTCTATATATTCTTCTATTTTTCACATCTTTCTCTGAATATGGATAGCACTTTCATTCATAGGTTCTTTGTATTAGATTGATAATACTCAAAATAACTAAGTTGTTTTTAGAACAATATAACTAATACTCTATATAGAGTGTTCTCTTGGTTCTGTTCATTTCATTCTTCATTATTTGATGCACATCTTTCTATTTTTTCTAAGATCATAAAGTTCATAATTTCTTATAGCATAAAAGTATTCCATCACAATTATCTATCACAACTTGTTTAGTCACTCCCTATTTGACAAGAATCTTTTAAGTTTCCAGGTTTTTACCATCACAAAGAAAACTGCTATAAATATTTTAGAACATTTAAGTTCTCCCCCCTCCCCCTTAATCATCTTGGGAAACATACCTAATAGTAGTATTGCTGAGTCATAGGGTATACACAGTATTATAATTCTTTGGGAATAATCCCAGATTGTTCTAAAAAATGGTAGATCAGTTCACAGTTCCACCAGCAGTTCCCTCTAACATTTATTACTTTCCCCTTCTATCATTCTGATATGCATAAGGTATCTATATGTAAGGTATTATATATATTACATATATATGTATATATACATAAATTATTCTGTACCTATTTCTGTTTATCATTTCTTTCTCTGGATACAGATAGGATCTTTCTTCATTTGTCCTTTACAGTTAATTTGGGTATTTTTAATAGTCAAAATAGCTTATTTACTCAAATTTGTCCACCTTACACTTCTCACAGCGACAAACTTCAGCTCATCCTTCTGTCCTGGAATCAAAACAAAAGACTCTGCTCTCCTGCAATTGCCCACAGCTAGCAGGGTCCCTGCTTAATTGCTAATATACTCATCGGGCTTCTGTTTTTCCTCATCACCCATAGCTGTTGCATGGGACCACACCTGGTCAACATAATTGGGTCTGATTGTTCTATGACAGGGAAGGGTCCTAAAATCTTGAACTACTCAGCTATCTGCCTCCTTACTCCCACCTCACTCAGGAGTCAGTGAGGTGAAAATTTCTGCAGCTGCATTGGACCTAGTTGCTCCCTGGGCTTCTTTGTTGATTCATAGATGTTGACCAGAAGATGTTTGCATTCAATCAGACTAATCTCCACTTCTGGAGGTCCAGTCTTTCCTTAGATCCTCCCAAGTTAGATCTTAGGAGGATGATTGTTTTACCTCAATTTTTAATTATTTCTGCCACTTTAAGCTTACTTTGAGGTGATATTTTATCTTGTTTGTGAGAGAATTTTGGAGAGCTGATATTTCCTATCTTATTCTGCTATCTTCCCAGAATACTATCTCTTATCACTCTTAATAGGTTTTATCAAGGCTCACTTTTCCTAAAAATCATTTTTAAAAGTATTTCTTCTTAAATAATGGTGAATATAATTTTAAAAAGAAAGTTTTTCTCAAACTTTCTTTCTCTGTATCTTCTCCACAAACTCCTTATAAATATTTATAGATTTCAGACAAGCATACATTGTATAGGGAGAAGTATCACAAAGAATGAACAGAGATAACTTTTATCTCTTAGCAATTCTATAGCTTAAAGAGATAGTAACAGTCTCTATAGCCTCTATAGGAGAGATTTTGAAACACATTTTTGAAACAAAATTACTTCTAAATATAATGGTAGTTTCTATTTTCAATAATAATGCAAGAAACAGAACGTTTGTTCCACTGCTTCACTTTCTTTTCCTGGAATGTATGTTGACAAGCTATAATATTCATATACTAATATGTTGCGGTGGTGAAAATATATTATTTAAAATCATAGGACCTTAGTTCAAGTACCAATTATATACATATTTTACTTTAAATTAATCACAATGTATATGAACCTGTTCCCTCACCTTTAAAATGTGAGGGATGAACTTTATGGTCCCTTCTAGCCTAAGTCTTTCAAATATGAATTCTATATGACTCTCCCCTTCTCACTTCCACTTCTCACCAGGACACCCAGGTAAACAAACTTACATTGCCCATTTTTTTTAATGTGAAGTTTATGTATGTGGCAGGTGTAACTGCTGACACTAGTTTCTAAAAAGAAAAAAGATTTCAAAAATGTTAGGATAAGAGTTCACAAATGAGGCAGAATTGGCTTTATGAATTATTTTTCTTCCAAATGCAGTAAAACTATCAGGAAGTACATAATAAGAAAAATGGAATTAAAAAATCATTCTTTGTATAAAACTTTGAAATGGTATGATCTAAGACTGAAAATTAGGAGGTAGCTGTTTTGAATAGGGATATATGAGAAAGTACATAAAGAAAAAAAAATCAGACTTTTCCTTTAGCTAAAGTAGATCGTCTATAAGACTTTTTAAAAAAAGCAATTCATTTTCCTCAACAAAATCATATATTATATTAATGGCATTGATTTCACCTTCCTCTGAACCTCTAGAACCCTTATAATTTATTCCTCTCATTCAATACTTAGTACATTTTAAATTTCCATAAAGGGCATTTATGGAAAGTCATGGCCAAGAATAGCATAAAATGAAAAGGTATGAAAGAAATTGTGATGGAAAACAAAATCAGGAGACCAAAAGAGTAGCAAAATATACATTTAATTGTAGTCATCAAGAGTTATCCTTCTTGATATTTGAAAGACAGTATAGTAGTGAATAGAGAACTTGTTTCAAAGCTAGAATTTTTAAAAGACATAGATGAAGCAGTTATTAAGCACTTAATATGTACTAAGTACTGTGCTAAATACAGGTGAAAAGAAAGAATTTCTACTTTCACTGAAGTTTACAACCTAATGAGGAAACACAATGCATAAATGGCAAATGTTGGTGGAGGAGAATTATGTGAAGTCAAGGTATAAAAGTTCTAGCAGGAGTAAGACCAGGTGAACATGACTGACCTGGACTCTTCCTCAAATCAGGGAAAGAACTTGCCAATCAAAGATAGGGACTGCAAGAGCAGAGATATTTGTAGGGTGAGAAGTCAACTAGGGAAAATCGGGAGAGTCAGAAGCAGAGCCAGGAGAGAAGTATAGCCTGGTTTGTATTAAGGATTTAGGAAAAGCTTTATCTAGTAAGATAAAGGTTACTTAACCTCTCATGGATCTGAAAAATTCTTGAAGACTACAACTAACAAAAATTTCAATCTGCATTGGTAGAGGGAATTTCCTTACTTGGGAGTAGGTCTATTTTCTTTTGAAATTGATTTTTTGTCAATAGTTTGGGCAGATATTGAGAGTAGTGTTCAATATATCTGAACAGGCAGAGACAATGACTGTTACAAATGAATGGAAGTTGGGATAAAAGATTTTCCTCCCTAGATTCACTGAAAGCATCTTTGGGACAATTCTAGCAGAAAACAAGGCATCAGGGATGATGTGAACTTTGTGTTCCCATGAAGTTTCCATTCCTTCTGCTCAATCTCTTCATTGTGAGATGTTTTTATTCCATTTCAATTTGAAGGTTATGTGTATTTGATATTAGCCACGAATTATTAGTCATTTTGGTCTTCTTTGAGAATGAAAGACAACAATCCACCAACTATTATATATTTATTATATTATTTCATTATTATTGTTCACAATGACACTGCATTTTGATTGCATTTTCTGGTAGATGAAGGGTTCTTCTTCAGTATAACCCCTTGTGATAGTACTAGTATTATTACTATTTTACAGATGAAGAAACTAAGATTCAAGGAGTTTTCTACAACAAGGAGTTGTAGCTAGAAAGTGGCAGAGGTTAAGAACTTGAACTGACACTGCCAGTGAGCAGGCCTAAAGCAATAACGATAATATTACACATTTATACACAGTTTTAAGATTTGAAAAGCAAACAGACAGCTAGCTGGCTCAGTAGATAGAGGGCTACATAAAGATCTGAGTTAAAATTTGACCTCAGGCACTTATTGGATATGTGATCCTGGGCCAGTCAAATTAATGGCTGTTTGTCTTAATCTGTTAGAGAAAGAAAAGAAAAACAATTCCAATATCTTATTCAAGAAAATTCCATGGACCATATTGGTGTGCTAAGGTCCACAGGAGTTATGAGACCAGGCGAGTCAGATAAGACTAAACAACAGCAAACAAGCAACAAAACAAACATGTATTAGCTCATTTGTATTGCCCTGGGAAGAAGATACTTTAGTATTCCCATTTCATAGATGATAAAACTGAGGTTTAGAGAAATTAAGAAAGTGATGGTTCTATATGATATATTTTCAAGGTGAATCCCCAGTAAAATAATTTTCCTCAAACTTATTTCCTGAAATTCAATTAACTTGAGACTATTCCATGTTAGAATATAAATTTTCTGCTACTCTAGGTGTGAAAGTCAAATATGTTTTTGTTGGACCATCGAACTGAAAGAAATCTCAGTAGTAATTTGGTGGAATCCTGATGAAAGATCTGGCAAAAAGGGATGACATAAAGGGGTGAGGGGAAGAAAATAGATTTAAAAAAGGGGGAATCTGGAGGCATCAAGGAACATTTTAGTTAGGCTTAGCGATAATCGTGGGATTATATTAATAGTGGAGAGCACATTTCATTCTGAGTTAGTAGATCTGGGCAATTAATAATGATGGTAATGATTTAAATAGTGCTTTAAGATGTGCAAAGTACATTACAAATTTGCTGTTGTTCAGGTTTTGCAGTCATGTCTGACTCTTTGCAACCCCATTTAGGATGTTCTTGGCAAAGATATGCTGGAATGGTTTGCCATTTCCTTTTCCAGCTTGTCTTACAGATAAGGAAACTAAGACAGACAGAGTTAAACGACTTGACTGGGGTCATACAGTTAGTAAGTGAACTGAGACCAAATCTATAAAATTTAGTCCTGCTGATTTAGGCATTTATATAATGTTTTGTATTATTTTCTGTTTCATGTATGTTAGTCTTGTCTCTTCAAGTGGATTGAGAGCTCTCAGAGAGTGGGGATATAGACACAGAAACACAAACCTTTAGAATTAAAAGGGATCTTAGAGAGTGCTTAGTCCAACTCCCTTTTTTTAACAAGTAAGGACAGAATGAGGTCCGAGGAAATGGCAGATATGCTTTACAAATCACAGAAGTAGGAAACTTCAGGGCCAGAACTTGAATCCAAGTCTTCTGTCTCCAAGTCCAGTCCTCTTTTCACTACATCACACTGTCTTGAATTTTATATTGTGCAATAATGACTCATTTATTTGGCATTGTTGGGAAAGCAGGTGTTCTACATAAGTCAATTTTCCAGACAATTGCCTTTATTCCAGTAAATGCCATTAAAAATGGAAGGGGATGGCTATTTTGTATGGTTAACTTTGAAAAGCATATTATATACATTTCCGCTTTTGTACATGCCATGGAGTCTGGGGAAACCAATGTCATGGATTTAGTACCATTGAATTCTACAATTCTTTTTATTTTTTGAATTACTACTCTATAATACATACTACATACTGCCATTATATAGTAGTAGTAATATGAATAATTTCGAAACAATGAAGTTCTAACTTTTCAATTTTCATATTTGCACATTCCTTGTCAATATGTTGAAGTCCAAAATGATATTGCTGGGCAATTCCCTCAGCCAAGAGCAAAGGAATCTCTTAAGAGAGACATATATCAGCTGGGGTCCAGTGACTGTGGAACAAACACAGAAAGCCAAACTGAAAGCAAAAATATTTATTAGCATGCTAAGAGAGATTGCTGATAACTGTTACCTATCTCTTATAATCTTTCAGGCCTGCTTAGAGAAAAAACGAATCAGCAGTATTCTGTGGCAATTTAGGATAGAAAAATAAAGCATTTCACAGGAGAGAGGGATAAAGAAAAGAAAGAGAGTGACCAGGCAGGTGAGAAAATTCAAGTGGCAGGATTTATTATGATAATAAGAAAATATTCTCTGTTCAAAAATGGAAGATAAGGGAAAGGGGGCAAATATTTTTATGATTGTGAAAGAAGTCCTTTTAAACAAAATTGCAAACTTTCTTGTCCAAGGACAGCAAGTAATTCCTATAACAGTGAAGGAGAGACACACTTTACTGTGTCCTTGCATAGGGATTAAATTTAGATTTTCTAATATTAGGCCATCAAGTGGTTGGGGATTTCTATATTGTTAATCCATCAAGATGTCATGAAATAATTGTAATTCATATTTCTTCCCCACAATACCACCTTATTAGAAATCTAGTACCATCAATAAATCAGTCTTGCCTTTGAGAAACTTAGAAGTAACTATTAGTTACATCAGCTATAGCATGTAATGTGGGTATAGATTCTATGTTGCATCTAACCTCAAAATCCCCCATAAAAACACACAGAACCCTCAAATTGTAATGGGATAGGGGAGGGCAGCAATTAATAATGATTGAGATATTTGCACTGTCCAGTTCTCATGTGTAGGATCAGGGTTACCTCTGCCTCAGAATTCCTCTCTGCAATAAGAACATCCTCTATCTGAAGTCTTGCAACTGCTAAGCATGTCCTTCCTCTCAAACTTCCTTGTATTTAGCAAGTTGTATTTATTAATTTCACATTTTTTGCTCTAGATAATTTTATAAATATTTGTCTCCCTTATTAGAATGTAAGATTCTTGTGAATAGAGATTGTGTCACTTTGTATTTGTATCCCCAAAACCTAGAACAGAACCTGGCAAATAAGAGGAGTTTAATAAGTATTTGTTGATTGATTTTTGTTGTCAGGTTTAGGGATTTTTTTTGGGGGGGGGTCATGGGCTATATAATTCTAACCGTTAGGACCCAGAATCAGAGTCCAAATCTGTCTTCCCCTTTATGAAACAAGGAATCTTCATGAACTGACCCAAGTAAAATGTTGGTTGATTATTTCTTTAGGGTCTGAATGGGAGGAAATAGCTTAAAAACAAATAACAATATGTTTGTGGGCATTTCTTTTTGAAAGTGGAAGGAATCTTGGCAGTGGCAAAAAAAAAAAAAGTTAATTGAGATGATCCCCATCAATTGGGGAAGATTGAACAAGCTACGCTATATAAATGTAGTGGAATATAATTTTGTAATAAGAAATGATGAGCAAGTGGATTTCAGAAAAACTTTGACAGACTCAAATGAACTGGTACAAAGTAAAATGAACAGAACCAAGACAACATTGTATACAGTTTAACAGCAACATTATATAATGTTCAATTATGATAGACTTGCTCTTTTCAGTAATATAATGATCCACAACAATTTCAAAGGACTTATGATGGAAAATGCTATCTACATCTAAAGAAAGAACTGAATGCAGATTGATGCATATTCTTTTCACTTTCTTTCTTTTTGTGTATAGTTTTTTTTCCTTTTGATCTACTTCTTCATTCACAATCTGATTAATATAGAAATATGTTTTACATGATTGCATATATATATGTGTGTGTGTGTATATATAACATATCAAATAGCTTACTATTTTAGGAAGAAGGGAGGGAGAAAAATTGGAACGCAAAATTTTGTAGAATTAATATTAAAACCATCTTTACTTATAATTGGATAACATAAAATACCATTTAAAAAAAAGAAAGAAAGTGGAGAGAATCATTCTACTGGCTTAGGAAAGTGAATGGCATGTTTACAGACTTGAGGATTTTATTTGAAGTGTTCCTGTGATTACTGACTCCAATCCCCAGCTAATAAGGAAATCAGGGGCCTCCTTTAGCTGCTTGAAAGTGAACAATTAATTGATATGAATTACTTAAACCTCAATGCAGCTGCCAAAACAAGGCTGATAAGCCGCTGAGAGAGAAAAAGGGAAAATTTTATTCAATATTTTGCCATTAATTTAAGGCAGGAGTTACTGTAAAGAAACAGTTTAATTTTTTAAAAATTAAGCTTCTACCTAAACCTGAATGTCTATAAATAGTAAAGACTTGGCAGGACATCAAGGAAATGACTATTGTCTTTGCATGTTGCTTATAAAATGATCTCTTTTGTTGTGATTCTTATGCCTCTTAGTACTGCTAGTTTCCACTAAAGTTCTATTAACTGTTCACCTCTTTTAAGAGTTCCCCAGTCATCATTGTGCCCTCCCCATCACTCTGCCTTAATTTTGTATATCTTATTTTTGCTTACCTGTGAACATATTTTATCTTTCCAGTAGAATATCGAATGTAAGTTTCTTGAGTCCAAGGATGTATTCTTTTTTGTATTTAGATTCCCTATATCAAGCACAGTGCTTGCAATGTAGCAAGTTCTCACTAATGCTTGTGACTGATTGACAAATGGATGCTATATAGGAGGATGGGAAAACAGACTGGTCAGCCATGGGATAGCATGAAGGCCCTAGCTGCCAAGAAAAAGTGAAGATTAGATAAAAGCAGTGTAATTACATGAATAATAATAACAATAACATTTCCACAGCTTTGCAAAAAACTTTATACACATTTGAACCTCCTTTAGTACTATATTTACCCTCATTTTATAGCTGAAAAACTGAGCTTTAGAAATGATAAGTGATTGGCTCATAATTACAAAATTAATAAGTATGTGAACAAGAATTTGAAACTAGATCTTCTCAAATCTGAGTCTAGCATAATATCAATGATATCCAAAAGCTATTGAATACTAAAATCTCTAGGCAACATTTATAGATAGTGATTTAAAGTTTACAATCCATATTATCTCACTTGATATAGCAACCTTATGAAGAAAGTGTTATTACTCCCATTTTACAGATGATTAAGAGAGGTTGGGATTAATCCTGAATCACACAGCTAATAAATGTCTCAGGTCATCCTGACTCCAAACCCAGCATTCTAGTAACTGCACTACCTAATTACCTAAAACAAAAGTTAGGTGATCCAAGCTTTAGTCTGGACTTAGTTACTAACTAGCTGAGTGACCTTAGCCACATCATTTGCCTTCTCTGGATTTCAGTTTCCTGCTGAGTTAAAAAAAATGTGGCTGAAGTAGAAGATTTCTTAGGGCTCTACCAGATTTATGACCACGTAAGAGTCTAGTCTATGAGTTGACATGTATTCTAGATTAGGACTTCTTAAACTTTTCCCACTTGCAACCTCTTTTTGCCTGAGAAATTTTTACATGGTATATAGGTATATAAAATAGGATACAAATCAAATATTTACTGATAATAAATCATAATTTCATGACCCCCCACATACAGTTACAAGATCCCATATGGAGTCATGACCCACAGTTGTTTTCTTTCTTTCTTTCTTTCTTTCTTTCTTTCTTTCTTTCTTTCTTTCTTTCTTTCTTTCTTTCTTTCTTTCTTTCTTTCTTTCTTTCTTTCTTTCTTTCTTTCTTTCTTTCTTCCTTCCTTCCTTCCTTCCTTCCTTCCTTCCTTCCTTCCTCCTTCTTTTCTTTTCCTTTCCTCCTTCCTTCATGACCCACAGTTGTTTTCTTTCTTTCTTTCTTTCTTTCTTTCTTTCTTTCTTTCTTTCTTTCTTTCTTTCTTTCTTTCTTTCTTTCTTTCTTTCTTTCTTTCTTTCTTTCTTTCTTTCTTTCTTTCTTTCTTCTTCCTTCCTTCCTTCCTTCCTTCCTTCCTTCCTTCCTTCCTTCCTTTCTTCCTTTCTTCCTTTCTTTCTTTCTTCCTTTCTTCCTTTCTTCCTTTCTTCCTTTCTTCCTTTCTTCCTTTCTTCCTTTCTTCCTTTCTTCCTTTCTTTCTTCCTTTCTTCCTTTCTTCCTTTCTTCCTTTCTTCCTTTCTTCCTTTCTTTCTTTCTTTCTTTCTTCCTTCCTTCCTTTCTTCCTTTCTTCCTTTCTTCTTTTCTTCCTTTCTTTCTTCCTTTCTTCTTTTCTTCCTTCCTTTCTTCCTTTTTTTTGCTGAGGCAATTGGAGTTAAGTGACTTGCCCAGGATCACACAACTAGGAAGTATTAAGTGTCTGAGGTCAGATTTGAACTCAGGATCTCCTGACTTTAGGGCTGGTGTTCTATCCATTGTGCCACCTAGTTGCCCAGACCCACAGTTTTAAGATGCTGGGTACTAGATGATTGGTAGATAGTATTCAACTTCTATCATGTCCAGGTTCTAATAATGATCCATGTCTTTGCTCTTGGATCTCAAGTTCATGTTTTTATCCAAATCATCAGATATGGAATGAATGGACAATGGAGGCCTGAAGATATATACTTTTTGAAAGATAATCACTATCCTGCCAAATGTATATATATGTATATATATATTTTGATATATTTGATATGCAATCATATTTTGATAAACCAGAGAACACTTTAACTTTTCTCTCAGGCAACTTCAGCACTTTTGCTATAAACAACCAGTTTGCTTTCAAAGTTTATAGTTTTTTTTGAAATTTCATTTCATAAACATGAGCAAACATTTATTGAATGCTTGCTTCAGTCTGCATTCTATACCTGAGGATGCTTTCAAGTTTTGACATTCCTAGAAGGTCAGGTGATTTTTATTGAATTTTCCATACCCTGTGAATTTAACTTTATTTTCTGAGATACAATTTAAAAATTAAATAGCATTATTTATTTATATGTAGGGCAAACTTTTTATGGGTTGCATGTACATATTAAACTTAAAAATGTTGTTAAGTAGAATAAGACAATGATCTTGACCTCTGGGCATAATTTTTGTATTTGTTTTATCATTTTCGTAATGGAATCAAAGTATTTTGTGCTCCATTAAAAAAAAATCTGCAAGAATCAAACCCATATGGTCCTTTCATATAACCTTAGTGTTATTTGAGGCTCTGCAGAAATAATTACAAAAGGAAATTTGTCAGATTCTCTTGTTGAAATTATTAGCTAAATTTACCAACAATACTGTCAAAATGAGTGGTTTTATGGGAAGTTTATGCATTGATACCCGAAAAGAAATAATAGTTCATACATAGAAATTATGTATTCTAAATAATTGTATATTCTTATTGAAAGATATTCTTTAGGACCAGCAGAGGTCTCAGAAAAGATAAATATAGGATAGTAGTTTTATGGTTTTCAGATCTGGATCATATGTTGGTTTTCTACTAGCTACCTTGACAATACAGAAGCTTAGTTTCTAATCAGCAAGTTGGGGTTGATAGTTTCCTACCTGACTCTTGAAATCTGCAACACTCCAGATGGAGTGTTAGACCCAGGTAGAGAAGTAACATCAAAGAAAGAATAATGGCTTAGCTTTTTTTTTTTTTTTTTTAATAAACGGTATTGTTTCTGGTGTACTTCAGATCTCCCAATTTGTAGCATTTAAAGACTTCTCTAGATTGGTGATTGTCTACAGGTGTGATAGATACAGATCATCAATAAATTGTAAATTTCGGAAACAGAAAACAACCTTCTGAGCAGTTCAGAAATGTAAGGCAGGACATACATGCTCAGTCTTTACTGTCACTTCTCTCCAAGTTACTATGAGTTAAGTGAATTAGACTCATAAACAACTTATAATTAAGTCAGGCTCAGCATTTTCTGCATTTTCATTATTATTCATTATTTCCCATCTAGGTTGGTGGATGTTAATTTTTGCTGAGCCAAGTCTGCATTCACCTATCAAGTGCATTCACCAAATGTTTAATCAGTTTGTCTGCATTTGCTGAAACAACAGCAACAACAACCATAAAACCTCTGTCCTTTCACCAGCTCTCTGTTAGTAGTATTCTTAACTCAGGACAATTGCAGGTGGCTGGTTGCAGAAGGAGACCTTGGCCTTTTAAAGCTAAGATCTATAATAGATCTCTGACTGAGACAATGTCCATTCAATGATTAAGGCTAGGTAAGAAATGAGACCAAAAAAAAAAAAAAAAAAAAAAAAAAAAAAAAAGCCTTCTTTCACATAGTCAAAAAAGAGGCCATTCTTTGCCTCAATTCTTACCTAGCCTTAATCACTGAATGGGGGTTTCCCCACAGTCAAACTGAAACTTATTAAAGACCTTAGCTTAAAAAGGCCAAAGTCTCTCACTTCATCCAAGGCCATCTCCAGTCATCCTCATCTATATCTGGCCACTGGACCCAGATGGCTCTGGAGGGGAAAGTGAGGCAGGTGACCTTGCGCAGCCTCCCTCACTTAAATCCAACTCATTGCATGTCATGATATCCCCTCCCTGATGTCATGATCCTCCTAGAGAATAAAGAACAACAATCTCAGTTCATAGATCTGCTCCATTGGGGAATCAAATGAACTGTTCAGATTAGCAATATAGCTCTTTCTTTTCAGTTTTTTTATTTTATTCAGCTCTGGTCTTTTCCTCAGGAAAGCTTAAAACCTTCTATTTCATCAAATAACCACCCCTCTTTTTTTTTCCCTTGAAGGCTATGCTCCCTTTCACTGGGTAGATGATTATTGCTTATAGTCCTAGATCCTCTACCTTCCAGATTATCATATTCCACGATCTTTAATTCTTTAATGTTATTGGTGGTAAATCCTGTGTAATCTTGATTTTGGTTCCCAATATTTGAATTGTCTCTTTCTGGCTGCTTGTAAAATTTTTTCCTTGATCTCAGAGTTCTGGAATTTAGCTATTATGTTTCTGGGAGTTTTTATTTTTGGGATCTCTTTCTGTATGGATTCTGTAAATGCTTACTTTAAACCCTTTGATTCTAGGATATCAGAACAGTTTTCTTTGATAATTTCTTAAAATATG